>NW_004444125.1:3430345-3445333 GCF_000243295.1 Trichechus manatus latirostris | reverse complement strand
ACCAATGTCATAAAACAATATGTGTACTACTGTTTCATGAGAAACTATTTGTTCTGTAAGCCTTCACCTGAAGTACAATAAAAAAAAAAGAAAATGGAAGGAAGTAATTAACAACTAAAATACCTACAAAATAAGAATATAAGAATAGACTTGATCAGTTAAAAAAAACAATGAATTAGTATACCCTCAACAAATCTGAATGTTAAAAAGATGGAGGACAAAAACAGCAATAAGGGGATGTAAAATTATGGTTTTTTTTTAAATTATAAGAATATTATATGAAAAATTCTACCTGTAAATTAAAAATCAGATGAAATGGATGATTTTCTAGGGAAATATAAGTTTCCCTAGAATTGATTCAAGAAGAGTAGGAAACCCAAATAGACCAATAAACATAAAAGAAATTTCAAAGTTAGTCAAAGACAGACCTTTAAAATAAAGACACCAGTGGAATAAGATGCAACATGGTGGCATAAGCAGCTGCACACTTCCTTCCTCTACAACAAAAACAGAAAAAAAAAATCAGAAATTGGCAAATCAACAGTTTCAGAATTATGGAAATCAGTCAAGAGTTTAAGCACCTAAGCAAATACTGAATCAAGGAAAAGGTGGCCTACAACTGGTAGGAAAGCATTGGTTCTCCACCCATCCATGCTCCACCCTTTCCCTACCTCAGTACAGCTGCAATAGCTAGCACTGCTAGACGGGGAGCCTGGTCTTAATGTAACAACAGCAGGCACCCCCAGGCAAGGAGCCTCTTGTTAAAGTAGACAACTACAGTCTTCAACAATTTTAAAAAAAAAGAGCAAACCCTGGAGAAGGGGAAGAATCTGATTTCCAGAATTATCAGATTATAGTAGTCAAATGTCCTGGTTTCAACAAAGATATATCACAGGGCATACAAAGAAATAGGAAAGGATGGTTCATGCAAAAGAACAAAATTAACAAGCAAAATAACATCAGAGTCCCCAAATATATGAAACAAACATTGACAGAATTGAAGGGAGAAATAGAAAGTTCTACAACAATAGTTGGAGACTTCAATAGACCACTTTTAATAATGGATGGACTATCTAGACAGAAGATCAATAGGGAAATAGAGAACTTAAACAACACTATAAATCATCTAGACCTAACACACATATATAGAATACATCATTCTTCTCCAGCACACATAGATCATTCCGGGATAGACCATACGTTAGATTACAAAACAAGTCTCAATAAATTTTAAAAGAATGAAATCATACAAAGTATCTTCCCCAATCACAATGGAATGAAACTAGAAATCAAAAGCAGAAAGAAACTTGTAATTTTCACAAATATGTGGAAATTAAATAACACACTGCTAAACAATACGTCAAAGAAGAAATCACAAGGGAAATTAGAAAACATTTAGAGTGAACATGAACGCACGATATACCAATACTTACGGGATGCAGTGAAGGCAGTGCGTTGAGGGAAATTTATAGCAGTAAATGCCTACATTAAGAAAGAAGAAAGATCTCAGATCAATAACCTAACTTTACACCTTGAAGAATTTGAAAAAGAAGAGTAAAGTCAGCCTAAAGCTACCAGAATAAAGGAAATAATAAAGATTAGAGCAGAAATAAGTGAAATAGAGAATAGAAAAGCAACAGAGTCAAAAAAAAAAAAAAAAAAAAAAAACCAAAAACAAACAGAAGCTGGTTCTTTGAAAAGATCAATAAAATCAATAAACCTTTAAGTAGAATCAGAAAAGGTGGTACATTACTACCAACTGTATAGAAATAAGGATTATAAGCGATTAATGTGAACAATTGCATGCCAACAAATTAGATAACTTAGAAGAAATGAACAAATTCCTAGAAACACACAAACTACCTAAACTGACTCAAGAGAAAATAGAAAATCTTAACAGACTTTTAAGAAATTAAGAGATTGAATCAGTAATCAAAAACTTCCCAACAAAGAAAAATCCAAGACCAGATAGCTTCACTGGTGAATTCTACCAAATAATTAAAGAAGAATTAACAGCAATCCTGCTCAAATACTCTGCCCCCAACCTGTGCAAAAAAAAAGAGGAGAGAACACTTCCTAACTCTTTCTATGAGACCTGCGTTATCCTGATACCAAAGTCAGACAAAGACATCACAAAGAAAACTAGACCAGTATCCTTATGAATAGAGATGCAAAAATCCTCAGCAAAATACTAGCAAACGGAACCCAAAAGCACAGTAAAAGAATTACACACCATGACCGACTGGGATTTATTCCAGGAATCTAAGGATGGTTCAATATAAGAAAATCAATCAATGTAATACACCATATTAATATAACAATGCAAAAGAACCGCATGATTATCTCAATTGATGCAAAAAAGGCATTTGACAAAATCCAACACCCTTTCAGGATTTAAAAAAAAAAAAAAAAACACTCAGCAAACTAGTAATAGAAAGGAAATTCCTCAACATGATAATGGGCATTTATGAAAACCCAAAGCTAACATCATACTCAATGGTAAAAGAAAGAAAGAAACAAGACAAGGATGGCTGTTTTCACCACTGCGTTGTGCAGGAATGCAAACAGAACTTGTATACCAATGTTCATTGCAGCACTGTTCAAAATAGCCGAAAGACGAAACTTAAATGAGTGGATAAACAAAATGTGGCACATACATACAATAGAATATGACTCAACCATAAAGAGAAATGAAGTCCTGATACATACTACAGTATGGATGAATCTTGAAGATATTATGTTGAGTGAAAGAAACCAGTCACAAAAGGACAAATATTGTACAGTCGAACTTATATGAATGAAAATAGGAAAATGTATAGAGATCAAAGTTTCTTAGTGGTTATCAGGGGTTTGAGGGAGGGGGGAAAAAGGGAGTCTTAGGGGGCATTGAGTTTCTCTTAATGGTGGTGGAATAATTTGAAAATGGATAGCAGTGATGTTGCACAACATAATTAATGTAACAAATGTCACTGAATTGTACATGTAAAAAATGTTAAATGTACAGATGTTTCGTTACATATATATTTTTACCACAATAAAATAATTTTTAAAAATTAATATGGAATTGCAAGGGGTCTCAAATAGCCAAAATGATCTTGAAGAAGAGAACGAAGTGGGAGGACTCACAGTTCCCAATTTCAAAATGTACTATCGAGTTACAGTAATCAAAACAGTGTGGCATAGTGTGGTACTAGTACAAGGATATACATATAGACCAATGGACTAGAACTGAGAGTTCAGAAATAAACCCACACATCTACGGCCAACTGATTTTCAAGAAGGGTGCCAAATTCCTTCAATGAGGAAAGAATAGTATCTTCAATAAATGGGGCTGGGAACACTGGATCTCCACATGCAGAAGAATAAAGTTGGACCCCTATCTTATACCATAAACAAAAATTAATAAAAATTGATCAATGACCTAAAATTGTAAAACTCTTAGAAGAAAACATAGGCATAAAACTTCACACTTTGTTTTTGACAATGGATTCTTAGATATGAACCAAAAGCATGAACAACAAAAGAAAAAATAGATAAATTGGACTTCATCAAAATGAAAAAAAATTATGCATCAAAGAACGTTATCAAGGAAATGAAGAGACAACACACAGAATGAGAGAAACTGTTTGGGATCCACATATTTAACAAGGGTTTAATGTCCAGAATACATAAAGAACTCCTACAATTCAACAACAAAAAGACAAACAATTCAATTAAAAAACGGGCAAAGGACTTGAATAGACATTTCTTCAAAGAGAATGTACAAATGGCCAGGAAACACATGAAAAGATGCTCAACATGATTAGTCACTGGGGAAATGTCAAAACCACAAAGATATACCACCTCACACTCACTAGTATGGCTATTAGAAAAACAGAAAATAACAAGTGTTGCTAAGGATGTGGAGAAATTGGAGCCCTCATGCATTGCTGGTGGGAATATGAAATGGTGCAGCCACTGTGGAAAACATTTTGGCAGTTCCCCAAAAAGCTAAACATAGAATTACCATGTTGTTGCTTCTCTTAGGTGCCGTCAAGGTGGTTCCTACTCATAGCGACCCTATGTACAACAGAACGAAACACTGCCTGGTTCTGCACCATCCTCACAATCGTTGCTGTGTTTGAGCCCATTGTTGCAGCCACTACGTCAATCCATCTTGTTGATGGTCTTCCTCTTTTTCATTGACCCTCTACCTTACCAAGCGTGTTATCCTTCTCTAGGGACTCATCCCTCCTGATAACATGTCCAAAGTATGTGAGATGAAGTCTTGCCATCTTTGCCTCCAAGGAGCATTCTGGCTGTACTTCTTCCAGGACAGATTTGTTTGTTCTCTGGGAGTCCATGGTATATTCAATATTCTTCGCCAACACCATAATTCAAAAGCATCAATTCTTCACTCTTCCTTATTCATTGTCCAGCTTTTGCATGCATATGAGGTGATGGCTTGGGTCAGGGGCAAAGTGACATCTTTGCTTTGTAACACTTGAAAGAGATCTTCTGCAGCAGATTTGCCCAATGCAATACATCATTTGATTTTCTGACTGCTGCTTCCATGGACATTGATTGTGGATCCAAGTAAAATGAAATCCTTGACAATGTCAATCTTTTTTCCATTTATCATGATGTTGCTTATTGGTCCAATTGTGAGGACTTTTGTTTTCTTTATGTTGAGGTGTAATCCATACTGAAGGCTGTAGTCTTTGATCTTCACCAGTAAGTGCTTCACATGACCCAAAATGACCCAAAAGTTCCACTCCTAGGTATATATACCTGAAAGACTTGAAAGGCATCACAACAGCCAAAACGTGGAAACAACCCAAGTGTCCATCAACAGATGAATGAATAAAAAAAAGTGGTATATACATACAATGGGAATATTATTTGGTTATAAACATAAAAAAATTCTGAAATATGCTAGGACATGGATGAAACTTGAAAACATGCTGAATGAAATAAGTCAGACACAAAAAGACAAATATTGTATGATTCCACTTATAAGAAATATCTAGAATAGCCAAATGCATAGAGACAAAGTTTATTAGTGGTTACCAGGGGGTGAGGGGAGGAGAGAATGGGTGTTATTGCTGAAGGGATACTGAGTTTCTGTTTGGGGTGATGTAAAACTTTTGGAAATGATGATAGTAGCACAACATGATGAATGTAATTAAAGTCACTGAATTGTACACTTAAAATGGTTAAAATGGCAAACTCTTTTTTAAATATATATTTTACCACAATAAAATTAAATAAAACAAAGACCTGGGCCCAGACTGTTTTGGGGGCAAGTTCTGCTATAAATCTTTAAGAAATATATAATTCCTAGTTTATATAAAATTTTACAGAACATAGAAAACACTGAACGCTTCCCAAATCCTTCTACAAAAAAAAAATAAGACAAAGATAGTGAACACAAAAATGATAACCCTAGTTTATTCTCATCTATGTATGTAGAAACAAAACTCCTAAATAATACGTAGACCAACTGAATCCAGCAGAACAAGCTGAATTTATCCTAGGAATTCATAATGGTTCAACATTAGAAATTTTATTAATGTAATTTATTACCTTCACAGATTACATAAGAAAAGCTATGTAATCACATCAATATGCTAAGAAAGCAATTGATAAATTTTAATACCTATTTCTGATAAAAATTCATAACAAGTTAGCAAAGTTGAGAAACTTCCTTAACCTAAAGAATTATCGCTACCAGAAGCTTAAAGCAGGCAGCAAACTTAATGATGAAACATTAGAAGCAATTTTATTAAAGACAGGAAGTAGAATGTCCACAATCACAACTACTATTCAACATTCTACAGGAAGTCCTAGACAATGCAGTATAAAAACTGAGAGATATAAGTATTAGAAAGGAATAGGTGATAGGATTGTTTACTTAAAAAAAAAAAATCCAAGAGAATCAACTGAAAAACTTTTAAAACTAGTAAGAGTTAAAGAAACTGGCTCAATAAAAGATTAATATACAAAACCTAACAATAATTATAATTTTAATATACCAGAAATAGTCAAATTTTTTAAAAAATTCATGATGTTTACAAAAAACTATAAAATAGTAATGAAAAAACAAATTTTCATTGTGAAGAAAATTATTTTTATTGAAAGATGGCAAAGAAGACCTAATGAAGGAGGGACATTGACCATATGCCTGGCTGTTGTTAGTTGCCATCAAGTCGATTCTGACTCATTGTGACCCCATGTGTGCAGAGCAGAACTGCTGCATAGGATTTTCAAGGCTCTGACCTTTCAGAAACAGAATGCCAGGCTTGTCTTCCAAGGTGCCTCTGAGTGGGGTTGAACCGTCAACCTTTTGGCTAGTAGCTGAGCATTTAACCATTTGCTCCACCCAGGGACTTCTTATGCCTGGATAGGAAAATTCAATATTGTAAATTATTTCTTTCCAAATTCAGTTCACTCCAAGAGTCCAGACTCTGGTCTCCAAGCACCATTTTCCATTTGCTAAGGCACAAATTGTTAAGGACTCGGCTGCTAACAAAATGTTGGAGGTTCAAGTCTACCCAGAGTCACCTCGGAAGAAAGGCCTGGTGATCTGCTTTTGGAAAAATCAACCATTGAAAACCCAAGGAGCACAATTCTACTCTGACACACATGGGGTCACCATAAGTTGGAATTAACTAGACGGCAACTTGGTTTTGTTTTGTTTCTGAATTGCAGGAAATTGTAGGAAATGTACAAGATGAGCCTAGAATATCATGTCATATATATTACCATGTGTTTTGCTTATCTATTGCTATGTAATCAACCACTCCAACACTCAGGGGCTTAAAACAACAGCAACTCTTTTTTCATTCACAAATTTTCAGTGTGGGCAAGGATCAGAGGGGGAGCTTGTCTCTGCTCTATTTGGTGTCATCTGGGACAGCTTGAACGCTGGGAGCTGGAATCATCTAAAGGCTGGAATCATCTGAGGGCTCATTTACTCACTTGTATAGCAGCTGATGCCGGCTGTCAACTGGGACCTTAATGGGGGGTGTCAGCCAGAACACCTACACACAGCCTCTCCATGTAGCCTGGTCTTTCTCACTTCATGATGACTGGGTTTTAGGGAAGCATCTCGAGAGAGAGCAACCTGGGTGGAAATCATGAAGCATCACTGGAGACAGTCACAAACATCCACCCAGGTTCGAAGGGAGGTAACGTGGACTCCATCTATGGATTGTAAGAAAAGCAAGTGGAGTGGGATATATTGGTGCAACCATCTTTGGAAAATACAGTCTTCTGTACAATATAAGTTAGCGATCAAAAACTATTGGGTTTTTGTCAAAAGGACTCAAGAGATAACTTGAAGCTCACATTGGCCAAAAAAGGGAACATTTGGGCACAAACAAGGATAATACACCTACTCCTCACTTTCTATCTCATTATCTGACATTTTGCATTTGCAACAACAGTAAAAAATCTACTATCTGACTATTTTGTGCATTAATGGCATACTTCTGGCAGTAACAAACACTGAGGTGCGAGGTGAGAGTTAACGCTTGGCTGTGAAGGTTAAGGTTATGTAATCTGGCTGGGCCATGATACTCAGTGGTTTGGCAGTTATGTAATGATGTAATTTGGCACTTATGTAATGATGTAATCCGGCAGTTATGTAATTATGTAGTCATCCTCCATTTTGCGATCTAATGTGGTCATCCTCCATTTTCACATAATGCCAATTTTTGCACAATGGCCTGGTCTTTGGAACCTAGCCATGTTGATAAGTGAGGAGTGGATATAATCACTGCAGTGGATTAAAACACACCAAATATGTTTAAGTCTATGAACTCGTTCATTTTTTTTTTTTTTAGTGGATCACTTTTGGAGGGTGTTAGGAAATCAATTAACTATTTAGAAAACTGATAAATGTTGAATATAATCAAGCATTTAGTCAGCTTTTCTTGTACAAACTGTACTTTAGGGTAACCAAACAGTTGATGGGGGAAATTTTCTTTTTATAGAAGTAATCAAGCTAATAAATGAAGAAAGAATATCACCATTCTGTATCCTCTAATGAAATAATGGAACTAAGTAATGCTCACCAGTGGCTACTAACATCACCAAAAGAGAAAAACAGATGTTATATGTCTTCTGGTGGAACACCACCTTTGTAGTACTCTTTCCAAACATCCAGCCTGAAACTGGTCAGTCCTCTAAATCTGACCACCAGTTTACAGGAAACACAGAGGAGAGAAGAACAAGTTAAACAATACCACAGGGCTGCAATCAGCAGAAGCCAGGTGTGGGAATAACCCAGTTTCTTCAACAAATAAATACATTACAAGGAGCAAAAGACTCTTCTCTGTTCAATGCCTCATTTCACCCTGTGTAGAAGCTAAAGACCTTCTGGGGCCTACAAGGCCCTACATGGTCTGCCCCCTTACCTCCCTGACCTCGTCCCCTACTGCATTCCCCCTCGTCCAGCTCCCTGCTCCATCCACATCGACCACCTTGCTGTTCCTCACACTCACCAGCCACGCTCCTGCTCTGGCTGTTTCCTCTGCCTGGAATGCGCTTCCCCAGACAGTCTCATGGTCCCTCCCTCCTTCTTTTAAGTTTTGGTCCAACCCTTCCACCTTCATCTCAGCACTCTTGATCATCTCTCCTGCTTTTTTTTTTCTGTGTATTTTATTCGTTTCGTTATTCTCTGTCTCTCTCATTTCGAATGTAAGCTCCATGAGGGCAAGAACTCTTTTGTTCATAGTATCTGGCAATAAATATTTGTTGAGCGAATGAATGAATGAATGATGTGGATGTCTTTTCTTTTATTGCCAGTTATTGGCCAAATGACAAATAGAAATGATTATCCTATAAGTTATTGGCTCCTTTCAGGCCATTCCCTCACTCCCTCATTCGTTCATTCATTCATTCATTCGACAAAGCCTACTGAGCTCCCATGGTATGGGAGGGACCCAGTGCCAGACCCTGGCTCTGACCAGCACAACTAGGGGTGTGGGAGAAGGACATTTCTTACCTACTCCCCAGACCGGCTGTTACTTTCCCTCCAAGGTCCTTTCAGGTCTCCTGAGGGGCCAGCATGCCTGCCTCTCGGGGAGGAGAAGCATAGCCAGATTCCAACATGAAAAAGAAGACTCCTCAGACTCTCTTCACCTCCCAAACTCTGCCCACTGACCACTGTTATCATACTTGCATTTTCAGCAGGCTGGCCTGGCATCCATGAGGCTTCCTTTAAGGTCTTTTCACTACAGTCTAACAACCTCTTATCAACTCATTCTTTTAGAAAGTGAGGGAAGACACAACTGTTGGAGACTGTGTACAGGGCTTGGGTGGCAGTCATGGGGTGTTAGGATGTTTCTTCACGGTAGGGCCAAGTCTCCCGCAAGCCTCTGCCCTTGGCCTCTCGCGTCACCCCTAGCAAACCAGGGTACTCAGCCTGTGTCCTACATACTGGTGAACTCCACTTTCCCTCCACCTGCTCTACCTGGGCATTCTCTTCTATTCCCAAGGCTTCAGCTGCCATGACGAGATCCCCTGAGACCTGGGTCTTCAACCTAGTCCTCTCTCCTGAAGCCCAAACTGTATATACAGCTGCCTTCTAGAATTCTCTCCTGGATGAACCAAACCAGTTGCTGTGAAGTCGATTCCAACTCATGGTGACTCCTTGTGTGTCAGAGTAGAATTGTGCTTCACAGGGTTTTCAATAGCTGATTTTTCAGAAGTAGATCTCCAGGCCCTTCTTCCCAGAAGGCTCTGGATGGACTCGAACCTCCAACCTTTTGGTTAACAGCAAGCATGTTAACTGTCTGCACCACCCCAGGACTCTGATCTCACCATAGTCCCTTCTATCTCCTTCCACCCCACCCTCTTCCAATTCTGCTCCTCCTCCTGGGTTCTGTTCTTGGTTAATGGCTCAGCTCCCTCAATCAGCCACCAAAGCCCAGAACCTGGGAGTCACTCTCGCCTTCGTACCCCATCACCAAGTGACCCCTTACTTTGTAACCAGACCTAAAACTCATACCAATAATAGTCAACTGGAACCCATGCCTTACTCATCAGACATGGCTCCAAGCGAGAGTGCCTGTCTCCAAAGACCAAACCCACCCCTAACATGTGAGGATTCACCCATCCATGCTCTTTCGCTTCCTCACCTGGTCCACCCCCACTAACAGCCCTCACACCTGCTTCCTTTAAATAGCAAGTTAACTATATCTCAGGGACACGCTTTTTCTTCATTTGTAAAATAAGGGAAGCATGGGATTGGGGATGGAGGTCAAGGTGAAACTTTGGTGTTATTTGTAGTATGGTTTATCTTTTTTTTACAATGACAATGTACTCATGTATTATGAAATTAAAAAGGAATGATTAAAAAAAGAAAAGAAAAAAAAAAAATCCCTCCTTCACACAGGCCCTGGAATGTGGCAGGGTCTTTGTTGTTGTTACGTGCTGTTGGGTTGGTTCCAACTCACAGCAACCCTACAGGACAGGGTAGAACTGCCCCATAGGGTTTCCAAGAAGTGGCTGGTGGATTCGAACTGCCAACCTGTTGGTTAGCAGCCAAGCTCTTAACCGCTGAGCCACCAGCAGGGTCCTAGCAGATGTGAGTTCCTGACCTCTGTCCTCTCTTTCCCCTTCCACTCTCCTGGTTCAGACTTCATCACGTGCTGCATCTGATGACCTCTGGGAATCAGGTATCTCTGCTTAAAACCCTCCGTGGCCTGCCTGGGGCTGATGTACACAATCAGGCTCCAAGTCCCTGTCGGCTCCACCTCCTGCCACTCCCCACACCTCTGGCTCTGAGCAGTAAGAGGCATTATTACTAACCAGTCCACAGTTGGCCTCACCCTTTCATGCCCCAGCTGGCCAAGGCTTCCTCTACCTGGAACATTCTTTTCCTCTTGCTCCTCTGCCTGGCCAACTGCTACTCAGCGGCTGGGTTTCTGCCTGAACATCAACTTGGGGATGTCCTCCCTGACCCTGGACTCTCCTCTAGTCCTGGTGCACCCTGGCTCCTGAATCACCTACCATTGGTCTCTTAACATTGTTTCCCTGGCTGCCTCCCCAATAGGCAGAGAGTTGTTCTAGGGTGGGACCCATGCCTTACTCAATTATCTTGCACTTCTCCTAGCCCAGTAAGAAGGGCCCAGTCCACCTTCCACTCCCTAGCCTTCTTTGCTGAGGAGACAGGTTTGGAGCGAGAGACTGAGCCCTCTGCCAAACTGTCTCTTCATTTACCCATCTCATTCATCCATTCGGTCATTCATTTATTCATTCATCAAATCTTTCCTTAGAAAAAAGGCTTTACTGTTGTTTTAATGAGAAAATTGATACTTGCTTGTCATAACAAATTCAAACAATACCAAAGCATGTAACACAAAACTAAAGTTCTTTTTCCCTTAGCCCACTCTTTAGGTGTGACCACCGTTAAAAGGTTGTCATGAATCCTTTCAGATTTTTTCCTCTGCATATGCAGTCTTATGTGTGTGTTAGTATTTATGTTAACAACATATATTGAAGGTAGCCTGGGCCCTCCTTGCTGGGCCAGGAGAAGTGTGGGAAAATTGTCTTCTCATCAGAGAGGGTTTCCTACCACCTGTGGTTGCAAGATCACCACTCAGCTTTGGCGTTCAAGGCTCTCCAAGATCCTGGCCCATCCCACCTTCCCAGTATAATCCCAATGATCTGGTTTCCAGGAAAACTTGGCATTTTCCAGCCTCTCCCACTTTGTTCAAGCTGTGCCGTCTGCCCGGGGCACCCTTCCCTCTTCTGTCTATGTAGACAACCCCCCTTGTGACTAGAGGCTCCCACTTACTCCAGGGCCCTTCTCTGAACTCACCTGGCCTGACTGCCTGGCTCCTATTGGGTCCAGTATCTTGAGTGAGCTTCTGTCTGCCTGTCTATTAGTCTATCTCAGACAGAGAGCGGGGTCCCCAAGGGCAAAGACCATCTCCTTCTCCAGGGTCCACACAACCTGTCCTCTTACTTAAAGGAACTCCTTTTTAGCTTTACCAATACTCCATACCAAAGGGTTTCAAATGGAGGGTGGGGAGATAATTAAATATGGGACCCAGGGGAGTTCTGTCACCAGTAAGTGTTTCTCCAGCTTAGGCCTAAAAAGTTATGTGTGTCAGGGCTTGGGTGACCAACAAGTAGACACTTGGGAACATCAGGTCCTAGGAGAGAGTTCAGGGGCCCATAGTGTGGTCTCTAGGGATTATCAGTGGACAGGGTGAGACCTGAGGCAAATAAGCTGTGCAAGTTGAGGGAAGTCCCTTCCAGTCCCCATGGAAATCAGCTTTGATCCGGAAATCATGGACTGGTACCAGAAGCAATAATAAAAGCAATAGCTAAAAATCATAGAATACTTCCTAAGCGCCAGGCATGAAATACTGTACATGGAATATCTTATTTCAGCCTCACAACAGCTACCTGAGGAAGGTACTATTGTTAAACCCATTTTACAGATGAATAAACTAAGGCTTAGTGAGGTTGGATGACTTGTCTAGGATGTTTGGGCTAGTGTTCAAATCCAGACAGTCTGACACCAGAGCCAAAACACTGAACTGCTGTCCAGGGCTCTGGAACTCAGGGCCCCGCAGGGCCAGGAGGGCAGTGGACCAGAAGGACAGGCCCACGTTTTGTGACTAGTGCTTCAGCTCGCCCTTGTCATGACAAATGTGTAGATCTTCTGATTCTGCTAGAAAAATCAGAAATCTGGAGTCTTATGTGCAATTCCCTTAGGAAATCTTTTCTAAACACTGTGAAGGCAAAAAAACACTTGTACAGGCTGAATTCAGCCTCTGCCCATACAGCCTCCTTCATAGAATACAAAGTTGTCTTTGGGTGAATGAACTCAGTCACTTATCTGTTGTGTGAACTCGCACGTGTATCCTGGAGCCGGAAGTGAGGCAACCGGTGTGTGTGTGTGTGTGTGTGTGTGTGTGTGTGTAGGTGTGTGTGTGTGCGCGCATGAAGGTGAGTGTACATGTGCTGCACACAGGGATGTGCACTGACATAACACCATGGCTTCAGTGATCTCAGGAATCCCTCAGGGTCCTTCCCAGAGTCTCCCCTGGGGGACTTTAGAATTCTAACTTCTCCAACTATTATTTCTAGGGTCTCGCCTTGGACCACTTGTGGTGCTAAGTGTTTTATATGCGTTATCTCATTTAATCCTTCCTACTATCTGAGCTCAGAATGCTTAAGGAACTTGCCCAAGGTCACACAGGGAGAGGGTAGCAAAGCTAGATCCAAACTCGAGTCTCCGTGCCACTGTCGGCGCTAAGACTCCCTGATACATATGGAGTACTTAACGTGTAGGCGCCAGGCACTGTGCTGAGCACTTTGCAGATCTTACCTCATTAACTCTTACAACAACTCTAGGAGATAGGTACTATTGCTTCCCCCAATTCATAGAGGAGCAAATTAAAGCACGAAGAGGTTAAGTAACTTGCCCAACATGGCCCAGTTAAGGCAGCTCCAAGAATTTCTAGAAGGAAATTGCCTCTGTGCAAGGTCTTTGTAAAGTCCCTTGATTTCTGAGAAGGAGGGTGTGGGTGAGACAGATGTGACTGCAGCTCTCTGCTCCCCTGGTGTAAAAGCATCACAGCAGCTCCCCTTCCAGCAGGTGGCTGAGTCAGACAGCCTGGGGGCTCCTCAGATACCAGGTCATTGATGATGCTTTGTGTGGACAGGTTAGGGGGCAGGGACAAGTGGGCCCACCCCAGGAAGTGGCTCAGGGTGAATCGGCCTGAATGCACCTGGGAGGGTGTGGCTGACGTTTGCACACTTCCCTGCGGGAAGCATCCTGGCCAAGCCTCCAACAAAGGCAGCTTCTTTGCATCTTCTGAGTCATTGCCAAGGGAGGAGTCCATCGCATGACTTCACACCCCAGCTTGGAGAGCCACTTCACATACCAAAGTGGCTTCTCTGACGCTAGCTGTTTACATCAACCAGAGATATGCCATAACCGAGGGTTTTCAAATCCACACACTTCCTAGCCCTCATTCATCCCAAGCCTTATGGAATTCTACCTCCTCCATATTTTCCAATCCTGATCTTGCCCCCACATTTCCTGCCACTGCCCCCAGGGCAGGCTTTGTCCTATGTCTCTGCTGGTCTTTCCTGTGTCCCTGTTAGCCACCTCCATCCTTGCAGTCTGTCCTCCACACAGCAGCCAGAAGGCCTCCCTAGTATGCAAACTTGATCCTGTCCCTCCATGGCTCTGAAAGGCCAGTGACCCCTCATGTCCAGTTAGTGGCAGACAGGCTCACAGGCTGTCTCCATGTGACCCAGCACTCACCAGAGATCCTGTGTTCCAGCTGGTCCAGGCCATTCCAGACTCCTTCCAGTTCCTGAACATACCGGGCGCTTTCTTGCATCCCTGCCTATTCTTTATTGGGGTCCTAGCTTGGAATGGCCTTTTTCCCACTCTACCTGCCTATGGAAATTTAGGAGACACCTACCTGGCCAACTGACTGGAAGAGATCCATATCTGTGCCCATTCCAAAGAAAGGTGATTGAACAGAATGCAGAAATTATTGAACAACATCATTAATACCACATGTAAGTAAAATTTTGCTGAAGATCATCTGACTATGCAAAGGCATTCGACTGTGTGGATCATAATAAATTATGGATAACATTGCGAAGAATGGGAAATCCAGAACACTTCATTGTGCTTATGCGGAACCTGTACATAGACCAAGAGGTGGTGGTTCGAATAGAGCGAGGGGATACTGCGTGGTTTAAAATCAGGAAAGGTGTGTTTCAGGGTTGTATCCTTTCACCATACTTATTCAATCTGCATGCTGAGCAAATAATCCAAGAAGCTGGACTATATGAAGAAGAGTGGGGCATTAGGATTGGTAGAAGACTCATTAACAACCTGCGATATGCAGATGACACAACCTTGCTTGCTGAGAGCAAAGAGGACTTGAAGCACTTACTGATGAAGATCAAAGACCACAGCCTTCAGTATGGATTACACCTCAACATAAAGAAAACAAAAATCCT
>NW_004444125.1:3387907-3430245 GCF_000243295.1 Trichechus manatus latirostris | reverse complement strand
GAAGATCAAAGACCACAGCCTTCAGTATGGATTACACCTCAACATAAAGAAAACAAAAATCCTCACAACTGGACCAATAAGCAATATCATGATAAATGGAGACAAGACTGAAGTTGTCAAGGATGTCATTTTACTTGAATTCACTATTAACGCCCATGGAAGCAGCAGTCAGGAAATCAAATGACGTATTTCATTGGGCAAATCTGCTGCAAAAGACCTCTTTAAAGTGTTGAAAAGCAAAGATGTCACTTTGAGGACTAAGGTGTGCCTGAACCAAGCCATGATATTTTCAATTGCCTCATATGCATGTGAAAGCTGGACAATGAATAAGGAAAACCAAAGAAGAATTGATGCCTTTGAATTACGATGTTGGCGAAGAATATTGAATACACCATGGCCTGCCAGAAGAATGAACAAGTCTGTCTTGGAAGAAATACAGCCAGAGTGCTCTTTGGAAGCAAGGATAGCTAGACTTCGTCTCATGTACTTTGGACATGTTATCAGGAGGGACCCATTCCCTGGAGAAGGACATCATGCTTGGTAAAGTAGAGGGTCAGCGAAAAAGAGGAAGACCCTGAAGGAGATGGATTGATGGAATGATGCAGTGGCTGTAACGATGGGCTCAAACATAACAAGAATGGCGCAGGACTGGGCAGAGTTTTGTTCTGTTGTACATGGGGTCGCTATGAGTCAGAACTGACTTGACGACACCTATCAACAATAACCTGCCTGTGGTAGGCTGTGAAATGGCTCCCCAAAAGACATCTGTGCCCTAATCCCTGGCACCTGTGAATTTTACTTTTTTATGGCAAAAAAAAAAAAAGGTGGGGAGGGACATTGCAGATGTGATTAAATTAAGCATTTTGAGATAGGAAGATTATTTTGATCATCCAGGTGAACTCTTAAATGCAATCACATGTATCATTGTAAGAGAGAGGCAGAGGGAGATTTTACCACACACAGAGAAGGTGATGTGAAGATGAGGCAGAAGGAGATCTGAAGACACTGGCCTTAAAGACTGGAGTGATATGGCCAGAAGCCCAGGAATGCCAGCAGCCACCAGAAACTGGAAGAGGCAAAGAATGGCTTCTTCTCTCGAGCCTCTGGAAGGAGTGCGGCTCTGCTGGTTCCTGATTTTAGCCCAGTGTTACTGGTTTTGGACTCCTGGCTTCCAGAACTGTCAGAAAACAAATGTGTGTTGTTTTAAGCCACCATGTTTGTGGTAATTTGTTACAACATCCATAGGAAACTAATACATGGCCAAAATCCTCTTTCTTCATCTAAGGATAGGTCCTACTGTCTTCTCACCCACCACCAGCCCAGCCCTCATCTGTGAAACCTTTGGGATCATTGTCCCTGCATTTGGAATCAATTGCTCCCTCCAGCTGCTGGTAAACAGGTTAGTATTACATTCACTTCTTTGTTTTATAATGATTGTTTATATCTGTTTCTCCCCAAAGACTGTGAACCCCCTGAAAATGAGAACCTTATGTTGTCATGTTTGTATCTCCAGCACCCAGCCCTGGGCTTTGGCCCTAGTGGGTACTGCACAGCTGTAGCACTGCTGCATTGCCACCTCCAGGGGGCAGCATTCCTGCTGTGAGCTGTGGGATGTGAATCCCCTAGAGCACAATTCCAAGGGACATCATTTACATGGAAGTTGCTGTGGATACTGCTTCCTGAAGTTGGGCAATGCTGCAGCTCTGGACTCGTTCAACAAATAAATAAACACATTCTCCTCAAAAAAAAAAAAAAAAAAAAAATGAAGAAGCTATCCCCATAGACAAAGGCATTTATAAGCCTCCCTGAGAACAGCAGCATCGTGGAAAGGAGTGCAGTCTCCCGAGGGGACCCATTTGGGGGAGTGGACACTCCAATTTGGATGTGTAAATTCCAATGATATTTTTCAAAGATGTATTTATTCTCTCTCCTTCACTGAAATTCTACCAAATACTAGAGGCAACTCAGAAGACAAGGAAACCTATAAATTAGAAATGGGCAGGTAGTCTGGGGGTGAAGAAAGTTTTGAGGATGGCAACAGAGAACAAGGACATAAAAGTCTAATACGGTTGCAGATACAGATACTTGTAGATATCTGTGAGAACAAACATACTAGTTCCTTAGAAGAAACAAAACCTTTCCACTGTCTTTAGTTCTTCATGTCCCACAATGGACTCGAGGACAGCCCTACAGCAGACATGGCAAGGGGGTTCCTCTAGAGCCCCCAGTGGAAGTCAGGGCCATACCTCTGCCTGGAGACCCAGTGAAAGCAAGTCTGCGGAGCATCTAGAGGAGCAAGGGGCCTGCTGGTGCTTCAGGTAATCCTCTGAAAACACCACTTCTCTTAAACACAGCTCCTTCCTGTCTACACCTCTTTTGGTGACGAGGGTTGCTAGCTGACTCCAGTCAAATCCAAAATTTAACACATAGTCAGGGCTAGGAACTGGCTGGGGTGCCTCCAAGAGGCTCTTATTGGAGGCATCTTCAAAGTCATTTGTAAAAATGGCGGGTGGGGGCATCTGACCTCCTCAAACTCCAAGAAGGGGAGAGAGAATCACCATCAGCATCAGTAGCCCAAGGCTGATTCCTCTGAGGTGGAGATCAAACATACCTCCACTGTCCAAGCTTTTTACCAATTCTGACACCAGTCATCCCTCCCATGGCACTCTCTACATCTCTGCTGGGTTCAAGAATTTGTTGCAATGGCCACACAGCTCACAGATAATACTCATGGTTATGGGGTTTATTAAGGAAGTAACAGGTTACAATTCAGGATCAGAAATGATTCAGGATACAGTTCTTCGATCAGGACAGCTTCTTTACAGCTGTGCCCATAGGCAGACCTCTCCCTGGCCCTTGGCCTCTTGGCTCTCAGCCCCTTGGCCCCTTGGGCCTTTTGGGCTGACCCTGCCTCTGCCCTGCTTGGGCAAGTGTTACAAAGCTCTTTGCTCTACTGGTAAGTGCCCAGAGGCACCCTCCTCCTCCAGTAAGCCTTGGCCCGAAGGCGCTCAGCTCTCTAGCTCTGTGGGTCAGTAAGCCTAACTCTGCTGACAAATGCCTGGAGGTACCCCACTCTGCCAGCAAGCCTTCTGCCCAAAGGTGCTCAGCTGTTTCACTCTGTGCCCAATGCACTGTCTTCTGGTTCTGGGCCTCTGTTGTTGTTGTTTCTCTGCTGCTGCTTCTCGCCCACTCCAGTGTTATAGCTCTCTCTCTCTCTGTCTCCTGGGTCTAGGAGGTTCTCAGTGCAGGGATCCTGGGTCCAAAGGATGCACCCCACTCTTAGCTCTGCTTTCTTGATGGTAATGAGGTCCCCCACTGTCTGTCTCTGGGATGGCTCATTTTAAGCCTAGCAAGATGGCAAAATTTCACTAAAGTTCTGTATACCTTATTTGCATGATCCTACCTCCACAAGGGTGCCATGCACCTTATTTACTTTATTAGCAAGCTGTCCAATCCCCTGGTGGAGAATCCCCTGGTAGCACAGTGGTTAAGATCTCAGCTGCTAACCAAAAGGTCAGCAGTTCAAATCCACCAGCTGTTCCTTGGAAACTCTAAGGGGCAGTTCTACTGTGTCCTATCAGGTTGCTATGAGTTGGAATCGACTTGACAGCAATGGGTTTAGTTTTAGTTTTTGGTTCCAATCCTCTCGGTGGGTCACAAGCACTTTATTTGCATAGTCCCACCCAATCATTTGGTGGGAGTTGCAAGACCATGGTGAGAAAGGTCATGTAAAAGTGATCCATTACACAGCACCATTTATCTCTCCCTTGTTTCCAGGCACGTCTTCTTCTGTCTAAAAATTGTCTTCCATGTACTCTCTTAAAGGTATCCACTTAGTCACATGTAGAAGATTGAATTTATCAATGTATTTGTTGGGATAAGATTTTCTTGCAAGTGACAGAAAATCCAGAATAATAGTGTCTTAAGCAAAAAATAAGCATATTTTTCCAACAAGTATAGGTCTGAGTAGGCAGTCCAGGGAAGACACAGTGCTCCACGGGCCAGGGGCCCACACTTCTCCTAACTTGTTTTTCTGTCATCCATGGCCTCTGTTCCCCAGTTCACTTCTGGTTCATGATGGCTGCTCCAGCTGCAGCCATCATGTCTGCATATTCCAGCCAAGAGGAACAAGTAAAGGGAAGGAGAAGGGCATGCCTCCTCCTTTTAAGGACACTAACCTAAAGTTGCACTTACCACTTCTGCTTATGTATCATTGGCAAAACTGTAATCACATGTCTACCTATAGCTGCAAGAAATAGTCTGGGAAAGGTAGTCTTTATTTTGACTGGCCATGAGCCCAGCTGAAATTTAGGGTTCTCTTACTGAGAAAGAAGAGAACCAATATGGGAAATAACCAGTAGTGTCTGCCCAACCAGTCAACAACAAAAGGCTTCAGCAAAATGTTTCATGATGGAAGGGGCATTCAAAATCAAACAACAATGAGATACCATTCACCTCCATCAGATTTGTAAAACATAAGAGGTCCAACAACACCAAGCCATACAGAGGATGTAGAAAAATGGGAAATCTTCTAACTGCAGTTGGGAGTGTAAATTACTATAACCCCTTTGGAGAGCAATTTGCTTAGAGAAGTTGACTGGAGAAATTCCTAACAAAGTTGAAGATGTTTGTACCTGTCCCCCAGGAATTTCACTGCTGGGTAAAGTCCCACACGTACACTCAAGGAGACAGGGACAAGAACCAACTGCAGCATTGTTTGTAATACTGAAAAACTGGAAACAATCCAATGTCCACGGATAGATAAATGGTGGGACAGTGAAACCGGTGAGAGCCAGAACTTGGCAGGACTGCCTTGTTTTTCCGAGTCTTGCAAGTTTTCTGCTGTTGACAGGGTGCATTCTTACTACTTTTCTATAGCTTGCTTTAGTGGAAAATATTTGCATTTTCCTTCTCTGACAGGTTTCTGCCTTACACAGGTTCCAGCTTTTGCAAGGTTTACTGTATATGCATGCTATGAATTATTATATAGCAATTAAAATAAATGAACCAGAGTAACATGTATCAACATGGATAAATCTCAGAACAAATTGGGAGACCTCAATTATATATGCAATATTCCATTTCATAAGAAAAGAATAAAAAGAAAAGAAAAAGGACATATGTTAACAAGATTTGATAAACTGGATGGTAGTTACACAGGGCGTTCCCTTGGTGGGGCAAATGGCTAAGCGCTTAACTACGAGCTGAAAGTTTGGCAGTTCGAACTCACCCAGAGGTGCCTTGGAAGACAGGCCTGGCAATCTGCTTCTGAAAGGTCACAGTCATGAAAACCCTATGGAGTAGTTCTGCACACATGGGGTTGCCATGAGCTGGAATCGATTCCATGGCAACTAACAATGGCAACAAAGTAACACAGGTGTTCACTATATTCTTTATTCTCTGTTTGAAATAGTTCACAATAAACCAGACAATTAATCTAAACTCAAGTTGGTAATCAAGCTCCCTTTGCCAATGATGGGTTCAGGGGAGCATGGGACCCACTCTGGGCCAGTGAAATGTGACAAGAAGGAAGGTGATGTCAGAAAACTATTTCCTTACTCCTAAGAAAGACAGTGGAGCCCTGGTGGTGCAGTGGTTAAGAGCTCGGCTGCTAACCAAAAGGCCAGCAGTTGGAATCTACCAGCCCCTCCTTGGAAAGGCTACGGGCAGTTCTACTCTGTCCTATAGGGTTGCTATGAGTCAGAACTGACTCGATGGCACCTAAAAACAACAAGAAAGACAGTAGGAAGAGAGAGCCTGTCTTTAAGACGTGGCTGTGTGAGCTATGATGGCCTGAACGAATCCGACCAACTTGCTACCACCCTGAGGATGAAGCCAGAACGGGATGGCAGAGCCAACGGGTAGGAGGAGCTGAAGTTCTGGTTCTGTTGAACTTTAGGTGATACTGCACCTGAATCCAGCCCATCTCTGCAGGTATAATGCAATAAATGTCCTGTCATTTAAGCTGCTCATGGGAAGGTTTTTTGTTGAGGTTGAAAGTATCTTCATTGATTCAGTAAGCAATTTTTAATTAAAAAAGTTAAACAAGATATAGAAGCCCTCGTGGTGGCACAGTGGTAAAGAGCTCGTCTGTGAACCAAAAGGTCGGCAGTTCAAATCTACCAGCTTTTCCTTGGAAACCCTGTGGGGCAGTTCTACTCTGTCCTATAGGGTCGCTATGAGTTGGAATCAACTTGATGGGCTTTTTTTTATGTGTGTGCATATATATATTTCCGTTATAAACACTTATGAATAAAGAATAAACATAAAAGTCCTCCTACACTGTCCCATCTCACTTTGATCCTCTAGATTTTTTTTTATTACATACGTATATATGGAATATGTACATTACACATACGCTGTTGTTTTAAGAAACTATATATATAAGAAAAAAAACAAACCCATTGCTGTCAAGTTAATTCTGACTCATAGTGACCCTATAGGACAGAGCAGAACTGTCCCATAGAGTTTCCAAGGAGTGGCTGGTGGATCTGAACTGCTGACATTTTGGTTAGCAGCCATATCTCTTAACCACTGCACCACCAGGGTTCTATACTATACATAGATCCTCTTTAAGTTGCACTTTTCACGGAAAGACATGTTATGAACAGGTGAGAATTTAACCATCTACCTCGTTTGAAAAATGGCTGTATAGTACTGGACAGTGTGGAAATATGTTTATTTCACTTTTCCTTTATTCATGAACATTTAGACATGCTTTTGGACACTGGTGAAAATATTTTTGAAGAGTAAATTCCCTGAAGTAGCACTCCTGAGTTAAAGGGTAAGTGCATTTTAAGTTTTGATATTGCTGTCTCGCCCAGATAAAGCCTGTGCCAGCTTCCATCTCTATGCATCAGGGGGTGGCCCTGGGCCCAGAGTCCCACACAGCTGCTGGCCTTCTGCCTCTCCCTGCTCTCTGTCCATAGGCTGCCACCTCACTGGCAATGGGGTGCATTTCTCCCAGAGTGAAGCCGTGTGCCCATGGAAAGAATGATAGGAATCGTTATGCCCTCCAGGAACTTTCTTTCTCTTCGTGGAAAGAGGCAGCAACACTAAAGGCAGTTAGTGGGTCCCCAGGGATAATAGTAAAAATATTTAATAACCAGTGGTAGGAACACAAATCAGGATGGAGGCCCTGCCTCAGTGCCGCCAGAGCAGAGGCTGGGGACCCCTGCTGAACCAGGTATTAGCCCTTTAGTTGTTAGATCATAGGAAGGTCTGGGGGGTTCCAAGAAGGGCTGATGAATATGAATAGGAATGGCCATGCCACTGCATACTGGCTGATACCACCCAGGCATTCCAAATTGCTGCAGGTATTCAGGAGCAGCGCAAGCGCTGGTCCGAGTGCTGTTTGTTGGGGCATCATCTTTTAGTGCCCCAAAGGCAGTGTGTGGAGTGAATGCGGACGGCAGGAGGGCAAACCTATTTGGTCAGAGGAGGAGAATCCAGGAGCCCAAAGCCAATTGTTCCTGCCTGAATAACCCAGGGCACAGGAACATTTAATCTAAGAAGTCTCCAACTTCCTCAGAGGTCAAAAAGCGGTCAGGAAACCTTCTTGGTTCCTAGTTCAGGCAGACTGAGATCAGTTTTGCCCCTCTTCCTGGGGAAGGTGGGTGAGAAGACGCCATCTTTGGTCTCCAGGTCCACATACGATGGTCATTTGGCACCGTCTCTCCTGCTTACCAGATTGCAGGCAGTGCTCAAAAGGTTCTTCCCCTTTTCTCTCAGGGCTTTTGCCCTACACCTGCAGGCCTTTTTCATTCGAAGTGCTTGATGCGTACTGGAAATACTGAGGTCCAGGGCCTTGCCTGCAATCATGTAGGAGCGGGAACTCAACTGGTGCGTCTTAGATCAGAATACCCATGAAGGTCATCTGGGAAAAAAGCAGTTATTTATTTTTTCTTTTAGCTTGGAGGCTAAAGAGAGACAGTATTGTTTTTCATAGAAAGCTCCTTTTTTTTCACATGCTTCTCCCGAGAGCGTATCCAGCTGTTTAAGCAAGACTCTGCGTTTCCAGCACGTTGTGCTCCTGGGAGAACGCAAGCGCCTGTGAGAACCTGTGCTGGGGAGGGCGCAGCTGGAAGGCGGGTGGAGGTCCATCTGTTGAAGGCCTCATAGCCTCCAGGCGCCTTCCAGCCCAGAAAGCGTTCCCACCAGACTCAGGGAGTCCTAGCACCTGGAGGGCGCTCCGATTCCACGCCCAGAGGGCGCTGCAGACTTGCGCCTACGGTCCGGAACCAACTACCGCCCCTCCCGTCCCTCTCCCGGGAAGCGCCTCAGTAACCTGGGTCGGGGTGCTAGATGGTGCGCCCCCCTCAGTCACCCTAGAAGCAGCTAAACGCGGACAACAGTGGCTTGCAGGGGAACACCGGTCCAGAGGAGGGCGAAGTTCTGCCGGGATCAGAGAAGGAGAGGTGCGAGATCGGACCCAAGGGGGCGGGGCTGGGGCGCCCGAGGTTAGGGCGTTCCAAGGGGCAGGGCTAAGGGCTCAGGGGGAGGGGCTGAAGGGCTCAGGGGGCGGGGCCCTGGGAGGTGGGGATTGGGGCCGGCCCCGAGACCTGACGGTGCTGGGTGTGGGGTGGGGGGGTAGTTTTTGCCACGGCTAAGGGCCTGTGAGTTTATTATAAGGCGGAGCTCCGCGGGAGAGGTGCGGGCGGGAGCGGAGCCGAGTGGAGAGGAATCCAGCAAAAGAGAGCAGAATCCAGCCAGTGGACTCCGCAGCCCTCGCCTAGGACAGCAGCGCGCTGGGCAGGAGTTTGAGGACGCGCAGCGTAACCGGTGGAGCCGGGCCAGGACCCCCCGAGCAGTCCAGTGCAGCGCCGCGCAGCCCCGACCCGCGCAGCCCGCCGAGCCCCCGCCGCCGCCGGTCCGGGCAGCATGAGGCGCGCGGCGCTCTGGCTCTGGTTCTGCGCTGTGGCGCTGCCCCTGCAGCTGGCCCTCCCGGTGAGTGCGACCCCGGGCCGGGCTGGGAGGTGGCGGGAAGCTGGGGCTCGCGGACCCGCGGCGGCACGTGGAGGGGGAGGGGAAGCAGGGACCTTGTCTTCCCGCGCTAGCCCAGGCTGGCCTGGGGACCGTGAGCAGCGAAACCGGGAGCTCCCTCCCCAATCTCCTGTGCACGTCGGTGGGTGCCGCGCCGACTCTGCCGCTCGGGGTGGGGGCTAGGGGAGCCCCGGAGAGCGGAGCCTACGCGGGCTCCGCGCTCAGTTATGTAAAACGTCTCCACATGTTGCGGAGCCCGCCAGCCTGCAGCGGCCCGGCGGTCGCGGGCTCCCACCCCCCGGCCGTGCACCGCGGCGGCCGGCTCCCCGCCTCCGCCCCAGCCGGTGACTTGGGAGGAAGAAGTGACCGCGGCCACAACTCCCGGCTCGCAGACCCTAATTCAAACCAGACGTGCGGGCTTGCGCCCCCAGCGCCCTGAGCCCGCGCTCTCGGCCCCTTCCCCGAAGGCAAGTTTCGGCGCTGCGGAGCCGGCGCGCGAGCGGGTGGGCGCATTCGAAAAGGAAGCGGGGGTAGGGCCGCGCCGAGAACCGGGCCAGGGGCGGGTGGAGGTAGGGCCCTCGGACTTTCCTTTGGCTGCCCGAGGTGAGGCCGGTAGAGCTGGCAGCGGGAGGTTCCGGGAAGTCGGCCTAAGAACGTTAGAAACCCAGAGGAGCCCAACTTCTGGGCTGCTGAAGTTGTGCTCCTCCCGCGGGGGCGCGTTCCTTTGCCTGGCACGGCGGAGGCGGGGGAGCGGCTTCCATGCGAGTGGACTCGGGAATGACTCGTTTCCCCGCCGAAGCCGAGCCTCCTCCCCTGGCTTGGCTTTGTGCTGAAGTCGCGCGGAGGGAGGGCGGGTCCCTTGGCGCGCCCAGTAGAGCTGGGGAAAAGAGGGACAAAAACGGAACCTGAGGTTGGATAGAACTCCAACACTCACCTTTGGCGAGGTGTCGGTCCCCTCTACAGAGAGACCTGGCCGACAAAGAGCAGCCCCAGAAAGTGGATCTCCCGCCCCAGCCGCGGTCCGCTAGCCCGCCTTCCCCAATGGGGGCGCTTTGTTCTCGGCCCCAGTAACCCTTTCCTGGGAACCGCCCTGAAGTGCAAGCCCCTAACACGGTCTGGGACCTGGGCCTCCGCCGGGTGTCGCTGGCTGCGGGGTGCCCATGTTCCCCGCCACCCCCTCTCCCCACACCCGTTGCTGGAGTTCCGGGGTCCTCCCTGCTGACCGAGTCGCCCATCCGCGGGAATGGAGAGGGGAGGTGTGGAGCGAGGGGCTCTTCCCTTTCCGGAAGTGGCGGTCTCTCGCCACCACATCTGGACAGCTCGACTTCCCTAGTTCTGGCAAAGGGAGGCACGTGGGCAGGGAAGAAGCTCTGACGGGGGATGGGCAGCCCTGTCTTCACTTCTAATGTGGAATCTGGGCAAGTCTCTCAGCAAGTCTGGTCCTCTTAAGCGTTTCCTTTCTATAATAATAGTAGCTACTAATTATTGAGAGCTTTGGAGTATTTTACAGGGTCTGTCTCACTTGAAGAAAGTATTGTTTTTGAGGCTGATCTGTAAGGTGTCTTCTCTGCTTCCCAGGTGACTGTTGTGCTTGAAGCAGTTTGAAGTCCAGGAGAGCGTCCTTGATGCCTCTTGAATTGCTGATGGATTGGAGTAGGGGAGGCAGATCAGAGGGAGCTATGGGGAGGAGATAGATTTCCCAGCTGGAGATCTCCGGTGCAGTCTTGGCTTTCAGGTCCGAGAAAGTGACGTCTCTAATTCACCTTTTCTCTTTAGGGTTGCCGGTTCAGATTGCACCTAAATCATAGTTAATACTCTGGAGAAGAGAGTGGAGCTGCGTGGCTTACTTCCTTGGCCCCCCTAGCATTGCCTGGATGCTCCACCCTCTCCAGGTGGAAGAGGGGGCCTCAGCAGGGGGCTGCTGAGGTGGGGTACCCCACCCATTTCCAGCAGAAATGGGAGGGGGTGAGGCAGTGGTGGTGGTAGTTCCTCTGCCTGCCTCGGTGAGGGCTGACATTCCTGTAATCTGGGATCCCAGAGAGCCAGTTCCCACTAAGGAGGCAGACAGGGTTTAAGATTCCCTGTGGAGCTTCCTGGGTGCTGGGCAGGGGCAGGTGCTGCAGAATGAGGCATTATTTCTCACCTAGAAACTCTGACACCTTGTCGAGACACCAGTCTAACAGTGTGGGCCCAGGAGACAGGGAGGTCACTGGAGGAAAGCAGGAGGGTGGAGGAGCTGTGGTGGGGAGAAGACTTCCTAGAGAAGGTGGCTGACCTGAGCCTGGAAGCAGTGAGCTTTGGAGTCAGACTCTGGCTTGGAGCTGAGGTTTTCTTTTTCCTTTATAAAGTTTAGTTTGTTTTCTCTTTCCCAGCCCTGCCCTCTCCCTCTTACAGTGGGTGTTCAGTTTGGTTAAAAGTGGGGCAGAAATGCCTTCCCAGACCCCCTTCCTAAAAGAAATAAGGCAGTTGGGATTTGCCTAGAGCCGGAGAGCCCAGCTGCAGAGATCTTGGAGGGTTCACTTTGGCCCCAGTGAGAAGCAGGTCACAAAACCCCTGGGGACCAGTGAGGTAGGGTGTGACTCCTGGGCGCCTGATTTTGAAAGGGCAAAGGGAGGCTGCTAGGGCAGGAGGTTGCTCAAAACCACTCCCAAGGGATTAGAACAGGTTTGTCTAAAAAGGTTTCTCTCTCTCTCTCTCTCTCTCTCTCTCTGTGTGTGTGTGTGTGTGTGTGTGTGTGTGTGACTGTGTGTGTATGTCCCGTGGTCTTTTGTTTCTGCCATGTAGGAAAAATTGCTTGAGCTGGCATAGTTATTTGCTGTCTCTCTCTTGCTTTCTAGAAAGGCATAAAGTCTCTTTTTGCCTTAATTATGGGGGCTAGTAGAGACATTTCCCCATGGCCTGGCAGAGTGGCTGTGGGGGAGGCGCTAGCTGCCTCTGCCTGGGCTTGGAGCCTTCTAGAGGTGATGTCACTCCTGGCTTCAGCTCCACTGGGAGGGTGGAGCTGGTTTAAGTCTCTAACTGTGGCTCCTGGTGGGTTCCAATAAAACCTCATTAACTCACATTGGTGGGGGGAGAGGGGTAAGAAAGGAGAAGGGACTGGGAAAGGATTAGTGAAAAGCCTGAAATATGTGGTACTTTATAGAAGGACCTTTTCTATTGAAGCAGAATTTTGGATTCCTGAAATCCCTTGGGAATGAGGTGTACTTGGTACCCAAGTATTTTTTTTTTTTAAATGAGCCAAGAATTCATAATACCCTCAGAAGTATTCTTACTTTGGGCAGGATGCTTTCTGAAATATTTATTTCCCTTCCTTTATCAACAAAAGAATACTAGCAGAAGTTAGTCTCCTGCATAGCGGAATCCTCTTTCTTGTTACTGTGTTAGGTTAGAGAGTTGTCTCCTGGGTTTACTGAGCCCTGAAGAACACTTTGCCCCTGTGCCTCGTGCCCCCAGATTGCTAGATTTTGAATTCTGGTCTGTTCTTTTTTTTGTCTTCCTTCCCTGTCCGACAGCTGCCCAAAGTGACATTTATGTGCCCAAGCGTAACAAGCAGCTTTTCTGTCCAGGTCAAATTTGCTACTTTTCTCCAGCAGTACTAAGAAACTAATCAGACTTCTTAAAATTCTTTCTAAAATGAGGGTTTTACGCTTTGAGTAAGGGTGTCTCCTGTGAGTCATGTTCACTATCGGGGAGGCGTGGGTTTTGTGTCCCTTGTGGATCTCAGCTGTGCTCTGTGCAGAAGAGTGGCAGAAGGGACTCTGGGATGGAGGTGTTCCTGTGTCCTGCAGGACTTAGAGTAACAGAGTGGCTGACAAGGTGAGGCACTTAGGGGGGCCTCCCTCCAGGAACACACGATCTCTTGGGAGAAGCGCTTGATGACTGCATGTTCCGAGTTTCTCAACCTGCTTAGTGCTGTAAGTGACTAGTAGCCTGGACCTGGCCAGGCCAACATCTATAAATCCTGATAAGCAAACCCCCCCCTGCCCTCCCACACCCTCATCTTTTTTTTTAAAGCCTTGACTATTACTTCCAGCTTTGGTACTGTCACCATCTCTTCACCATGTAGTTTGTTTGGATTTCAGTTTTTTTAAACATATGTTTATGTGTATGTATAGATGCATATCCATATGTATGTATGCATATGTGTGTATGCATATGTATGAAATATGCTCCCATACTATTTGTTATGCCAGAAACAGCTTTGGATTAAGCAGCGCCCCAGGACCAAGTCTCAACTCTGCCACTAATTTACTATGTAATCTTGGATGAGTCACTTTACTTCCCAGTCTTGATGTCCTCATCTGTAAAGCGGACATAATGTTATGTGTTCTCCCTGTCCTCATTCTGTCATTTGCAAATTCATTTCATAACGCATGCGCGAAAGTGCTTTGTAATGAAAGTGCCAGAGGAAAGTCAACTGTCAACATAATTAGGATTGCCTTTTATGGAGTGCCTGCTGTTGAGTGCTAGATGCTTTTCCTGCATTCTTGTTTCATCTTTACCCCAGACTTTCATGGTGTATATCATTGCCCCCATTTTGTGGATTGGAAAGCTGAGGTCTATAGAAGTGAGCCCTTCCAAGGGTCTGAAGTGGCAGATCCAGGATTTGAACGTGTGTGTTTGTGTATGGTGTGAATAAATCAGCGGGCTTTCGAGTCTCCTTGATGAAGGCTGACAAAGGGTGTGGCTGAACTCCCCAAGGCCCTGCCTGGGTCTTTGCTGTCCATCCCGGAGAACCATGGGTGTGAGTGTTTTGGATGGAGGGGGTGTTGGCCTGGGCTGAGCTGGCCTGAACAGTGCCTTTAGCCAAACTGAGAACATTGGGCAACATCCTGGGCTTGTGTTGGGCTCAACTGGTGGTTGCTTAGGGACAGACAAGAGCTCCCTACATGACGTCTAGGTCAGAAAACAGCTGTGGGACCCTCGGGGGCAGGGTGGGAAATATGTGTACCTGAGGCTGGTGTTCCACACATCCTTAGCTTGGTGCAAGGGTGGGGGTCATGCAGTCCCCCATGTTTGCATGGTGCCCTCGCACTTGCCCGTGGGCAGCTCCCAGCATGCCTCTTTCATTTGTAGATTTAGTAGATCTTTTACTAAGCCTGAGAAGTGGGAGCCAAGGCACAAGTGGGGTACCAGAACTCAGGACTCCTGCATCCTGTGCTGGATTCCACCTCTTGGTCCCTTGCCCCCAACATGAGGTCCAGCTAGCAGAGCAGCCACGTGAGGAATTGGCTTGTAAATGATTTTTAGTCTCGGAACCCTGGTAGTCTAGCCAGAGAAAAAGTCTCGTGTTACAGAACAAACTTTTTCTGGTTGACTTCTCTTTTTCAGCAACCAATTTGGGAGTCTTTGGTTGAACGCCCCCTTCAAGGGCCTGCATAAGTGTGTCTAGAGAGAAGGGATGGGATTAAGGGAGTCTGGAAAGAGGGCTTTTGTGTGCCAGGATCCTGTATCCTGGAACGGAATCAGCCCGCTGTCATTTCCCTCCCAGCTGTTCCAGCAGAGCCTTGGTTTGGATGAGAGTGTGCCTTCTGGAACCTCCCTCTGAGTGGGGCGTGAGTGCCCTGACAGGCGCCAAGGGAGAACAGGCACTTGTACATCCCTCAGTACGTGGAGGTGTGTTTGGGCCAGAGGCTGCAGAGTTGAGGCCACAGACGCACCTTTTGGACAAGACCCTGGGCTCGGAGTCACTTCAGCAACTGTGTAACTTCAAGCTGCAGGTGGACATGGGAAGCCCTCCCCACAACCTCCCCTGGAAGGGCCAGCTTTATCTGTGTGATGGTGCAGCTTCTGCCTGCCTGCAGGAAGCTTACATTTGGATAGGGAGACAGTATTAGAAAGTTCCCAGCATCCCCAGGCCTGAGACAGGCAGGTGCACTGAGCCAGCGCCCCTCAGGATCAGTGCTGTGGGAGCCCAGAAGAAGGAGTGTTGGAGGGGGCCCTACCTTGGGGAGGGGTGGTCTAAGCTTCTTCTGGAAAGTGTCCTTGCTACCTGTCATACCGTGTATGTCTGGGGAGCCGGGAGGTCTGCGTGGGCCCGTAAGTTTGCAGAGGTAAGCTCGTGGGGTGAGGGGGAGTGTGCAGTGGGGAATCTTGGGACCACTGAGTCAGGAGAGGGGAACGGGTGGTGGTTGCACCTGCTTCTTGACCCATTTGCCCAGCAGTGTCTCCTGTTGACTCATGAACTTGGAAGCTTCGAGATGTGTCCCCTCCTGTCTCTGGTCCCTCTCCTCATCCTCACATGGAGCACCTCAAGGGTCTCTATCCTCCTGGCATTTATGGCTTTGTGGGCTGCCTAATTATATGTAGAGGATGCTCCTCCTCCCTGCTTCAGCCCTGGGAAAAACTCCTCTTCCCAGTGACTCACCTGAAGGCCATGTACCGTGAGAGCCCTGTGCACGTGTATGTGTATGTATGTGTGGGTGTACACACATGGTGTGGGTGGGTGCTTAGGTTGCTGTCAGCAGTACAGGGCAACTGCAGCCGGACTTTGCTGGTTAGTACATCTCGCCTCCCCCAGTGGACTTCCATGCTTGTTAGACTGCAGTCTTAGTTTTGGGAAACGTGGTTACCACCTGTCTGCCACTGTCCCCTTGGAAACCAGGATGCTTCCTTCCTGTCTCCTTCCTCCCTCTGGTAGTCTTTTCCCGTTTTAACTGCAGCTTGACACTCCTCGTGTCCTTGGCTTTAGAAGTCTGCAGAAGTTACTCCTACACAGAAGGGCAGCCAGGATACCCGTCCTTCCTAGTCCTGGTTTAGCCCCCGACCCATTATGTGGCTAGGGCAGGTCACTGCCCCTCTGAGCCTCAGTTCCTCTGTCTGTTCAAGGGGCCTGCCTTCCCTTTTCAGTTCTAAGAACCATGTGGTTACAGAGACCTTGTCCTGGGAGGGGTGAAGATGGCACTGGGGGACTTGTCAAGGGCTCAGAGTCCTCTACCATTATTCCCTCTGGGGGCTTAGAGGGGAGAACTTGGAGGTGGACATCAGGGCAGGACATCAAGGCAGGACTTAATACTCATTGTGGGAACCAGAGGTAGATGGAGCCCCCTGGGCAATGTCAGGCTGGGGGTGGGGATGGCCGATGTTCTGCATACACACCCAGGCATCCTGGCCACCTGCCTTGAGGTCCGCTCATCAGCCGGAATGGAAGCCACATTGGGCAGGTTGGGGCAGTGGGGAAGAGGAGCATGTTTATCACTCCACTCATCAGCTGAGTCATGGTGCCAGGCCCATTGCTCCTCCCCTGAAACTCACCCACCCAGCCTTGACTGAACCCACTGTGTGCCAGGCACGAGGTAGGGGAGCCCTAGGTACAAACTAGGGCGCGGGGGCCTGGCTTCTAGCCCTAGCTCTGAATGACTTTGTATGCGGGCCTCTCATGACCTCAGTGAACCTGTCTGTGAAATGGGGGGGTGGGGGCAATGCTCAGCCTGTCTCAGGGGGCTCAGAGGCAGAGGTGAGGTCATGCTTTTGGTTGTTTATGCCCTCTTGTTGCTGTGCCATCATGAGGCAGCTCTCTTCCTGACTGGTGGGTGTGTGGTGGGTCCTACTTCTGATGCTGCAGAGGAGAGGTCTTCTGAGAGGCTCATGAGCCTACCTGGCTTGATCAAGTGTAAGGTGGCCCTGGGCACCTGCTGTGTGCACAGCCCTCTGCAGCTGGGGCAGGGCCCACATCCCATTTAGCGATCACATGTATGAGAGGGTGGCCGTTACTGGTACCAGACAGCAGAGTGGGCCTTTGCAGATAGGCCAGAGGGGGCAGTGACTATTGAAGGTCATTCATGATTCAGCCACCTCCCCCATCTCCCCAACCTGAGAGAGGGTTTTGTTCCAGAGGCCCACAATACAGTGGTTTCAAATTAGAAGCTTAGTGTATAAGTCAGACCATTTTTTCTAAACTTCAGACATGCGTGGCTGCTTTCTGACCATGGAAGTGTTGGGTCAGGGGGCAGTGGGAGGCTGCGCCAGTCCTGCTCTGGACTACTTTGGGCACTATTGATCTCCAGAGGTGTTAAGAGAACTCTCTCACCCCAATCCTTACTCCCAGTGATGTGAACTTGGGCTTATACTGCCCTCCTCAGTGGGCCGAGGAGACGGGATTCTGAGACCTGGGCCAGAGTTGGTGGGTGGGGTAAGGGTTACGTGTCCCCAGAGGGGGATGTGGGAAGGTGGGAGGGGACTTCTGGAGGGCTGAGGTGCTCTGGTCCGCCCATGGCATCTCATGCATGCTGGGTACCCATGTGGTCTGAGACAATCCTTGCTTTCTCATGCCACCCATACAGTGGTGACAGCTGATGGTCCAGGTGCCTCACCTCTCCTGGCTGGGAACTTTGTTGTGTCTACCCCATGACAGGGGCCAAGCATTAGCTCTGTTCTCCAGTAGCTTCTCCACATCCCTGCTGTCCAGGAAACTCTCCAGGGCCTTGGCAGTCTTATCTCCAGGGAGTATTCCAGGCAGATGTGGTGGTCAGGTTTGGGCTTACAAGGCCCTAAGCTCTGGGGTATTCCAGGAGCCTCTGAGACCATTGTGGAGGTTGATGTCTCACAGCTTCTCTCAGAGCAAACCTCTGAGGTGCAGTGCTTTGTCAGTGGTGATCGCCTCTTCTCCAGGATCGGGGTGTGGAGGAGGACGGGGGCAGAGAGATGCTCGGGCTGGCCCAGGGCCTGCTGAACTGTGTGCAGGCTACCTAGGGATCAACACCTACCTCCCCTCCCTGCCCCCAACAGGCACTTTGAAGGGAATGGGGGTGGGGGAGGGATATGATTGGGAGCCCGTTCCTTGCCTGGAGCTCAGAGGAGCAAGTTTGGAGGAGCTTTGGGGCTGACTTTTCTGTAGGGAGTCCCTTGGGGAGGACTTTTGGTTTCTGTGACTGGGCGTAGGGGTGCAGTCTGACCCAGCCTGAGCATTTAGTCACTCAGTGTGAATGGCTGGCTAGTCTGACCCTAGTGGCACTGACGTAGCAGGGTCTGCCAACATTGCTTTTGACCCTTCTCAGAAATATGAACCTTCATGTCAGGCCAGACTTTGCTGTCCTCAGCCTGAAGCTCTGCCGGGGCCTGGATCCTGACTTCAGGAGGTGCAAGCTGGGGTGCAGGTGGCAGGAGGAGGCCAGGGAAACCCAGACACTAACTAGTTCAGCCTGGCTGGAGGCTCAGGCCAGCTGAGCAGGGCCTGGTTGTAGGGGACAGTAGTCCATGCTCAGAACTTTCGGATTGAAGCTTGCCCTGGAAGACAGCCGGATGAGGCTGCAGGGTGTTGGAGGATGACCCCACCACCAGGGTCCTCCTTATTCCTTTGCACTTTCCCCTGTGCCACTTCAGTGGCAGTGATGGCTTTTTTATTCTGGAGGATAAGAGCTCGAGGGTCTTCGCTAGGATGGAGTGGTGAGTAGTGTGCCTGCTGGAGCAAGATGCCTGGGCTGCAACCATTTCTCTTCCACTTCAGTAGCTGTGTGCTATTGGCCTGATTATTTACCCCCTTTGCCTCAATTTTCTCATCTGCAAGATGGACATGGTACTAGAATCTAAGGTTGTTGTGAGGAGGAAATTAATTAATTCAGGCAAAGTGCTTAGACTAATACCTGGTACATAGTACTCAATGAATATTAGTTGCGATTGCTTTTTTTTTTCCCCCAAGGCCTTATTTAATTCCTCAAGTAACCTCCAGCCCAAGTCAAATCCTGATATTCTCCCCTGGCCCCTCATTGTCCAGAGCCCTGGGCTACTTCCCTTTCCTGTGGTGACTGGGTTCCCAAGACTGGGGCTGCATCCTTAGTTCCCCTTTAGCTACCTTGGCACCTACTGTGCTCAGATGCTGTTTAGACTTAGGAGCTCAGCGCTGGGTGTTTGAGGTTGGGCAAATCTCCCAGATAATCAGGAAGGTCTTCAGGAGGGGGACAGGCTTACTGTGAAGGAGCCTGACTTCTTTGCCGCTGCTTGGACTGGGCCCCACCAGCAACCTTTGGAGCACACCTAACCTCTTCAGACCTGGTCTTCACAGAAAATTCTGTCTTCTGCAGCCCAGGCAGCCCTCACCCTACCATGGGGCCCCCATGGGACCTCCTCAAGGATGCTCTTCCCTTCCTGTGTCTCTAGGCTTCCCAGTGGCCTCAGTGCCTACTCTGAATTGTCCTTAATCTCAGAGACAGGTTTCCAGACTAGCCCATTGTTCTGGGCATGGGAGGAGAAGCAATGTACAACTGTAGCTCAAAGGGGAAGCAAAGGGAATTTAATCTGTCTTTCCTTAGTATGGAACTGGCTCACAATCACATTCTGACACAGGTAAAACATTCGCTCTTAGAATCTTCTAGCTTCCCTTTGGTAGTCCTTTTCCATCTTCCAGGGCTCTGACCCACACCCAGTGTCCCAGTTCTAGAGTTAGTCCCTCTGTACCATATGGAACTGATTTACACTATAATATGAGTGACTAGCAACCCTCAGCCCTCTCAGAGACATCTTCATTTTAAAGGCCATACTGTGCAATTGCAGGGACACTGATAAGAGATTTTGGTGTTAGAGTGGAGTGTGTCCCCTCCTCCCCCCACCATACACACACAGCTGGAGACCTGCTGCAGTTTCTGCCTCAGTGAAACCTGAGAACACTTTATTTAGCCTGAACGGGGTAGAGGTGGGGAGAGGGATGTCACTAGAAGCCCATCTGCCAGAGGTGTCAGGCCCAAGCCCAGTGAAGTCTGGGGACTGATCAGCTGGAGAGCAGTTCTAGGGACCTTCATGGGGGCTGATGGGTTGGGTTTCCCAGCAGAGGCCCTGGTATTTGCTGACTGGGGGACTCTTGTACCAAGCTTCTGGCCTCAGATGGATAGCCAGGGCTGGGGAAGGGATGATCCTCTGGTGACTAGAGGGGGCCTTGGCTGTTCCCTCTGTTCTCGTGGGTTGCCCCTTGATTTGAGGCATCTCCAGCATCCTGCCTAGGCCATAAGTCCCTGAGGAAGCTGAAAGCAATGACACTGTCTTAGTTATCTGGTGCTGCTATAACAGAAATACCACAAGTGGATGACTTCAATAAACAGAAGGTTATTCTCTCACAGTTTAGGAGGCTGAAAGTCCAAATTCAGGGCGTCAGCCCCAGGGGAGGGATTTCTCTGTTTGTCAGCTCTGGAGGAAGGTCCTTGTCATCAATCTTCCCCTGGTATAGGAGCTTCTCAGCACAGGGACCCCGGGTCCAAAGGACGAGCTATTCTCCTGGCTCTTGTTTCTTGGTGGTATGAGGTCCCCATGTCTCTCTGCTCACCTCTCTCTTTTATATCTAAAAAGAGATTGGTTTAAGACACAATCTAATCTTGTAGATTGAGTCCTGTCTTATTAACATAACTGCTACTAATCCCATCTCATTAACATCATAGAGATAGGGTTTACAACTCATATGAAAATCACATCAGATGTCAAAATGGTGGACAATTACACAGTACTGGGAATCATGACCTAGCCAAATTGACAGGTATTTTTGGGGGACACAATTCAATCCATAACAGATACCAAGTAAATGTGATCATGTACCCGCCATGGGTCCGCTCATGTCTAAGTACTGTGTTGGTGTGTGCCACCCCTGAGTGGGCAGTCTGCTGAGGCCATTCCACCTGAGTGCCCCATGAGGGCAAGGCTTGACTCCCCAGCCACAGACTGTTGGAACTAGGTGTCCACATCTTGTACAGATAGGCAACCTGAGGCAGGGTCTCTTTCAGAGTTGCACAGACTATAACTAGGTTTTCCCAGTACTGACTCTGGTCACTTTCCCTTGTCTATACCCTGTAGCCAGTGCCATGGGCCTCTGGAGGGGGCGGTTGGCAAGTCTTGGAGGACAGATGTGCCTTGTTTGGCTCCCAGGAGTAGCACCAGGCACAGAGGTGGATTGGGCCTGGGTTGGGTGTCCACGCTCGATGCCTGAGTGAAATCCTGCCCTGCCTGGCCCACCCCCCTGTTCTGGCAGGCAGGGAAAGCAGAGGGACTGGTCTTCCAGCTCCACCGGTTACACACCCAGCCCTCAGCTGAGCCTGCTCTGAGACTAGTCCTGGCACGCAGGTCCTGTCGAAGGCGGTGCTGGCTCCGTGGAGGGGTGGGCGTGCCAGTGCTGGGCACATCACTGGCCTGGCTTGGGCATCGGGGCTGGCATTGGGATGCCAGGGTCTCCCCTTCCTCAACAAACAGCCCTGGCCTTCACTAGAAGTCCTACCACCTGCCCCAACCCTCTCGGGTACCCCAGGCTGGCAGTGTGGGGCAGTGGGAAGGTTCCAGGGCAGGCGGGCTAGGTTCTAAAGCCCTAAAGTTTGGTGTCATGAGAAATGCTACCGTGGAGGGGTCTTTAAAGCCAGACATGATGCCATTCCTCTACCCTGCTTCTGCCCTGGATCCTCAAGGGCAGTGAAATCTGTCTCTGGGTAACAGGTGGGGACTGCTGAAGTCACATTGTGTGGGGAGTGGGAAGGGCTGCACTCTGGTGGTCCCTGAAGGCCCTCCCAGGGGAAGTGCTGACAGGGTGGGGGAGCCTTGTTGCGCTCCAGGGCAAGACATGCCCTCGAAGATGGACGTTCCCAGGGGTGAAGGCGGAAGCCTCCTCTCAGCCTGACCCGCCTGTTCCGCAGCCTCTCCCGCCCTGCGCTGTGCCCATAGCTCCCTGCCCATCATACCTGCTGCAGGTCCCAGCTTGACTTGATTCTCGGTGGAGAGACAGTGAGTTGATAATCATTGTGCCTGTCAGGCCGGAAATACTGATGCTGCCTTGAGGCACTAGTGGGGGCCACTTCCTCCTGGGATTAGCTTCAGCAGGGAGATTTAGGGAGTTGAGGGCAAAGCCAGGGGGTATGTGGCATCCTTAGGGGCCTAAGCACGTCTTTTGGCAGGCTGTGGTTTCCCCAACTCTAAGTTAGTAAACAAGCCTTCGGAGAAGAAGTGATTTGTCCAAGACCACCTCAAAATCTAGGGGTGTCTTCCCGGGCCCTGGGCTGCACCCCTGCCCTTCCCGCCTACCCCTGGCATGGCTGTCTATGACCACCTTATCAGCTTTATACCCCCCTGGCCCCACCAGTAAGGAAAAGGAACTGCTCGCAGGTCCCTGCGTAGCCTGTCAGAGCCATAAAGAAGCTTATGGGTCATCCAGCCAACTCCCTTCCGTCACCCAGACAGGTAAGAGATGCCTAGGTTGCCAGCAGCTGAGTGGTGGGGCTGAGACCTGAACCTTTGGTCCAGCTCCCCAGGTCAGCGTCGTTTCTACCACTAAGACCTCGAGATCTGTCCGTTGCCTGAGAGCCTTGCTCCAAGATGCTTTGGGTTCTTGTGTTTTTATTGTGGTAGAATATATATAACATAAAATTTGCCATTTTAACCATTTTTAAGTGTATAATTCAGTAGCATTAATTATATTCACTATGTTGTATAACTGTTACCACTGTTTGTTTCCAGAACTTCTCATCACCCCAAACAGAAACTCTGTACCCATTAAGCAATAACTCCCACTCTGCCCTCCTCCCAGCCCATGGCAACCACTAAGCTACTTTCTGTCTCTATGCGTTTGCCTATTCTGGAAAAAAAAAAACAAAACAAGAACCAAACCCATTGCCTTGGAGTCAGTTCTGACTCATGGTGACCCCACATGTTACAGAGTAGATCTGCTCCATAGTGTTTTCTTGGCTGTAATCTTTACAGAAGCAGGTCATCAGGCCTTTCTTCCATGGAGCCACTGGCTGGGTTTGAACTGTCAACTTTTAAAAAATATATATTTTATTGTATTTTTGGTGAAAGTTTAAACAGGAAATGGTTCTCATTTAACAATTTCTATACATATTGTTCAGAGCCCTGGTGGCCCCAGTGGTTAAGAGCTTGGCTGTTAACCAAAATGTCGGCAGTTCAAATCCACCAGCCACTTCTTGGAAACCCTACGGGGCAGTTCTTCTCTGTCCTGTGGAGTCGCTATGAGTTGGAATTGACTCGATGTTGTTCAGTGACATTGGTTACAGTCTCCACAATATACCAGCATTCTTGTTATTTCCACATTGGTTGTTCTGTTCCCATTAATCTAGCTTCTCTGTTCCCCCTTCCCCTTGCCTTCTCATCTTTGGTCTAGAGAAAATGTTTACCGTTTGGTTTCCTCCAGATGATTGTTTTGAGGAGCACAGTACTCCATGGGTGATACTATTTATTTTATGGGCCAATCTGTCATTGGCTGAGAGGTGACCTCTGAGAGTGGTTTGAGTTCCAAGTCCAAGTTTAAAGAGTATCTCTGGGCGCTAGTGTCAGGGTTCATCTATTCTCTACCAGTACAGTAAGTCTTGAACTGCCAACCTTTTGGTTAGTAGCTGAGCGCAAACCAGTTGTGCTGCCCAGGGACCTTTTGCTTATTCTAGATATTTTATATAAGTGGGATCATATAATATTTATCCTTTTGTGACAGGCATGTTTCACTTAGCATAATGTCTTCAAGGTTGATGCTTTGGCTTTGAGCTGCCTGGCTTCCCCAGTCAGTGCTTAGGCCATTTTAGCCAGGACTAAAGGGAGGGCAAGTGATTCCCCACACGAGGAAAAGCAGAGTCACAACGCCTCACTGCTCTAGGGCACCTGGGGCTCTGGAGTGGGGTTGGTGGTTTGCAGTGGTCTCTTCCCCTGCTGCCCCAGCATGCAGGTGCCCCAGAAAGATGGCACCAAGGGCTCTGCCACCTGTGCTTCCCCCCATCCCCACCTCCCCCACCACCCCGCTGCTGCGGCTGAGCCCTACTGCCTTCTCATTCATCCACCTGGGCCTCCTTGCTTCAGCTGTTCTCTCCTGTCAGATTCATCCTTCTTTCTGTGTCGGGCCAGCTGGTGGGATGGTGTTGGAGATGGGCTTGGAAGACAGCTTCCGGGAAAATTGAGGAAGCTCCTTTCAGCCCCAGGCTTCAGGACAGATGAGTCTTGCTTTTCTTATGACCTGCTTCTTCCACTGCTTGGAGTGAAGGCGCCAGGGGCCTCTGGAAGTTCAGGGGCTCTACCAGCTCCCGAAGAGGCCTCCTCCTCAGACCCGGCAGGCACTGTGGTGTCCTCTCTGTGGAGAGCGGGAAGTATAGAGAGAATATCCCAGAGCCTTCTCAGGTCAGTGTGCCCTGGAGCTTGTGTAGGGGGCTCTGTTGCTATTTCGTGCTGCCTCTTCAAAGAGTTCAGTAAGGGGACCTGAGTGGGGGTCCTGACCCCCCACCCCACAGTCCCTGGGCCACTCTGGGTAAGGCCTTTCCTCTCTAGACTGTTGGCTTTTGAGGTGCAGTCTGTGGACTACCTGCATGGCCCGGGAGCTTGTTACGCCTGTAGAGTCCTGAACCTCTGCCCCAGGCCCACGGAGCTGGCCTCTGGTGGAGCTCGGAAGACTTCATTTGTAGCCCTCTCCTGGTGATTCTTATGGACCCTGATGCGTGAGAGCCCCTGGACTCTGATGTCACCCTTGGCCAGTTTGGTGTCTTGATGCAGAGCTGGGCGGGGGTAAAGGCTGGGATTCCTTAGTTCAGAGACCTCAATCCCTGGCAGGGGGAGGGGTGGTGATCAGCCTGTTTGGCTTAGTTTTACTCTGTAGATCTGACCAAGAAACTGAGGAGTATAAAAAAGTTTTTTTTTTTAAAAAACAGAATCTATGCCACTTAAGCCTCAGGACAGTAGCTATGGAGTGGACTCCTGACGGGCTCTGGGTGACGGCATTTACCCTGGAGCGGCTGTGCACTTGTATGCAGTGGGTCCACCTGCCTTTGGACCCCCCAGGGGCAGCCTGGACTCCTGGACAAGGTGGGGGGCCCTCCTGTCCACCAGCGCCAAGGCCAGCGACGTAGGCAGCTTGGGAAAGGCTGTCTGTGACCCAGTGCTTTGATAAGGGCTAGCCCTTTATCCTTGATTTCCCGCGGTTCATGTTGTGACTAATGGCCTTGTTTATTCCGGACCTCGGCTCCCACCCACAGGCGTTGACTGCCCCCACTGCCATACCAGTTTACTTACGACCAGCAGATATTTAAACCTCCCTTTCCCACTCCACGGTCCAAAGCTGCTGTAATCAAAGAGACCTTCAGCTCTGCAACGTTAGTGACTTTAGGGTGAACGTTGGCTTATCCTTTGGGGTCTGGCTGGGGGCTTTGAGGCCCAGTCCTAGCCCCCCATTATGGCAGCCCTCTGCACCCACCCCCGGGGGTGCTTCCCTCCTGAAGGCCCTTGAAGCGGGCAACCGGCTCTGTGCCCTGTGTCCTCCCCAAAGCCCCTGGACGATGGCCCCTGAGTATTTGAAGTTGAGGACCCTGTTGAACATCAGCATTCTGTGGCCCCTTTACATGATATTGCACTTTTAGAATTTGTTGGTTTAGAGAGCACACAACACCAAGTTCAGTGACTCAGTGTGCGGGCCGGAATCCACCCCTCTTCATTCCTGCTGGCTGCAGGATGATGGAGTGAGGAGGGGCAGATGGGCAGCCTCTCTGGCCAGCCCGGAGTTAAAAGCCCCTGGGCCCACCATCCTCACTTGAACCTCTCTGAGATTCCCACTTGATATCCTGACTCTTGACCCTCCCAAGGTGCTTTGGTGCCCACAGTCTCCTGGAGAGGTGCGGTAAGGTGTACTACCCCGACTCCTCACCCCAGAGCACCCTGGCCACCAGGGCAGCAGGCTCCACTCTGATGGCAGTTTCTGAGGAGGGCCCCCCTCTTATGACCAGTGCAGAGGTGAGGGGACTGGCAGGAATGTGCTCGAGGCAGTCTTCTTGAAGCTTCTCTGCACAGATCTCCAGAGATCCTCTTGGGAATGGCTGGTGGCAGAGTGACAAAGGCCCTCAGCCCCCGAGAAGCTCTGACCCTGATCTTACCCAGGCCATCTTTTCTCCTCCTTTGAAGTGTGGACCAGCAGCCCTTACCCTAAGCCACTGGGGTTAGGGCAGAAGTCTCATTCGTTGGAATTCTTATCCCATGACTTCTTGATCCTGCTGGTGAAGTTGAGAAGCCTTAGGCAAGTTTTCCTTCAAATAGATGGGCTCAACCTGGTAGGAGGGTCCTTCAGGGCTGAGGGGAGGGAGATTCAGGGTGAGGAGAGCACAGGCTATGCCAGCAGTCTGCAGAGGCTGACGAGGTGGCCTTGGGTAGGTCACTTGTCCTTTCTGAGAGATGCCAATCTCAATCCTGCCCACCTCACCTGCTCATGAGTAGTAGGCATCAAAGGCGATAATAGAAGGAAAGCGCTTTCCAGCATTAGAGGAAGCCGCGTTCCCTTCATCCCCTCTTTCCTACTAGGCCAAAGCCCTGACCAGGACCCCTCCCCCTGAGTTTTCCTTCCCACGCAGAAGGTCACTGTGGCGGAGACAGAGATGGGCTGATTGTCCCTCTTCTTAGTCCCTGTCCCCAGACTCCATGTGTCTCCTCTGCCTGGCCTGGCCAAATGTTCTGGCTTTGGGGTTTCACACCAGTGGGCTTCCAGGGTCTGGGGTGTGGATGCGGAAGGAACAATGTCCCTTGCTTTGAGCAAACTGAACATGTGAAAGTCTAGACCTTACTTACCACAAAGCTTGTGATTTGTTGTATGAAAAGTTGATTTCCCTGGGACCTGCAGAGGTTAAAGGGCCCGTTTAAGGTATGGGGCTTGCTTCCTTTTGCCTTTCTGGACAGCATTGGGGAGGGGGACAGGGCCCTAAGCTGAGCCCACCTGTCCCTGGGCGGCCCTGCCAGCTGGTTCCGAGTGGCGTATGAGGGGTCTTGGGAGGACTTGAGTCAGAGATGATGCTGAGAGCCCCATGAGGCCTTGGAGGAAGTTTGCTGCAGGCTGTTCACACAGCAGCTGCTAAATGAAACCGAAAGTCGCACCCAAAACCCCAGAGTCAGCTGGCACCTGAGTGATCCAAGTTCAAATTCAGCAGTTTCTGCTTATTTCCTCCCCACAGGACTGAAATCTCCCACTTCTCATGGCAAGTTGAAACTGGAGGGGATTTGGGTCACCACAGCCCAACCCCTTCAGAGAGCTGAAGCTGAAAGGGGAGAGGCCCCCCTGAGGCCAGTGAGCTGGTTCCAGTGGAGAAGGCTGTTGTTTGCTTAAGAGCTTGTTGTGTAAACAAGATTGCAGAGGGATAAGCTGAGCAGAGTTAAGGGGAACAAATTGTTTTTAGGGACTGGGCAGACCTTGAGTCTTACCTAGTCAGGAGAGAAGCCTTGCTCTTGGGAAACTGAACCTGTTGGGGTTCCTCTGTGTAGGTGAGAGGCCGGGCCACCCTGGCGCTCACCTGGGACTCGGCTGCACTGCTTCTGGCAGTACCTCCAGGCTGTACGTGGTCTCTAGTATGTGTGGCTTCTCTACAGGCCTCACGTACCTTGTCTGTAAAATAAGTTTTGGACGCGAGGGTTCTGGCTTCTGCTGTAAGATTTGACTCTGCTTTAAAATGCAGTTGAGGGAAGTCTGGCTGGAGCCCTACTCCCCTGCCCCATTGCAAGCTTTCTCTCGAAGGGAGGGAGTCAGGAAAGGTGCTTGTCAGCCCAGGGCCTCCCCAGGAGCACAGAGGGCAGGGCAGAAGCACTGGGTGAGGCGGGTGAAGCAGTGATCTCGGTGGGTGTGGGTGGGACTCCCTCCAAGCCTGCTGGGGGCCTGGGACAGTTGAGGCGGTAGGGGGTGGTACCCACTATTGGCCTGTCTGGTGGACAGGATTCTTGGTTGCTGAAGGGGAGAGGTGCCTTCCCTGAGGAGAGGCTTGGGAGAGGCTGGGGGCAGCTTCCAAGCTCTGTTGAAGCAGCACAGGTATTTGGAGCACCACCTCGGGATGGGTAGAAAGGATGAGGCCTGGCTTTGGTGTGGGGGCTGGGAAGCTGGACGATGACTGTTCACTGTAGGTGAGCCATGATGGTTTGTCAGGCCCTCCGGGGCCTTTTTCTCGGGAAGAGGGGTACAGTTTTGGTTTTGAACTTTCAAAGGAAGTTCAGTGTTATTTGTGGCCTTGTGTTTCTACTCGTGTCTAATGCTTTTCTCTGACCCAGACCCTGGATGTGGAGCCTCCACCTGGCCCAGCTCTGCCCTGAGGCTGCCTCAGGAGGCCAAAGGTTTTGCCTGCCCCTCCCTGCTCTGCTCCACTCAAGAATGAGGCCCCATGGGCTGTGGCCAGGACCAGGCAAGGCCTCTCTGGGGCTGAGGAAGTCCTCTCTCCCTTGGAGCCCAGCCTCTGGCGGGGACTGTTCCTGACAAGTCCGGGCAGAGCCCCCATGAACCGGCTCTCTCCTTGCTCCCCTCTGCTCATGAAACCCTATCCAACTCCATCCCACCCTCTTTCCAGACAGGCCTGCTGGCGTTAGAGGCTGCTGTGTGTGTGCCCCAGATTCTCTCTGCTCCGTGCTAACAGCCTTCGAGGCCCTTGAAAGAGCAGCAGCTGCTGTAGTGGGGCTCTGCCAGGCTCTGTGCGGTCCCTTACGTGCAAAACCTCAGTTAATTTTTGCAACAATCTGAAGTGTAGATATTATTATTGTCCCCACTTTACAGATGAGGAGACTGAGGCGGTAAAATGTTTAATGACTTTCCCAGGGCCACTCAACTAGCAAGTAGCAGAGCTCCGAGGGTCTCTAAAGACCACGTGTATTCATTCTCTGTTCTGGCCCCTGGCGTTGGGGCCTTAGTGAGGTGGGCTGTGTAACGGGATCATTTGGGTCAAAGTCTGACTGCTGAACAGACTCCTCTGTCTGTCCCTTTTTGCCACCTGACTGCTAGGTCCTCCCTTCTCCACCTGCTTTCCTGGGGCCAGTGTTGTGTGTGTGTGGTGGGGGGGAGGTCCTGACTTGCTGCTCCCACCCCCACAGGGTTTCTGCACAGGCCTGCTCAGCTGCCTGTCGTGTGTTCTGTCTCTTCGCCAGCCCCCCTCCACAGCCCTGCCTGCACGGCCCCTGCCTCAGGAGCTGGGTATATATTTGCACTCTGGCACCTGCAGCCTCTCGGAGCTGGGCCAGGTGGGCAGCATTCCTAGGCCAGCTCTTTGCAAACAGGGTCCAGCCCAGGCTCACAGCCCATATACCAGCACCTCCTTAGTGCAAGGCCTCTTCCAGATCAGCCTCAATCTGGGCCTGATGGGTATCCTGTCCTCCTTCCTCAAGGAGGGAAATACTCTGAGCAGTGGGTCTGGACCCAGTGGTTACTGTGGATGAGAGGACAGGCTGGGTGTGGGAAGGAGCATTGTAGGCATGCCTGGGGGTGTCTGGTGTGGGCACATCTACCTCAGGACAGACAGATCACCCCTGTGTCCATCCCTGACCTCCCTCCAGGGCCGTTGGTGACCAGTACACCTAGAGGCTGCCTCTCTGAGTCCAGCCATCTTAGGATTGTTCCTGGGGGCCCTGAGAGCCCCTCAGTGGGGCAGGGTCGGCATCTTGGACCCTGAAGTTCCTGGCTGATGGCCCACAGAACATGGTTCTCAGGGTAGGGTGGGCTGGTGGGGTCCCATGGGGACCACAACCTGTGTTCTCAGTTTCTTCTCTCTGCCGTTTGAAGAGGTCTGGGCTCCTCACCAGACTGAGCTTCTCAGGGGCAAGGGTCCTGCCCCCTCTTGGGTGTTCCTGCACCCCAGGCCCTTGTGTTATTGTAGCGTCAGGGGTATGCTGCAGGGACAAAAGGGCTGCCAGAGTTGAGGGTCCCAGAGCAGCACGTGAGAGCGCCCTTCCTTGCTGAGGAGGGTGAGGTGAGTTCACTCAGCTCTCTAGGATGGAGACCCAGGAAGAGCAGGGTTCCTGCCTAGCCCCGACTCACACCTTTTTCTGATCCTTTTTCAGCAAACTATCGCCACAAATATGCCTCCCGAAGATCAGGACGGCTCTGGGGATGACTCTGACAACTTCTCTGGCTCGGGTGCAGGTAAGGCTGGCACTGGGGGGGCCCCAACCCCCAGATGGCAACAGGGCGTTTACTGAGTACCTACTGAGTGCACAGCCCCCAGCTGGGCCCCAGAGGCAATGCTGGGGAAGAGAATGAGGTCCACACTGCAAGGAGCTGCCTGGTTGAGGAGAAAACACTCACGGAGGTGAGGTGAATGCTGAGCATTCCGGAAGGCCCTGGGGGCGGCCTGCTGCAGACAGACTCAGGTTCACGTTCTCCTCTTTACTTCCTGGGCGCCCTTTGGAAGGTGATTTGATTTCTCTGAGCCTCTGTTGTCTCATCTCTAAAATGGGAGTAATACCTAGACATCACAAAGTTGTGGGGAAGGGGAAGACAGCACAGAACCTGGTGGAGTGTAGATCTCTGACAAATGTCCCCTTAATCTTCCATTTCCCCTCCCCCTGGGGGAGAGAGATCACGGAGCAGGAGGTGGTCAGGGAGACCTCCCAGGGGAGGTGGCTCTTAAGTTGGACCTTGGAAGATGAGCAAGAGCTAAGAACAGAGGGCCGAGGCCATCTCAGTGGGGAAGGTGGTCTAAGCACAGGTGCGAGAGCTGACAGGTAGGCTATAGGCCTCTGGGCTTGGGAGCTTAGGCCTTTCTGAGGGGAGGGCATCTGGGCCAGGGAGGGGTGCCAGAGATGTGTGTGCACTGGGGACAGGGCACTCGTACCTCTGAGGATGCCCCCTACCCCAGGAGTGGGCACCACTGGTCATGGGAAAGACTCCTCCCAGACGGCCTTGGTGTCTTTCTCATGGTTCCAGAGACCAAGCTGCCCTGGGCACTTGCTGTGGGACAGGCAGCTTTCCTTGTCTGTCTCCAAAGACAAGTTTCGCCTCAGCTAGTTCCACCCCAGGGGACACTGTTGCTCACGGCAGGGAGGGCTGTGCTCCTAGCTGGCTTGAGAGTCAGGGCCCGGGGTCCTCGCCCAGGTGCCCGCCTTCCTCATGCCCACCTGCCAGCCTTTGCTCAGCTAGCCTGGATGCTCTGGTGCCTCCCCCATCCCTACAAGCTCTGCTTCTGGCCCTGCAGGTGCTTTGCCAGATATCACCTTGTCACATCGGACCCCCTCCACCTGGAAGGACACGTGGCTCCTGACGATCATGCCCACAGCTCCGGAGCCCACCAGCACAGAGACCATTGCCACCTCCATCCTGCCCGCTGTAGAGGGGCGCGAGGAGGGAGGATCGGTGCGTCTGACAAAATTGGAGCCTAGCCTCACTGTTCAGGAGGAGGAGACATCCCACCCACCCAGTGAGACCACACAGCACCCAACCACCCACCGGGTCTCAACAGCAAGAGCCAGCACGGCCCAGGCACCTGCTACCACCCATGCCCCAAAGGACGTGCAGCCTGGCCACCATGAGACCTCAGCTCCCATAGGACGTGACCATGCCTACCCTCATGATCCCAGCCTGGAGGAAGGAGGCCCTTCTGCCACTGAGGGGGCTGCTGAGGGGGCCGCTGAGGATGGAGACTCCAGTCAGCTCCCAGTGGGAGAGGGCTCTGGGGAGCAGGTGAGTGCCTGCCCACTGCTGTCCTCTGCATTTCCTGGGCCATGGAGTGGCCAGTGGGCAGGGTGACCTTTAGTGCCTTGTTGAGCACAGTGCATGCGGGCAGGGTGTGGTCGTCAGGCAAGCCCAGCATCCTGTGCCCTGTGAGCACATTTGAGCCCCCACCAAGAAGACAAGGTCACGAGGTCGTGGCTCACCCCCTCCCTCCGGGGCCTAGCCCAGGCCCAGGGCAGGGCAGACTGAATGTGAGACCAGAGTAGATGAGTCCTGTCTTCATTTCCTAGTTTCCTTTGTAAGCTGCTGTAACAAAGTACCACAGACTGGGTGGCTGAAAACAACACAATATTGTGTCATAGTTCTGCAGGCTTCAAGTCTGAAATCAAGGTGTCAGTAGGGCCATCCGTGCTCCTTCTCAGGCTTTAGGGAAAGGTCCTTCCTTGCCTCTTCCAGCTCCTGGGTGGTTCCTGGCACTCCCCGGTGCCCTTGGCTTGTAGGTGCATCGCTCTGATTTCTGCCTTCATCCTCACGTGGCCGCCTTCCCCATATCTCTACTCTTTCTACAAGGATGTCGCCCAGATTAGATAAGCATACTCCAGTGTGACCTCATGTTAACTGCTAACGTCTTCAGAGAGCCTATTTCCAAATCAGGTCATGTTCACAAGTGCCGGGGGTTAGGACTTCAACACATTTCTGGGGGGCAGAGGAAGATGCAAGTCAATCCATAACAAGTCCTCAAAGATCACCAAAAACAGAGCTTCCCAAGCTTATGCAAGACCCCTGCTGTAAGAGTCAAAGTTCTACCAAGTCTAATTTTTTGTCTTATAGGTCATGGTGATTTTGCACTTTACACTACACTAAGCCTATTTATTTTAATATAAAAATGTGCACTTTGTATCGCCTGACATGCCCTCTCTGACACGGTTTGGCCAGGATTAGTGGGCTGCAGCAAGAAGGAAAGGCTTTGGGGGCTGGGAGGCCCGGGGTCAGGTGTGCCTGAGCAGGTGGCAATGGGGATCAGTGGCAGGAGCTATTCTGGGTTTAGAAATGGAGCTGGCTGCTGCTGCAGGCAGGGGCCCTGCCCTAACCTGGTCCTGCCCTTGCCCTCCCACAGGACTTCATCTTTGAAACACCTGGGGACACCACAGTCGTGGCTGCTGTGGAGCCTGACGAGCGGAATCAGGCCCCAGAGGATGAGGGGGCCACCGGGGCCTCACAGGGCCTCCTGGACAGGAAGGAAGTCTTGGGAGGTAAGTTTCCACCCCTTAGTGGGTGGGGAAAGGGCACATTTCTGCTCTGGGGGTGGGGGCGGCTGCCTTTGGTCCTGATGTGGCCCACCAACCATGGGGCACCTCCTAGGGCTGCCCAGTAGGGGAGGGGCTCCTGCTGAGCCCAAGTAACAGCTGAGCTAAGTTGTCCTTTGTCTGCCTGCCCAGGGGTCATTGCTGCAGGCCTCGTGGGGCTCATCTTTGCCGTGTGCCTGGTGGGTTTCATGCTGTACCGGATGAAGAAGAAGGACGAGGGTAGCTACTCCTTGGAAGAGCCGAAACAAGCAAACGGCGGCGCCTACCAGAAGCCCACCAAGCAGGAGGAGTTCTATGCCTGACGGGAGACAGCGGTTCTCCCCCTCCCCACTGCCACTCACTAGGCCCCCACTTGCCTCTTCTGTGAAGAACTGCAGGCCTTGGCCTCCCCTGACACCCTGCCACCCCATCAGCACCCTCGGCCACTCTGGCTTGCCCCTGCCCAAAGAGCACGGGGCTGCACTGGGGAGGTCTACTCTGCTTCTCTGACTTCTGCCGAAAGACTTGGGACACGCGCAAGGGGTTTCTTGCATATGACTTTTCCACCACAGCCAGAACCTGGCATCTCACCGTTCTGACTCAGTTTCTTCAAACTTGAGCAGCCCCTCCCCAAGCCCAGCTGTGGAGAGGAAGGGAATACTGCTGCTTTGGACCTGGATGGCCTGCTGTGGCTGGAAGATCCTGTGGGTGAGGGCTTCTGGCTGACACATCTATAGCACTTACTGGTACAGACCAACCATCTTTGGGGCGTTTACCACCGAGTGGCAGGGGTGAGGAGTTCAGGACTCTCTCAGCATTCACTTTGTTTTATGGGGAAGTCTAATTTAGATGTCAACTTGTTTTTGCACATGCTTCTTATAGTTTCTTTGTTCATAATCCCGGTAGACTTGGCTTCTTCTGAGGTAAGTTAAGTAAAGGGATTTGGTATCCCCCATCTTGCTTCCCTAATGTACCGTCAGGAGACAGCATCAGGGTTAAGAAGACTTTTTTTTTTAAAAAAAACTAGGAGAACCAAATCTGAAAGCCAGAGTTGAGGCTGTTTGTGTGTTGTTTCTGAGTTCGTCACTCACTTGTGCAACAGGGTATGGAGTATCTGCTTTGTGGGCTCCATTGGTGGGGAAGTCGCCTCTTGTGAGTAGACAAGCCTGTGTGCATGAACTCACGCCCTCAGCTGGGGCCTGGCCTACTGGGAAATTGGAGGAGCCTGGCATGAGAATTGGATTCTGGCAGCTCAGGGCTGGGTCCGGGGAGAGGACTGTGAGATGGGAGTTTCCCCACAGACCATGTCCTTCCTTCCTCTGGGCCATTTCTGTGGGACGCTTTCTCCTGGAAATTGACAAGAGGGCGGTCTCAGGAACCCTGACACTGAGCTTCTCAACTAAGAACCAGGCTGACCTTTGCTCGGCTCCTGTGGCCCTGCCCTGGGCTGGAAATCAGGACTGTTTTCCAAAGAGTGATAGTCTTTTGCTTTTGGCAAAACTGTACTTAATCCAATGGGTTTTTTCCCTGTACAGTAGATCTTCCAAATGTAATAAACTTTAATATAAAGTAGTCATGTGAACGCTAATGCTTTTGCTTCTTCTCTCTGCTCTGGTTGTGTGAACGTGATCAGCCTTTTCTCTAAACACCAACAGTATTGGGAAACTTGGCTAAAATCTCTGTGCCTTCATCTTCCTGTGTGGAGGGATTCTGGGTCCAGAGTCCCGCTGGTTTATATTTGTTTTGGCTAAAATTTTTCTAGGGGTCAGTAGGTTCAGCCAAGGTTATATAAGGCCTGATGTAAATTTCTGTGTTGCCAAGCTTGAAGCAGCCACCTTCTGAATGGCCAGAGAAGCTGGAAGGGCCCCGGTACAGCTTGACCTGAGGCTCCTGGCCCCGGCAGAGGCCTAGAGCCAAGGCCAGCCTCTCAGACACGTTGGACGGTCCTCCCACCCTTCTCCCACACCTGCTCCTTTGCTGGGACCAGAGGCTCCAGCCAAGGGTTCCTGGGGATTTCTGTACTTGATTATTTAATTTGACAACGTTCCAGCTGCTGTTGGCTGCTCTGTTCTAGCAGCCTGGTCTGTGACTCAGATGCACCGTCAAGCAATGGGAACCCATTCCCTGTGTTCAATCCTGGGACTTTCTGACTGGAGCATGTGACTGGACATGACTTGGGGGTGGGAGAGGGAACAGTGACAGTACTCATCTCTTCTGGTCTAAGGGACGGCACCCATGCTGCTGGCTGGGCTCATTCATGTAACTGTAATAAACGGTACTTGTCATTTCTGGCAACATACACTGGTGGTGGTCGAGTCTCTTCTAGGCCTGGTGACGTCCTGCCTGTGTCACTTCCTTAGGGGGGCCTGGCTCTGGGTGTGCTAACTTGGTGAAGGACAGGGGTTAGCACTGGTGCCTCCACTGGAAGAAAGACTGTGTCCTTCTGCCGTGCTCACCCGAGCCCTGGGTCAGGCCCTCCTCTCTTACCCCCTCACAGGGCTGCCTGCCTTAGCCTCTCCTGCCTCGCCCATCCTCCTGCTCCTCAGCAGGCTCTGATCATTCCCTCCCTCAAGGACTCCAGTGGCTCCCTACTGACTCTGTCACAGTTTGCTCTCTATCCTGCGTGCTCATTGCGCGAATCTTAAGATTTCACTAGCAAACAATCTCAAGTACCAATGGTCTAGAAAAGTCATCCGCACACTAGAGAGAAAGTACATTGAAAGATTTAGGGGTTGAAAAGGCTCAGTCCAGTGCAGGAACCCCCATGTTCTAAGGACACAGAGCTGCCTTCCCCTTAGCCTCGTTCAGGCTGGTGACCCGAGGCCCTCAACTGCTCATCCTGTCATGTGTCCCCACCTGGGGCCCCCTGCTCCTGACCCACTTTGCCCCTCAGTGCAGGCCAGGCCCAGGACCTCAGGGGTGTCCTGGGCAGCACAGAGGGGGCGGGACCATCCCCTTCCAGGCTGTTGACTGCAGGGACTGGGTGGAGGATTTTATTCTCCTCTGACACATTGTGCTCCAAAGGGTATGTGGGCTGAGACAAAGGCCTCCAGATCATTCAGCAAACAGTGGGAACACCAAGTGCCTGTCTTCTGCCGGTCCCTGGGCTGGACAGTGAGTGCACGGTTGTAGTCCTGGCCACTCTGATATTAGTACTTTCACTACACTTACTATGGACCAAATGCTGGGCTAGACACAATATCTGGAGTATTTCCTTGACAACCCACAGCTCCTCTACCATCTATGAGACGGTTCTACCATTAATTATCCCTGCTTTACAGACAAGAAGCTGTGATAAAGAGGGGAAGCCTCTTGCCCGAGATCACGCACCAGAAGTGGTGGAGCTGGGAGGTGGGCACTGGCTCCAGAACCACAGTGAGCTGTGGAGCACACTGGTGATAGGACAGGAACTTGAGAAAGTCCTCTCCATATGTGACCTGCAAGTTTCCAGTCCCCCAGCCTCCTGGGCCACCTTCTCCCTTAACATCCAAATAGATACAACTGAGCCTACATCCCACTTCTTTCTCCTGATCATCGCTTGCTCTCTTGCTCCCACCCTCCTCTGTATTCCAGCCCAGGTTCGCCTCTGCTGAGGGCACCACCAGGATAGGGTGGAGCTGTAAAACAAACTTTGCTGAATGTTTGAGACATACAGTAAAAGAAGCAAAAATGTGAAGTTGGTTGCACATCCTCAAGTTCCTCAGGCACTCCTGCCGCAAGGCGTGTCTCCCTGCCCATCTCTCCTGGACATCCACCTGCTGCCCTGTTTCCCACGGCCTTGCCCCCCTTCACCTCCCCTCTTCCACCTTCTCAAGACTCCCCCTGTCTCTGCCTGGAAACGGAGCAGTCGAGCACTATTTCATTCCCCCTCACCTTCTGATTATGTCCAGATTATGGCATGTGTGTGCGGGGGTGGGGGGGAGGGGCATTCACGGAATTTTGCACCGAGTTCTTTCAAGTTATTTTCTAAGCTAATGAGCCATCTTCTGTTAGATTGATCATGTAATGTCTTTAATTTGAAGCCAGTTTCTGTTTTAAATTGCCTTTTTGCCCCACTTGCCTTTCAGGTTTTGCTCCAGATACCGCTTCATTTTCACATCAGGAATAAAGATGGGGAACCCAACTCTCAGAGCGGTGACTGCTGAGGGGGACACAGACAGACAGGAAAAGAGTTTCAATGGCAGAGTGCTGGGGGAGGGGTTTGGGGGCACTGGGGGTGGCCGGCTGGGGGGCTGGGTCATGGGAGGGGTGCAGAGGTGGTACTTAAACTGGGTCTCTAAGGAGAAAGTCAAATTAGCCTCTCAAACAAGAGACGTTCCAGGCAGAAGGCCCAGCCTAGGCAACAATAAAGACTCAGCTTCATGCGGACTTGGGAAGGGATGCGGCTGGAATGTGACGAGGCCTCGGCAGTTTCTGCACCCGGGCCTCTGAGGGCCACCTGAGAGCTTGAAGGTTCTGAAGCAGACTGCAAGAAAGGTTAGGAATTGCAGAAGGTGGGGGACCAGAGGCCCAGTGACAGTTACCACAGTTCTGGGCTGCTTTAGAGAATCGGGATGGCAGAGACGGAGAGAAGGGAGCGGGCTTGAGAACTCCTTAACAGGTAAAACTGGCAGGACCTGTGAGGCATGTCCCCACCTCACTGGGAGTTACCTTGCTCTCCCACAGGTATGGGTTTTCAGGTAGAGCCTGAGGGAAAAGGCACCTGTAATGGGTTGTCCTTTGAGCTGGCGGTCAAGGGTGGGGGCTAATGGGGGACAGAAGAGACAGTAAGTCCCAGAGCTGAGCCTCGAGGTGGATGGTCTCACACTTCTCTCCCAGGTTAGGCACTGATGGTAGGCCGGCTCCAAAACAGCATCTGGGAGAAAAGGCTTCTTTTAAATGCGTCTGCTTTCTTTTAAAGTTCTCTTAAAGGAGCACGGGTGGCGTAAATGATTAAGCACTGGGCTCCTAATTGAAAGGTTGGCGGTTGGAAGTCACCCAGCAGCTCTGTGGAAGAAAGACCTGGCGATCTGCTTCTGTAAAGATTACAGCCAAGAAAACTCTATAGGACAGGTCTGCTGTGTCACGTGGGGTCGCTATGAGTTGAAATCGACTCGATGGCACCCAATAACCACAAATAGGCCTGCACGTGACTACTGGGGGAGGAGCCCAGACCAGGCTTCCACCTCTGAGGTGCCCCGACCACCTCTACGCCCCCCATCAATCCCACCCTGTTCCCTTTCTCTCCAGCCTGGTAGCAGAGGAAGTTGGGCTAGGCCACCCCAGAAGGTGGTGAGCTCTGGCCCCTGGAGCTGAATAGGCAGGGGCTGGGTGGTTAGAGTCCCTGCCAGAGGGCTGGGGGACAGCTCTGGACCCACCCAGGCCTGAGGCTGAGTGAGCTGGAGGACCTAGTCCTGCCCAGCTCTGCCTGGCACTGGGAACACCCCCCCTCCACAGCTCTTTCTATTCTCCCCACTCCCCGATACTGCTGCATCCATCCCCAGTACCCATCCTGGAGCCTTGAGAGAGACGTCTGCTGAAAGGTGTGCATAAGAATGTTCATAAAACCCACCATACCCAAAACGTGGTTATAACCAAGTGTCCATCAAGTGGGGAATGGATACATTGTGGTTTATTCATACAATAGAATACTACTCAGCAATAAAAAAAGAACAAACTCCTGATACACAACATAATGAATATCTCAGACAATATGTTAAATGCCAGACACAAAGGCCATGCTGCATGATTTCGTTTACGTGAACTTCAGGAACAGGCAGAACTAATCAATGGTAATAGAAGCCAGTGGGTTTCTTTGTTGGAGTGTGGTATTGACTAAGCTGGGACATGAAGGAACCTTCTGAGGTGCTGGCAATCTTCTGTGGCTTGATGTGGGTAGTGATTACAAGGATGTATGTATCTGTAAATAAATCATCAAGCTATACACTGAAGATTAGTGTAGTCTGTGTATGTTTTCCCGCAAGAAGTGTTAGACAGGGGGAAAAAGCTTATAAAAGAGCTTCTGAGATTCTAATTAGTTCCTTCAAACCCCACTGTAGCTTTTTCAGCAAAAATGAGGGAGGCCCACATGGCCTATGTTTTCTTCAGGATCCCAGAGGATTGTAATTTACGGGCAGAGAGGCCCAGGGCAGAAGCCTCTCATAGCTGTGTGTTACACAGAGCGAGCTGGCTGCTTCCCTGGGCCTGACGGGGAAGGTGGCCCTGGCCCCGCTCCTCAGACAGCCAGGAAGGTGGGTACCGCCTGGAAGACAGCCCTAATGACCCTCCTCCCTCAGTGCAGCCAGACCCTGCGCTGCCACTGGTGCCTGGCACCTGCCCGACACAGCCGCTGTTTCCAGCACTCAAGGCCGGGAGCTAAGTCGCTCCTCCACTCCAGGAAAATATTTGTTCAGGGCCTTGGCACCGCAGAAGAGGAAGTAAAACCCACCGTGGAGTCTAGCAGGCTGCCCTACTGCTGGCGGCTGTGTCTGCCCTTCCGGGTTGTCTGCTGATGCTTCAGCAGGCCCTCAGGGCTCAGCGTCTTGGGCCAGCTCCGGGAATCCCCCTCCACAATGGCCTGATTTAGGGACAAGCCTGGGGACACAACTGTTCATTCAGTTTGGTCATCATCTGTCAGATCAGTCAACGCACATTTATGAAACCTACTATGGGCCAGGCACAGCGCTTGGAACTGGACATTAGCAGGGAACGAGGCTCAGTGCTCATCTTCAGGGTTCTTACACGATAGTGAGGGAGGCAGGCCGGTAAAGGGTATAGAAGTAGCATTGCTGTGATGGAGGTGAGGCCAGGGTGCTGCGGAGCCAGCCAAGCCAGGGCAACACCACCACTGAGAGGGAGGAGGAGGAAGGCAATTGGCACTGAGCTGAAGGAGAAGGAAAAGCTGAAGGATAAGAGTGATCAGGAGAGGGAAGCGTGTGGCAGGGAGAAGGAACAGAATGGACGGAGGCCCACAGGTAAGAGAGCAAGGGCCTTTGTGGGTGTGGGAAGTTGTGGTTGGCTGTGGGGTGCTGCCCAGGAAATAAGGAGAGCAGGGACTGAGGGGGCAGGAGCTGGTGCCGCAGGACCTCCCTGGGAGCACTCAGGAGCCTGGACTTCACCCCCAGGAGAGTGAAAGGTTTTGTTTGTTTTGAAACATTGAAAAACATTGATTTTGATTTTTTTTTTATATATAAAGAAGTATACTGAAGAAAACTAAATTGCCCCTAAATCCCAAACCCAGACATTTCCTGATGACATTTCAAGAATTAAAATTACTATGTGCTCATGATTAGAAACTCAAACAGAACAGAAACGTACAAAATGAAAAGTGATAGCCTTCCTTTCCCCACCTGTCTCTCTTGCCAAAGGCAATTTCATTTAACAGTATTTTTGGTGCATTCTTCCGGAAAATTTTTCCATGCTTATACCGGTGAGGATGTGTATGTGCTTTTAAAGAGTTATGCCAGAGGGATCAGTCTATGCACAGAGATCCGTGGCTTCCTCTTTTGACCCCGTTTCATTTCAGCACATGCAGCACTACCCCAATCTTAGAGACTGCAGAGCATTTAGTTGTACAGGACGGACCACAATTGACTTAACGGTTCTCTGTTGGGGATTCCTTATTTCTAGGCTCTTGTTAGCATAAAACACTGCTGCAATAAACCTCCCTATGCAGGTATGTTAAGAGATAGCCCTCGTGGTGCAAGGGTTAAGCTCTTGGCTGCTAACCAAAAGGTCTAAGATTCAAACACTTCAAACAGACTAGCTGCTCTGCAAGAGAAAGATGTGGCAGACTGCTTCCATAAAGATTTATAGCCTTTGGAAACTCTATGGGACAGTCCTACTCTGTCCTGTAGGGTCACCATGAGTTGGAATCGACTGGACGCCAATGGGTTATACAGATACCTTAAGGGATCACTTTGGTGGTGCAATGGTTAAGCACCAAAAATGGTTAAGCACCAAAAGGTTGGTGGTTCAAACCCATTAGCGGCTCTGTGGGGAAAAAGAAACCTGGCAGTCTGCTCCTGTACAGACTTACAGCTTAGGAACCCCTATGGGTAAGTTTTACTCTGTCCTATAGGGTCAGTATGAGTCAGAATCAACTCGACGGCACACACCAACAACAATATACAGATATCTCAGTGAACTTGTATGAGTATGCACCTGGGGTACAAGTCTAGCAGTGGGTGCTGGATCAAAAGGTATACTCTTTCAAATTCAGAAGAGTCTTCAATTTTCCACACTTCCAAAAGAGTCACCGATTTTCCACACCTTCTACCAGACTCATGGTAACCCCATGTGTGTCCAAGTAGAACTGTGCTCCATAAAGTTTTCAATGGCTGATCTTGTGGAAGTAGATTGCCAGGCCTTTCTTCCGAGGTGCCTCTGGGTGGACTCAAACCTCCAACCTTTCGTTAGCAGTCAAGCACCTTAACCAGGGACTTCACACTGTGTACACATGATCATATAGCATCAACAAGTTCCACTTTCTTTTTTTGACTGGGAGTGGTGGTGGTTGGAGATAGTATCATATAGTTGTTTTGACTTTTATTCATTTAATTGCAAATAAAGTTGGGCATCTTGTTACATGTTTCTGCCATTTGTCTTTCTTTTTCTGGGAACTGCACTTCATTTTTGTAATGGATGTTTGTCTTTCCCTTGCTCTTTGGTTTAAGTTCCTTGAATGCTAATAATTTGTAGGGAGTTGCATGTTAGGTCCCTCTGGCTGCAGTGTGAGGGGTTTGGGGGGCCCGAGAGGACTCGGGTGGGGAGGTGGTCAGTTGGGAGGCCTGTGCAGGGGGCGATCTGTGAGAGATGCCATGGCCTGGAGCAAGCCGGGGCAGTGGGAAGGGAGCCCTGAATGGATTCAGAAGGCATTCAGGAAGTGGGACCTAGAGGACTAGTTGTGGGGTTGATTTTTTGCACTTTTGGACTTGTGAAGAAAAAATTGCCAATCACCTCCACCCACCGACAAGGGCCGATCAGCTAAAGAATCCTGACACAGGATTCATGTTGACAAGCATCACAGTTGGGCCTGAGCACTCCCGCAGGCCTGTTGCCCAATGCTGCATCCCCCTTTCCCTGACTGTGTGGGGCATGTGAGAAGGTGGGAGTGACAAGGAAGAGGGAGGTGTCAGAGGCGGTTCCCAGGTTCCCATTTCAAATATTTTGGTCCCATAATCTGTGGAAACGTCTCAGAAAGTCCAGTATTTCAGCACATAGTAACCAGTTGACCCACATCAGTGTTAGGCTGAAGCAATCTGGAAAGTTCCAAAAAGGGATATAAGGGTGCACCCAGCCTGAGCACACATTTGGGCACGGGCTGATGACACAGCTGAGGAGGGACCCTGGGGCTCCCTGAGCACAGGGTCTGGGCTTCTGGGTCAGACTCCCTTCTCCAGGCGGAGCCCAGTGCAAGGCTTGGCACACAGAAGGCTCTTCAGGAATATTTGCTAAGTGAAAGTCTTTGATCATTCAGATTTATGTTACAACTAAAATGAATGGAAGGAACTCAGCACAGAAGAGAAAGAGGAACAAAGACTATGTCAGCACTACAAAAAAAAGCACTACAAAATGCAATCCCACTCCTAGGAATATATCCTAGAGAAATAAGAGCCGTCACACAAATAGATATATGGACGCCCATATTCATTGCAGCACTGTTCACAATAGCAAAAAGATGGAAACAACCTAGATGCCCATCAACAGATGAATGGATAAACAAACTATGGTACATACACACAATG
>NW_004444125.1:3381796-3387022 GCF_000243295.1 Trichechus manatus latirostris | reverse complement strand
AGAAGGTTTGATGGGAAGCCCATGGGGCAGTGAGTTGAAGATAATGGTGATGGAATAATTTGGAAAAGGATAGTGAGAATAGCAGCACAACTGGAAGAACGTAATCGATGTCACTGAATTGTACATGTAGACACTTTTGAAATGCTGTAACTTTGGCTATGTATATTTTCACCAATAAAAAGGTCCTCCAAGGTCGAGAAGGGAGAGTGTTGACATGTGGTGGGGTTGTTAACCAATGTCATAAAACAATATCTGTAGTGACTGTTTAATGAGACACTATTTGTTCTGTAAACCTTCATCTAAAGTACAATAAAAAATATTAAAAAAAAGATTAAAATGAATGGGAAAAGGGGCAGACAAGGAAATGTATGTTTTTTCTTTAAAAAAAAATTAAGGTAGGATGTACAGACAGTAAAATTCACTCTTATTGTACAAATTCATACAATTGTGTAACCACCTCTATACTTAGGATCTAGAACAGTTTCATCACATCCCAAAATTTCCTCTTGCCCTTTGTAGTCAACCCTTCTTCTCATCCCCAGCTCCTGGATACCAATGATCTGTTTTCTCTCCCTACAGTTTTGCCTGTTCCAGAATGTCATAGAGTGAAATCATATAGTATGAAGCCTTTTGAGTCTGGTTTCTTTCATTTAGGAGAATGCATCTGAGCTTCACCCAAGTTGTTGCGTGCATCACTAGTTGTTAGGTGTCATCAAGTCATCTCTGACTCAAAGTGGTCTCACGTATAACAGAAGGAAATGTTGCCTGGTCCTGTGCCACCCTCATAATCATTGCTATGTTTGAGCCCATTGTTGCAGCCACTGTGTCAATCCATCTCATTGAGGGGTTCCTTCTTTTTCGCTGGCCCTCTCGTTTACCAGGCTTGATGTCCTTCTCCAGTGACTGGTCCCTCCTGATGCTGTGTCCAAAGTCAATGAGACAAAGTCTCGCCATCCTCTCTTCTAAAGAGCATTCTGGTTGTATTTCCTCCAAGGCTGGTTTGTTTGTTCTTCTGGAAGACCATGGTATATTCTGTATTCTTCACCAACACCACGATTTAAACGTGTCAATTCTTTTTCAGTCTTTCTTTTTCACTGTCCACCTTTCACATGCATATGAGGGAATTGAAAAGACCATGGCTTGGGTCAGGCACACCTTAGTTATTAAAGTGACATCTTTGCTTTTTAAGATTTTAAAGAGGTTTGCCACAGATTTGCCCACTGCAATATTTTTGATTTCTTGGCTACTGTTTCCAAGGGCTTTGATTGTGGATCCAAGTAGAATGAAATCCTTGACAATTTCAATTTCTTCTTCATTTATCATGATGTTCTTTATGGGCCCTGGACATGGGTGACTTTATATGTAATCACTCCAAAATAAGAAACAGCCCAAATGCTCTTCAACTATAAGGATTTCCTTATTACTAGATTGATTAATCAAAACGCTCCCTTTGTCCAAATATGAATCCTGTTTACAATCCAGAGAGCATGGTCCCTATTGCTCTAGAGTGAGAAGTAACCTTTGAGAACCTGCAGAGGCAAAAAGGCCCCTCACGAGAAGAGGGACCAGGGTCAGCGGGAGGACAGGACCTCTGCTCCAGGAATCTTGGAACTGACTGTCCTATGTCCTTGGGGAAAGCCTAGCCCAGCCCACGCAGCACCTCTGAACCTCACCTCCCCCACCAAAAAAAAAAAAAAAAAAAAACCCACTGCTGCTGAGTTGATTCTGACTCATAGCCACCCTATAGGACAGGATAGGACTACCCCATAGGGTTTCTAAGAAACAGCTGGTGGATTTGAACTGCTGACCTTTTGGTTAGCAGCTGAGCTCTTAACCAATGCACCACCACGGCTTCGATGCAGCACCTTTGGTGAATTGGAAAAGGGTCCCCCCATCAGGGCACAGCTCTGTGGGCAGATGGCACCTTTATCCAACAAGAAAGGCACCTTTTCCTTTGGCCTGTGAGCTTTACACCTGGACACAGGATTTCAGCCCCAACCTTCTCCTTGGTCCAGGCAAAACCTGCACAACCACATGGGGGCAGCCCAGGTGTGGGGCCACACCTTAAAGGCTGTGACCGACAGACGGAGGAGACAGCAGGGTGAGCATCCTTTGGGGGCCAGAGGGGCTGAGTCTGGCTGCCCTGTGTGATCCTCAGAGCCCCCCTCCCCACCCTCGCAGGGGCAGTCTGGCTCCTAGAGAGACCTTTTCAGGGAAACTTCTTCAATCCCAAACCTGGTGAGACCTTCCTGAGACAGGAGCCCTGACCTACCAGGACCCACCCTGGCCTCGGGCGGGCATACTTGCTCCAGCAGCCCCAGGTCTAGTAGCTTTGCTGATAGGGACTTTAGCCACTGTCTTAACCCCATAGCGAAAGAGGTGTGGGAGAGGAAGCAAGAGAAGTGGTTACCACTTCAGAGCTCATGGCAGAGCAGGATAGCATGGTGGCTAGGAGGGGGGCCCTGGAGCCACAAGCCTGGGCTCAAAATCGTGGTTCTGCCATTTGCCAGCTGTATGAGCTGCTGCACAGGGTGTTGTGATATCTCAGCAAGGTATTATGTGGAAAGCATTTAGCCTATTGCCTACTTCTCAATAAAAGATAGACATCACTATTGTTATTGCTGTTGTTATTAAACCAGTAATGGAACCAAGGGGCTTGGAAGGTGTCAGGAACCCACATGTTCACTTCCTAGTGTCTTCTTCCTCTGGACCTCAGTTTCCCCATTTGTTGGATGTGGCAGTAAATGAGATGATCTCTCACATCTTCTAGGGTTCTTCCAGGGCAGGGTGACCAGATCCAGTGAGAACCAGGCTTCATTCAGCACTCAGCCTTCTGAGAGGTGAGCTCTGCAGCCTGAAGACCTGGGAAGAGGGTCCTCACCAGGCCCCAGAGGTCCCCAGTGCAGAAGCAGCCTGACCCTCCCCTGTGGATGTAAGCTAACTGCTCCTGATCTGTGGGCTTGTCCAAGTTTCAGCTAATGACCGCCTGGCCATAGTCCACACAAGGAGGAAGAAATTTATCAAGTGCTTTTCTCTACACTTCAAGGTTCTCAAGGCCACCTGTAAAATATTTACATACATATTTTTTTCATTACGGTATTTTGTCATATTAGACATGTCCCCACCTTACTTGCTCTATGATTGGAAGCTCCTGGGAAGCTCGGTTTTCTCATCTGTGACACAGGGCTAACAGCTCTTGCCTCGTAGGGTCATGAGGGGATTAAATGTGGTAATGTGAGTGTGATAAACTGCTTAGCATTTTGGTATGAGCACTTTGCAAGCAACCCACAAATAGTGGCTGTTACTGTTATGTTCACAAAAGCCCTGCAAGGCAGGTATTGTTACTCCTATTTTACAGATGAGGAAATTGAGGCTGCAAGCTGTTACTTTGTACAGCTACTGAGTGACCAATACAAACCCAGGCCTGTTACACTCCAAAGCCACACCATTCCCCTGCACCATGACTGCTTCTGTTTCACCCGTCCTAGTCACAGGGGACCACCTGACCAGGACGTGGAGGAGGCTCTTCAGGCTGACACCACCCAGCCAGACCAGAGGTTATTCCCAGGCATGGGGAAGGGTGGCCTCCCCGAAAAGCCCAGGTGCTGGTGCCAAAGTCAATAATGATAAGCCGTCCTGCAGGAAGCCACGGTCACAAGTACACAAACACCTGGGGAGGGGGCAGCTGTTCGCTTCTGTTCCAGCCCCAGCCCCAGCCCCAGCCAGCTTTGTACTCTTTATGCGCCAGTGCGCGGGCTGGCGGGTAACACCTGGCCTAGCTCAAATCCAGAAGCCAGGGGATACCCCCTCCTCCAGTAGTGGGGTGAGCGTGGCCAGTGCCCTCTCAGGAAGGCAGCATTGGGCTCTTTCACGAAGTACAAGAGGGCGACTCAATTCAGGCACTTGGAATCTGGAGTAGCTTTTGCCCTGGAGCTCTGTGCCCCGGGCACATCACTGTAGGCACCTCTCGCTCCTCCAACACACAGTGAGGCCTCTTCTGGGCCAGGAGCCTTTGAAAGACCCACAGTTTAGAGGCAAGGACAGACACATGATTATGAAACAATACAGATGTCCAAAGACAGTTCTTTAGGGACACAGATGAAGGGCACCTAATCGGGCCTGGGGAGTTAGAGAAGACTGCCTGGAGGAGACATCTGCGTAGAGTATTGTCAAAGGAGCTTGCCAGGCAAACAGGAGGAGGGGTGTTCTTGGTAGGAGCTAGGTGTGCTCAGGGGACCCCGGGGACCCCTGATATGCGGTGCCTGTGTTGGGTGCAGGAAAGCAGTCAGAGATGAGGCTGGGAGAGCAACCGGGGCCTGTAGAGAAGGGCTTTGTGTCTCAGGTCAAGGGTAAAGTGGTGTAGGTGATGGTGTGCTGGAGCCGGCTTCTCTGCTAGTGAAAGCTGATTGTGCACATGACTTCAGTGACCTTGCGTTGGTAGCTTGAAATTGGCCACGGTGGGACTATTTACACCATGGAAATTGGCAAATGCAACAAATAGGAGCCACCTGTTAAAAAAATGGGCAGCCTTTGGTGGATTTTAAATTAAAGGCGTGGGATAATTAGCTTTGCTATTTGGAGGATGCTCTGGCTGTTGCATTGTGAAGGGCAGGTGGAAGAGGGTGGGCTTGGAGGCTGGGGCTGGGCCTTGGATGACCTCCTGGGGATGGTGAGAGGCTTCCCAAGAAGAATGGTCTTGGTAGTGGGTGAGGACAGGCCCCTGCAAACTAACCTGACTCCTGTTGTGTCGGGCTCAGCCTGGGGGTGGAGTGGGAGATTAAGTAGCTTTTCCAGTCTTCTTTAGCTAGAGCTTGAGAATCTTTAATAAAACTCTCAGTGAAAAACACCTGGGGCTCTCAGAGTCAGGATATGAGATGGGGAGAAGGTGGGAATTAGGAGGTTGGAAGTGAGGGTGGAGAGGGACCATGCCCTCCCTCCATTCATTTGATCATTCATGAACTCTGCATCCTGTGCCTGGCCCTGGGTGGTGATGGTGGTTTGAGTTGAAGGGAGGGGAGGTAAAGAAGACTTAGTCTTAGAATCACTGAACATTGGCCTTTAGTGACCATCTGAGCCAAAGCGCTATTGTATGGAAGGGTGAAGCTCCCGGTCAAGGTCACAGTGTATCAGAGCCACAACCAGGCTAGGTCCCAGGTCTCCCACGCCTTCCCCACAGAAGTGTGTGTGTGTGTGTGTGTGTGTGTGTGGTGTGTGTGTGTGTGTGTG
>NW_004444125.1:3367192-3381696 GCF_000243295.1 Trichechus manatus latirostris | reverse complement strand
TGTGTGTGTGTGTGTGTGTGTATGCACATATGCTTGTGCATGTATGTGTCGATGGGAATAATAGAGGAAAAGCTGACTTGGGGGTGTTTCAATGAGAATACAAGATAAAAGTCAGAATTTCAGCCCCCTGCACTGCCCCACCCTGACTAGTCCTTGGGGTTGTGTTGGGGAAAAGAGTATCTGAGACCCTGATAGGGAGACATGGCTAATCCCAGAGGCCACTGGGGCTTGGCCTGGCTCAGCCTGGACTTCAAATCAGAACTGGCCCATGGGGATGTTAGTGCCTGGAGGTTTGGAGTAGCCACAGGAGGGGCTGGGCTCCAGGCCCTCTGCCCACATATCTCTTGAGGGAGGTCACTGAGAGGGTGAAATTGCCCTGGGATGGGGGTACTTCCAACAGGGCAGCATTTCTCTTTGGAGTCTCAAGACAATTTAGGGTGGGTGAAGAGGAAGCCGTGGGGCTCCCAGGCACTGAGCTGACTGGTATCACCCTATGGCTTCTGGCTGGAAGGGCAAGTGGTCACCAACCAGGTGGGTCAGAATTTGGAGAAAAGGATATTCTGGAACTGGAGGAATGCCAGTTTGTGAACTGAGTCCCCTCTTGGTGCTGTGCACTTCTGAGACCTACTCCCCACCCAAATTCTGCCAGGGACAGGCAAACCCTAGGCAGAGCACAGGGAGGGCAAGGACAGATAACATCTTGGGACAATTAGAAACACGTGTCTTTGTGGGCACAGGCAGCCCTGCAGGCCATGGCTTGGTGAGTGGATGTGGCCTGAATCACAATATAAAAGGAAGATATTTCCTTCCAGCAGATGATACCCTCAATGCAGCGGCCAGCCTGAACAAACGTCCCCAGCCAGGAGGAGAGGGCTGCATGTATGCAACAGAACTACTGTTTCCATACCCTCTCTTTCCTTCCCCGACCCATGGGCCACCCCACTCCCCAATCTCAGTTAATAAACACCCTTAAAATGATGTGAGGAACTTGGAGGGTGGGGAGAGGTGGCATGAAAGCAGAAATCTTCACACACTTCAAGGGTGGTGGGGGAGGCGTAGCTACTCTAACCACCCACCCCCTGCTGACAGTTTTGCTGCTGGCAGCTTGAAGGAATGATAGCCCTCACTCTCCTTCTGGGCACCATGTGGGGAGGGAGGCCCAGGCATCTGGACATGAAAGGCACAGGACCAGCTGCAGCCCCAGCCACCACCCAGGAGGCAGCCTAGCCTGTCTTGCCGGGGCTTCCCCTCTGGTGCCATGTGGTCCCATCCCGGCTCCCTCTCCACCTCCAGACACATGGCGTCTGCAACTTGGCCAGAGATCCTCCTGGGTAGAGGAGCTGGCCTTACCAGCTAGGCTAGGAGACCTAGCCACCTTTATTTCAACCCTTGAAAGTTGAATACCCTCACCAGCACCCCCGGCCCTCTTCTCATCACTTATACTGTAGGTCAAGTCCTCTCGCGAAGGAGGGGAAGAAGCACAACCTGCAAGCCTGGAGGCTCAGTGACTGTATCTAGGATCTTGGACACTGCACTAAGTAAGGGGCAAAGGGGGTAAATCCCACCTTCATTGCTAACTGCGTGGTAAGGTTCAGCATGAATCTAATCCCCAAAATGTAGGGGTGGACCTGGTCCTCACCTTATGACTTCTCCATCTTGATTGCCAGCTGCCCAAGCAGCATGCTTTCTCTCCAACCGTAGCCACCTGGAGCCAGGTCAGAGCTCACAAATTAGAAGGACATCTTCTTTCAGACCAGCTGCCCATGCAGCACTTCTCTGACCCTAACCACCCCAAGCTAGGTTAGAGCTTACAAGTTAAAAGGTCACAGTCCTTCAGACTGCCAAATAGGTAGAGGCCAGCCCCTGCTGGCTCTCACTGCCTCTCTGGATTCGATAATTCCTTAGAATGACTAACAGAATTCACAGAAAGTATACCATACTATGGCTACAGATTTATTATAGTCAAAAAGGATATAAACAAAGAGATGCAAAGGGTGAGGTCCAGGAGGAGTTCCAGCGTGGAGCTCCCATGTCCCAAAGACGGACACGCTACCCTCTCCTGTACATGGTCACCAATCAGGAAGCTCCTCTGAGCCTTAGGGTTCTGGGCTTTTGTCAGATTCACCACGTGGCCATGATAGAATTCATCATGCCTCCTGAGGCTTAGTCAACATCAGGTCCCCAGGTGGTCCCAGATGGTCAGCCCCTACCCATTAGCTTTATGTGTAGGTCTACCTCAAAAGAACTGGGAACAAAGGCCAAATTGCTTTCTGCAAGGTGATTCCACACAAGGCATATTCCTTCCCTCCTGGGGTCTTAGGTCTCCTCATCTGTAAAACAAGTTCAGAGAGTTAGAGAGTTATGTAATATGCTAGTAAGGGGCAGAGCTGGGTTTTAAACCTAGAACTGTGTGTCTTCAGGCTTCATTACTACATTGCACGATGTCTCTGGGAGCTACGGCAGTTGGATGTTAACTAAGATGTGCCTCTCATGGGATTATTTAGGCTTGGTTGACCCCTCAGTGCTTCTCCAGGTACGCAAACTTCTGGAGGTCACAAAGCTGTGGAACTTGTAGAGTTCTGGAAGTCATATCCTCAAAACTGACATTCAGAGAAGAGGAGTGATTTGCCAGTCAAAGGGGAAGCCAAGTTCCCTTAGGTATCCTAGCTCTCAGTCCAGTGCTCTTTCTGATACTTAGGGGGACTCTCCAGAAACCCACTCAGGTGAGACTCCACACACTTCGACCCCACCTGGTTTATGAATGAGGCCACCATCATACGGGATGGAGGAGAGGGGATCTCTTAGTTATCTAGTGCTGCTATAACAAGTGGATGGCTTTAACAAATAGAAGGTTATTCTCTTACAGACTAGTAGGTTAGAAGTCCAAATTCAGGGTGCCAGCTCCAGGGGAAGGCTTTCTCTCTCTGTTGGCTCTGGAGGAAGGTCCTTGTCATCAATCTTACCCGGTCTAGGAGCATCTCAGCTCAGGGATCCTGGGTCCAAAGGACACTCTCTGCTTCTGGCGTTGCTTTACTTGATGGTATGAGTTCCCCCTGTCTCTCTGCTCCCTTCTCTCTTTTATATCTCAAAAGAGATTGACTGAAGATACAACCTAATCTTGTAGATTGAGTCCTGCCTCATTAACATAATTACCTCTAATCTTGCCTCATTAACATCATAGAGGTAGGATTTACAACACATGGGAAAATCACATCAGATAAAAAAATGGTGGACAATCACGCAGTACTGGGAATCATAGCCTAGCCAATTTGACACACATTTTGGGGAAACACAATTCAATCTATAACAGGGGAGGAGTAAAACCCCTTGGAGAAGTGGAAGCAGGTGTGCCTCCCCCTTCATTACCATCGCTATCACATGAGACTACCTCCTTTTGCCCTCCCAGCTACTGACTCACAGACTAGTACAAATTCCACAATTAACTAACAGTTAATTCCTTGAAGGGAGAGGAGCAGCAGCCAATGACTGGAAGAGAGATGTTGAAAGCTACTGAATGGGTTTTAGGGATTGAACTTTGTCCCCCCAATATGTGTGTTAATATGATGTTAATGAAGTAGAATTAAAGGCAGTTACATTAATGAGGCAGGACTCAGTCTACAGGATTAGACTGTATCTTGAGTCAGTCTCTTTTGAGATATAAAAGAGAGAAGCAAGCAAAGAGACAGGGATCTCATACCACCAAGAAGGAAACGCCAGTAACAAGTGTGTCCTTTGGACTGGGGGTCCCTGCACTGAGAAGCTCTAGACCAGGGAAAGATTGATGACAAGGACCTTCTGCCAGAGCCAACAGAAAGAGAAAGCCTTTCCCTAGAGCTGGAGTCCTTTATTTTGGCTTCTAGCCTACTAGTCTGTGAGAGAATAAATTTCTGTTTGTTAAAGCCATCCACTGGTGGCATTTCTGGTGCAGCAGCACTAGATGGCTAAGACAGCGAGTCAGTTACTATGACCAGGCCCCAGGATTGTGCCACACTGGAAGAAGTCTGGCTGCTGCCTTATAGGCCTGGTGCCTGGCTGAGTCCTCAGGAATTCCAGCGGCCCTTATCCAGGGCCAGCTCCATTGTGCCAGCAACAGCCGGTAGTGCAAGAGAGGTAGAGGAGCAGAAACGCTGGAGCTGAGGAATCTGTCCATCACAGAGTCCCTGTTGAGCATCTACTGTAAGCCCAGCCCTGGGCTCCCCTCTGGGGTACTGTACCCCTGCCCCTGGGGAGCCTGTGATCTGCTGGGGAGACACAAATCAGACATTGGGAACTTGGCAAACTGTGGGCTGGACTGTAAGTCCTACAGGAGTGAGGGAAGGAGAAGGGGTGGCAGAGAAGGAAGAAGGGAGAAGCCTGCTAAGGAATGTGGATGTCAGGGAAAGCTTTGTACAGGAGGGACTGTTGGGCTGGCTTGGAAGGATGGGTAGGATTTCCCTATGGGAAAAATCTGGAGAAATTAAAAATGGTAAACTGAGGTCCGGTGGGGGAAGTGAGTGGGTGGGTTGGTGGGAGCCAGGGCCTGGACCCAGCCTCTCTGGGTGGTACTGGCATGGGTGCAGGCTCTCCAGGAGCAGTTTCCCGCAGCAGTAGCCAGAGCAGACCACCTCGGAGTGGCATGATGGGTTTGAGGAGACTACAGTGACATGCGCTCTCATGAGTTAGGGGCCATGATGGGAAACACACTCTCTGCTCTGATTCCCAGCTGGCCTTCCCACCATTTCCTCCCTGCACGGAGACCACTTCCTGTGGAAATTAGTCAGCTCTGCTGGTGCTCCCAGGCTAGGTGAGCTCAGGCAGCATAGTCCATAGGTGCGTCCCCACCCACCAAATGCCTTCTCATAGGGGAGGCAGTTCCTCCAGGGCCTTCTGGACATTCCCTCTGTCTGTCCTGTCCAAGGGAGCCTTCCTGGTCACCTGCTGCCTCACACCACAGGTCTATGTATGCCATGGGAAGGGCATCTGGGAAGGATCCTCAGGAGCCAGGGCCACACACCAAAGGGAGGGAGCAAGAACCCCAAAGGCGGGCCGTGTTGTTTCTTGCAACAAGAGAGAAAGCAGAGGGTTTCTCTGCCTTCTCTCTCCACCTCCTCATCCAGCATGTTAGTCTGACCTCTGCTTTTCCGAGCTACTTTCTTAGCTGCCACCCTTCGATTCCAAGGCTGTCAGCACTCATAAGGAGGGCTTCTAGGAGGAGCTGTTCATTGAGCCATATCCAGGAGTGCTAGGAGGATCTGTCTGTGTCAGGTGTCAGGTCAGGGCTGAGGTAGAGAAAACCCAGGAGGCTGTGAGTGAGAACAGCTCTGGCCCCTCACCTCCACCCTCCACTCTGACACCAGAGGTTCTCTTCAGGCACACATGGGAGGGGTGGGTGGCTAAAACAGCGGAAAGAAGGCAGAACTAGACTAAGAAGTTCTCAGTGTATGGGAGAAAGAACTTTGTCTGCCTGGTGGGGCTTCCAGGTGAAGGTAGCTGCCTGGGGACATGCCAGGAGGATTTAGAAGCTAGTGGGAGAGGCAAGGAATGGGACAGACAATGGGGGTGGTGGGGACAACTCTGTCCTCCCTGCCTCCAGTATCCGGAATACAGGAGCACTCCTGGTTCTCACATCAGTGTCTCAGGGTCTCTGTTGCCTCTTCCTCTGTGTTCCAGGGAGCAGCTGGTGGATTTGAACTGCCGACCTTTTGGTTAGCAGCCGGAGCTCTTAACCACTGCGCCACCAGGGCTCCCTTTTCCCTGGAGCTCCTGGTAATTTTAGGATTGTCCAGTGATGCCCCACTCTCAAGAGGCCTTCTCCCTCCGCTGTGCTATTGTGGAGGCTGCAGGGGAGCCCAGCCCAAGATGCCCAACGTATCGCAGCGCTCAGCTTATAGTTGGTTTTTTAGCAAGGTGTGCTGAATGAAGGTACTGTTTGAAACCTTGAAATGCATGAATGTCAATTACAATGTCATGTCCCCCACACCCCACCACTGGGGAGACTGATGACTTCCTGAAAGAGGGTTAAATGGGAGGTTTGTGAAATGGCATATTTGATGCTACCTGGGACACTTCCTGTTCAAATGACCCCTGGTCTTCTGACCTCAGGAAGTGTCCTGTGAACATTCAGAATGAGCCCTGGGATGTCACACTTCTTTAAGCAGAGCTGCTGACAGGGTGTGCTGGAATCAAGCTCCCCACTCAGAGTGGCTCTTCTCAGCTATGGTCCCTGAAGCTGCTTGATGCTGTGGTTGCTTGGGAAGTCAACAGGGCAATCCCAGCAGGAAGTGGATCTCCCCATTAAAAGGCATTTGCCATGCCCCTCCTATCCCCTCAGGGCATGGCAGAAAATGGATCCGGAAAGAGACGTGGGAGTACAGTACCATCTCCACTGAGTCCCTGGGTGGTACAAACGGTTAACACTCTCAGCTGCTAACCCAAAGATTGGAGTTTGAGTCCATCCAGAGGTGCCTTGGAGGACAGGCTTGGCGACCCACTTCAGAAAAACATCAGCCATTGAAAATTCTATGGAGCACAGTTCTGCTCATGGGGTCACCCATGAGTTGGATTCAACTTAATGGCAACTGGTACTGGTTACCATCCCCATGAGCACCATGTGTGAAACTGCCCAGGGCTCCTAGGCGGGGCTTGTTGGAAGCCTCAGGATTCCCTGAGAACAGCTAAGCAAGCCCACACTCTGTAGTAAAGACCAAACACTGCTACCCTACATCCTTATATGAACTGAACCAGAAACGGTGGGCAGAGGACTCATTTCGGTTTCTATCTCCTCCACACTAAGGAGCCCATGAAGAGTCTTAATCATAGTGGCTGACTCTCTCCTCAATGCTGCTGTTCAACACCATCTTGTTTGGGCTGGGATATCCATGCCTTGCTTTAAGATCAAGTCTCTATCTACTGCTTTCATTGGAGACTCTGTATCCCTCCGACTCTACAATACCCTGGCTGGTCTGCTATGTGATGTGGGGCCCCTAGCACTAATCTGATCCCAGTGAATTCAGTCTTGGGGCACATTCTCTCACTCTAATATTAATGGGGGAAATGTTTTAGGGAAGACCCCCTTCCAGCATAGAGTCTGAACTGAAAATGGATTGGTAGAAACACAATATCCTAAAATCTCATGTAATGTCATTAAATTCCACATTCCAATCCCCCTCCCCCCCTGCCCACACACGCAACTGTAACAATGAAATTATAGCTTAATTATTTAACGCCCAATATGATGTAGGTTCAGTAGTTGATCCTGTGACAGGTCTTCTGGAAAGCCTGAGTCTGCAGCAGCCTCCAGTATGTCAAAGCAGTACTCAGTTGACCCATACGCTCTGCCCTCTGCACAGACTGGTGCAGGGGGTAACTGCTGGGATGGACCAAGGAGAAGGCTGCGTGCCAGATGGGAGAGCCAGGAAGGCTGAGTTTGTCAAGTTTTCAGCATCACCTGCTGAGTTAGTGCAGGTCAAAGTACTGTTCCTTGGGCCCTGGCATTATTTCAACCCACCAAGGCTGAATTCTACTCAGCTGTTCCTGCTAGCTGTGTGACCACCAGATCTGACCAACCAGTTGGTCAGACCTGTGTTGCCCAAGGCATTAGATGTTTGCCCAAGGGGGCTGATTGTGAGGCAATGTGGCTGAATCAGGCTTTGACCAGACATAAATGAACACCAGGCCTGTGGGCTGGAGGCAAGATTTGCCCAGAGTGGGGGCCCAAAGGCAGCCCGATATCTCAGGAGATGGAGATGTGGTAACTCATAGAGGGCAAATGGAGAGAAGCATTGTGCAAACTACCACCCCCTCAAAGGCGATGAGAATAAGACAAGCCTCAAAGGTCAAACCCAGCCCAGCCTCTCTGGGGACTAAGTGTACCACATTCTGTGGGTGAGAAAGAGCAGAAAAGCCTGAAAGCCCATATGGGGAGAGGTTAAAGGATAATTGTGGTCAGAATGATGAAGAGGCAAAACCAGAATGTGTCTGATTTCCTGGGAGAAGGCAAACTGAACAGTGACTCAATTGGGAAATATTCTATCAAGTTTTTGTTTTTGGAAGGACAATGTAATCAGAAGGCAGACCAATTATGAAGGAGTATGAAGCCCTGGAGAGACCTGAAGGAGTTATACGCCCACTCCTGTGTGTGGTCTTGCCCCATCATTAGGACCTGGCCTGAAGAAACACCTAGATCTGACCATCTGCCTCCTGCAAGACACAGGGATTGGAGGTTAAAAGGAAGATTTAAACCAAATATCCTCCCAACTGAAGTGCCTCATGTTCAGCTTCCCAGGCTGGTTAGGAGAGAATCCCATGTCAACATCATTGGCTGGCTGCTCTGGTTTAAACCATGGCCCCTCTTGGGAATGGAGTCCTCCCCCAGCATGCCCCCATCACTCCTCCCAGATGACTTCATGCATCTGAGAGCCTTTTTCCAGCATCTGAAGCAGAAGGAAAAGGCCAGCGCTCATTTATTCACTATCTCATCTCCAAGATTCCTAGGCTATCCCTAAAATGGTGGCTCATCTGGGAGAACTGGATGAGTCATAGCTAAACATCTGGTAAAAAAATCAGGGATGCAAGAAGGCTGGATGCACCTGTGCATTTATCCACCTAGATGTCCTGCATGCAGCACCTCAGGCTCATCATTTCCACTCCAGACACCTACCTCTCCCCTGTCTCCTCTCTCAGCATCTTCATACTCCAGTTACCCAACCCCAAAACGCGACTCATCCCAGAGATTCCTCCTTCCCCCATCTTCCTCATTCAAACTATTTGGCTTCTACATAGGTCTCGGTTCCATTTCTTCCTTTCCACCTCACTACCACTGTCATGGATTGAATTTTGTTCCGTAAAAAAGTGTATCAATTTGGCTATGCCACGATTCCCAGTGTTGTGTGATTGCCCACCATTTTGTCATCTGATGTAATTTTCCTACGTGTTGTAAATCCTATCACTATGATGTTAATGAGATAGATTAGCAGTGGTTATGTTGCTAAGATCTACAAGATTAGATATATATTTATATCTGAGATATAAAAGAGAGAAGCGAGCAGAGAGACCACTAAGAAAGCAGGGGTTCCTGCGTGGAGAAGCTCCTAGACCAGGGGAAGATTGATGACAATGACCTTCTGCCAGAGCCAACAGAGAGAGAAAGCCTTCCCTTGGAGCTGGTGCCCTGAACTCAGACTTCTAGCTTCCTAGACTGTGAGAGAATAAATTTCCTTATGTTAAAACCATCCACCTGTGGTATTGCTGTTAGAGCAGCACTAGATCATTGAGATAACCACTGCCCTGGTTTACTCCCTCATCTTCTTTCAGAAAGATTATGGCTATAGTCTCCTAACTGGTCTCGCTTTCCAGTCTCACACCCTCTTATCAATCAGGAAAACACAATGTGAAGAGAGTTTACAAAAGAGTGGGCAAGGGGTAGGAAAACCCCTAGAGCTAGTGTGGGACCCCGGGGCTAGTGCTGTAACCTTGCCTAAAGGACTCTGCCATCTTGCACACATTCCGTAGGGAGGAAGCCAGAGAATAAATACCCTGAACCTCTTTCTCCTGCCTCCCTCTGATCTCCTGTGGCTTCCCATTGGCTGAATACAACTAGAAGCTGGAAGGCAAAGGAACCTTGTTGATGCTGTCCACACGGATAGTCATGGTTGTCTGAGCACAGGGCAGTGGGGAGAAGGGAGGAGGTGAATCTGGAGGGCAAATGGAAGACGCTCACACAGATGTCAACCCTTCTCCACACAGTCACCAGGGAGATGTTTCCAAAACATATCTGAACATTTTCCTGCTTAAAATCTTCAGAATAAAACAACAAAACAATTGTACAATTGGATAAATTATACAATTAATATTATACAATTAATAAATTATACAATGGAATTAATAAATCACCACCACACCTGCTGTGTCTCTGGAGTGGGCTAAGTACTAAATGTAAACCAAACCCGTTGCTATCAAGTGGCTTCCATCTCCTAGCGACCTCATAGGACAGAGTGGAACCGCCTCATAGGGTTTCCAAGGAGCGGCTGGTGGATTTGAACTGTCGACCTTTTGATTAGCAGCCGAGCTCTTAACTACCGTGCCACCAGGGCTCTGGCTAAGCACTGGACTAGCCTATATTAACAACACCTGTATATACCCTCTCCTTTAATGCTCACGGAGTCCCTGAGTGGTACAAACAGTTAATGTGATGTGCTGCTAACTGAAAGGTTGGAGGTTCGAGTCCACTTAAGAGGCACCTTGGAAGAAAGCTATTGAAAATCCTATGGAGCACAGTTCTACTCTGACACACATGAGCCATGAGTTGGAATCAGCTCGATAGCAGTTGCCTCTCCAAGGTTGGCCCAGCCCTGCTCCATGCTCCTGAGGCTCCTGGAGGCTCTAGCCAATCTGAGTGACTAGTTTTCTGAAGCCTCCATGCTCTCTCACCTCTCTGAGCCCTTAGTATGGGGATCAGCCGACCATGACCTGCAGGTCAAATCCATCCTGATGTTTGTTTTTGTATGGACTTTGTTATGGTATGAATTAAGTCCCACCAAAATATGTGTCAACTTGACTAGGCTATGATTCCCAGTATTAAGCAGTTGTCCTCAATTTTGTGATCTGATGTGATTATCCGATGTGTTGTAAATCCTAACCTCTATGATGTTAATGAGGCAGGATTAGAGGCAGTTATGTTAATGAGGCAGGACTCAATCTACAGGATTAGGTTGTATCTTGAGTCAATCTCTTTTGAGATATAAGACAGAAGTGAGCAGACAGGAGAGGGAACCTCATTACCACCAAGCAAGAAGAGTCAGGAGCCAAGCCCTGTGGTCTCTGCACTGAGAAGCTGCTAGAACCAGGGAAAGATTGATGACAAGGACCTTCTCCCAGAACCAACGCAGAGAGAAAGGCTTCCCCTGGAGCTAGTGCCCTGAATTCGGACTTCTGGTCTCCTAGACTATGAGAGAATAAATTTCTCTTTGCTGAAGCCACCCACTTGTATTTCTGTTACAGAAGCACTGGATAACTAAGACAGACTTCAAGCTAAAAATGAATTTTACACTTGAAGCTATTGAAAAATTCAAAAGAAGAATAATATTTTGTGACATGCCAAAATTATATGAAATTTAAATATTAATGCCTGTAAATTTTTATTGGAACACAGCCACACCCATTTGGTTACATATGGGTTACAATGGCAGAGTGGAGTAGTTGCAACAAAAGAAATAAGGCCTGTAAAACCAAAACATTTACTGTCTGCCCCTTTAAGCGGAAAAAACAACATTTTGCTTTTTTACATACTACTCTGTCTTTATTGTGTGTGGGTGTATATGTCATCTGTAATACATGAGTGCATGTTCACAGTCAGGGATTCAACTAATACTGGTGTCTCAGTCATTTAGTGCTGCTCCAACAGAAATACCACAAGTGGATGGCTTTACAAAGAGAAATTTATTCTCTCACAGTCCAGTAGGCTACAAGTCCAAACTCAGGACATCAGCTCCAGGGGAACGCTTTCTCCGTTGGCTCTGGAGGAAGGTCTGTGTCATCAATCTTCCTTTGGTCTGGGAGCTTCTTTGCACAAGAACCTCAGGTCTAAGGGACACACTCTGCTCCCGGCACTGCTTTCTTGGTGGTATGAGGTTCCCATGTATCTCTGCTCGCTTCTCTCTTTTATATCTCAAAAGAGATTGCCTAAAGACACTGATCTTGTCAACCTCATCAGTATAAACTCATCACAGTGATAGAATTTACAACACATGAGGAGATCACATATAATCTCATCATAGTGGTAGAGTTTACAACACATAAGGACATCACATCAGATAACACAATCATACAATACTGGGAATCATGACCTAGCCAAGTTGCTACACACATTTTTTGGGGGACACAATTCAATCCATGACAACTGGGTCATAGGGAAAGCTCATGAATCTCCTTCCCCTGCCTTGCCTTGGAGGTGATCGCTGTTAACACCTCCTAATCAGTGCAGACACTATTTCCTCTTCTGGGATATCCCTGGTGACACAGTGATTAAGAGCTTGGCTGCTAACCAAAAAGGTCAGCAGTTCAAATCCACCAGCCGCTCCTTGGAAACCCTATGGAGCAGTTCTACTCTGTCTTATAGGGTCACTGTGAGTCAGAATTGACTTGATGGCTGTGGGTTTCATTTGATTTTTTTTTAGGGATATCCCTGGACTTTTCTGTCTGACAAAACTCCCATTCACACCTCAAGGCTGAGCTCCGGGGTCATCTTCCTCATCCAAAGGGAGCATAGTGTGGTGGCTAAGAGGCTCTGCTACTTCCTAGTTGAACATCTTTGGGAAGTTACTCAATTTCTCTATATCTTAGTTTTCCCTGGTGCTGTAAAATGGGGGGGTCATGAAATTATCTGCTTCATAGGCTTGCCCTGGAAGCCTATGTGATAAAATGAGTTAATGCATGTGGAATTCTTAGTACAGGGCCTGGCATACAAAGCACAATTTAGGAGTCAGAGCTTCTCATCTTAGCAGTCTCGCTCTTGGAACTTCTTGCATCGTTCTATGCAATTTCTTTTTCCTCTCTCCCCACTACTAGGTTGCATGCTCTTGGGGGCAGTGAGCACATTCTATTCTCTGCATCCGCAGTGCCTAGACCAGACCTGGCACTAGAAAACAAAAAATTTGCTACCAGCTTGTGGTTCTTCAAATATGGGGCTGTGTGTGGAGCTTCAGGCACCTGTCATAGCCCTCCTCACAAAAGGTGGGCAGGGTCAGAGCAGGCGTCTCCCATGGCCCTGGGGATGAGAGCATGAGAGGCTCTATGGGGGCCAGAAGACCTAGGTCTTCTCAGTTGGGGTGGATGGGGGTGCTGTGAGGGAATAAAACTGTATGTGGTGCCCCAAGCACACAGCCCAGAACTTGGGATCTCTGAGGCTGCACAGGTGAATCTGGGACCAAACAGGGGGCAACTTCTCAGTCAGGAGAAGCCTAAGAAAAGCACTAGCTGCCGTCCAGTTTGACGTTGAGTCGATTCTGACTCATGGTGACCCCATGTGTGTCAGGGTAGGTGCTCTATAGGGTTTTCAGTGGCTGTTTTTTGGTGGTAGATCGCCAGGTTTTCTGAGGTGCCTCTGGGTGGACTTGAATCTCCAATTTTTTGGTTAGCAGCGAGCATGTTAACTGTTTGCACCACCCAGGGACTCCAGAAGAAGCCTGGTCGGGGGTGGGGGTCAAGATGTCCCTAGGTTGTGAGGAGGGGTGGGCAGTTTTGGTCTCCAGTGAGGTCCAGGCTTTGGTACCCCAGACTCCCGGGGACTAGGGGAGAGTTCTGAGGGGGCTCTCAGCAAGGCTGAATGATCCCTCAGGTCAGCTAACACCCCTCATCAGAACAGTGGGACAAGCCTTCCGGGAATACTGAGAAATGGGGGTTGGTGTGGGGAGAAGGTCAACCCTGTCTCTGGCACCCTCCCATCGTCTCCTACCCCTCCCCTCCTCCTCCAGACTTCCAGCTTCTGAAGCAGAGAAACAGCACCTGAAATAGGCACAGAATGTATTTAGGACAAAGGACTTTAGTGCTCCATTCAGCAAACAGATAAGAGGCCCTGAGCCACGGGCGAGCCTGGAGTGGGAAGCTGTAGAGACAGCTGTGGTCTGGAGGCTGGTGTGGTTTCATCTGAAACCATAAGTTCACCACACCAAGAGTGACGGTACTCCGAGTGAAGGGGCCCTGGGTGCTGGTGTGTGTGTGGGTGCACCCATGCCTGGTGCGTGCACACGCCTGTGCTTCCTGTAGTAACAAGGACCAGGCTCTGCAAGGCTCAGAGGACTCAGGAGAGGGAGGGGAGGAGAAGAGGAGCTGCGTGGCTCCCTGGTGTCCTGGGTCCGAAGCAGCGGTGGGTGGGTCCAGGCTGAGCTCCTGCCTCCTCCAGTTCAGCCTGGGGTCTGATGCTCTACGTCTGGAGCACAGTGGGGACGGTTCAGGTGATGCTGTTTGAGGAGCATCTCAAGCAAGGCTGATCCCACCAAAGCTGGAGGCCTGACAAGGGGGCCTGGAGTCTGCACCTGGAGGCACAGGAGCCCCCAGACAGGGCTTCATGGACTAGGGGGACGGGATGTGGTTGTGATCCTGTCTTCCCGTCCAATGGGCTGTCCATTATCCCTTTCCAGCGCTGTTTCCTCAGCTTCTGGGAGCCTGCCTGGCCCTGCCCCACTGGTCTGCCCGGGAGCCTGGCAGGCAGGTGTGGCAGCAGTTGTGCAAGGGGTGAGCTCACCAGCTGTGCCCGCCCTGGCCTGCACTGGCCTGCCGGCTGCTGGTTAATCATTGTTCAAACACCCTGGCAGGCGAGCAGGCTGCGGAGGCAGACGTGATGGGGCAGGGCCGCCTCTGCCAGGTCTCAGTAAAGTCTGTGGGCAGGCTGGGGCCAGAGCTGTTCCCCAGGACCCTGCAAGGAACCCCCTGCAGTGAGGAACTCATTCTTCTCCCCTCATTCTTCATTCAGTAGGAGCTCAGTAACCATTTTTTTTTTTGTTATTTTTTTTAATTTTTTTTATTTTTTT
>NW_004444125.1:3304538-3356987 GCF_000243295.1 Trichechus manatus latirostris | reverse complement strand
CAGTATTCTTACTCTGTTTGGTGTTTGGCTGAGTTCTTTATCTCTTCATTTGATGTTCTAGGGTTTCAGGATTGTTGATTCTCTGTTTGGCTTAGTTTTTTGGATCTTTGTTGTGGAGGGACGGCGTGGTGCTTCTGCCTAGACCACCATCTTGCCAGAGTCTCAGTAACCATTTTTGATTGAGTTGATGAACATCCATTTGTGGGTGTCCTCTCTTAGACAGGGTGCACTAAACGTAAAGCAGCTCAGTGGTAGCAAGGAGGTCTGCTGCTGTTGTTAGTTGCTGTCAATTCTGACTCAAGGTGACCCTAGGAGTACAGAGAACTGCTCCATAGGGTTTTCAAGGCTGTGACCTTTTAGAAGTAGATTGCCAGGCCTGTCTGAACCACCAACCTTTTGACTAGTAGTTGAGCACTTAATCATTCGGCCACCCAGGGACTCCTAAGGAGGGTGGCACCAGTGCCAGAATGCCTTGTTTTAAGCCACAGCTCTGCCACTTACTAGCTCCGTGACTCTGGAAAAATTTCAAATCTCTCTCTGTCTCAGTTTCCTGGGCTATAAAATGGTTTTGTTAATGACGATGATTACCTCATAGGACTGTTGTGAGGACTTAAAAAAAAAAAAATATATATATATATATGTACACACATATATATAAAACCCATTGCTGTCTAGTCGATTCCCACTCCTAGCAACCCTATAGGACAGAGTAGAACTGCCCCATAGGGTTTCCAAGGAGTGGTTAGTGGATTCAAACTGCCTACCTTTTGATTAGCAGCCATAGCTCTTAGCCACTGCACCACCAGGGTTCTGATATATGTGTATGTATATATATATATATATGTATGTGTGTATATACATATAAAATGTGTTTACTACTCCAATAAACATAGAAACCCCAATGCCTGCAACTGAGACCAAAACACTCATCACTGGGTTCAGTTAATCCCAAAAAGGAGGACCAGACACAAGGCTGGGCTGCTGTGTGTATTGTCTACTTACCCCTCACACTCTCTCTGGTGAGTTAGGTACAACCACCCCCATCTTGGAGGGCTGGTGGCACAGTGGTTAAAGCGATCGACTGCTAACTGAAAGGTCAGCGGTGTCAAACCACCAGAGGCTCCACGGGAGAAAGATATGGCAGTCTGCTTCCGTAAAGATCACAGCCTTGGAAACCCTATGGGGCAGTTCTACTCTGTCCTACAGGGTCCCTATGAGTTGGAAATGACTTGATAGCAATGGGTTTGGCTTTTTTCGGGGTATTCCCATCTCACAGATGAGAACCCTGAGGTTCAAAGAAGTGAAAGCCCTGCCAGGTCTCACAGGGGCAAGCAGGCAGCCTGCGATTTTCGCCCAGGTCCACCTCAATCCCGTGCTGTCTCCAACACCCAGGACCGCCAGGTTTGCAGATCAAAGATGCGGATCTGAACTTGTCAAGGCATTTAACTCTGCCCATACGCACTGACATACTCTGCGCGTGGGGGCTGGGGAGGAGGGGGCTCTGGGCTGAGTTCTGCTGTGAGGAAGACAGTGGTCAATACTGCCCAGCCCAGCCCAGCCCCGGTGCTCAGAGATCCCCCAGACCGATCGGGAGCAGGAGGAACCAGGCATGCGCCTGGCAGAGCCTCAGCACCCCTGTGCCTGAGACCTAGCGGGCACTAGACTCCCTCCGCAGGCGCGGCCTAGGGTGGTAGCTGGTAGAAAAAGGGCCTGGGGCGGCACTTTCTAGTAAGCCACTGTTTTTCCTTACAGCGTGTGTTTATTTTGCATGGTTTCGGGGGAGGGCGCTGTCAAGATTTTGGGAGATGCAGATTTCCTGTCTCTGCCTGCTAGCCCAAACCTCCCCATGGTGCTGCTACTGGCTGTGATGCACCAAACCAAAAAGACCAAACCAGTTGCCGTCAAGTCACTTCTGACTCATGGCGACTGTAAGTGTTCAGAGTAGAACTGCATTCCATAGGATTTTCAAGGCTGTGAATATAGGACGCAGATTGCCAGGCTTTACTTCTGAGGCACTCTGGGTGGGTTCGAACTGCCAACCTTTCGGTTAGTAGTCTAGCGCTTAACCATTTGCACCACCCAGGGATTCCGATGGAGGCACAGACAGCCCCAGTGGGGTTGTGTCGGGACCAGGGCTTCAAACTGGTTCGTTCTTGTTTGAACCCCTGCTGCAAATTTGCATTTCTAGCAAGTTCCCAGGAAGTTATACATAAGAATCACCTGGGGGTCTAATTAAAATGTAGATTCGGATTCAGTATATCTGGGGGTGGAAATGCAAATTCTCAGCAGGGAACTTGTTAGAAACACAAATTCTCAGCAGGGGTTTGAACCAATTCAAAGCCCTGGTCAGGACTCCAGCTACATAACCCCGGCAGAGGAGCTTTGCTGTGCCTGGAGGGTCTCACACCTCTCCAGGGGCTATTTGGCCTATTTAAGAGGCAGGCACCTCGAAGGAGAAGCCTGGGAGTGAGGCAGCTTGCCCTTGGGCCTGCCAGAAGCATTTTGGATCCCGTCTGGGATCCCAGCACACCATGGGATTGGCATCGAGGAAATGTCTCCGTCAGACACGTAATCGGAGGACTTGGGAAAGGAAGGGCCATGAGGCTAGCTAACCCAGCTCTGGGACCCGTGTGTGTGTGTGTGTGTGTGTGTGTGTGTGTGTGTGTGTGTATGCTTGTGCGTGCGTGCACACATGCATTGAGGAGTGGATCCGCGGCAACGCTCCTTCCTCAGAACGGTGAAGCTAGTAAAGTTCATCTTTGGTTCGGCTGCTAACCAAAAGGTTGGCAGATTAAATCCACCAGGCGCTCCTTGGAAACCCTATAGGGCAGTTCTGCTCTGTCCTACAGTGTTGCTATGAGTTGGAATTGACTCGACGGCAACGGGTTTTGGTGGCCCTCAGCTGCTAACTGAAATGTCGACAGTTCGAACCCACCAGCTGCTCTGTAGGAGAAAGATGTGGCAGTCTGCTTCCGCAAAGATTACATCCTTGGAAACCCTATGAAGTGGCAGTGGGTTTAGAGCATAAATCACAATTAGCTTGCACTCATGCATATTGTCTCTTCCATTCATACAGCAATGCTTTAAGTGAGTTACAGACAATTCCACTAGCCAAGGGCTTCTCATCTTTGACACTGCTTGCATTTTGGACTGGATAATTCTTTGTTGGTGGTGCTGGCCTGCTCATTGTACCATTTAGCAGCACCCCTGCTCTGTACCCTCTAGATGCCAGTAGCACCCCTTTCTCCCAGTGTGGCAATCAAAGAAGTCTCCAGACATTACCAAATGTCCCCTGGGGGCAAAATTGCTCCTGGCTGAGAACCATTGAACTAGAGTGACAATATTTATTGCCCAATCTGGGACACTTTATTTTTAAACTTTTTAGAGCAGAAAATTTTGAACTAATATAAAAACAGAGAGAACAGTGTGATGAACCACCACGTTTCCATCATCAAACCCCAACAATTGTTAACTCAGTCAAAATTGTTTTATTTTCACTCCCACCCACTCCCTCCCACCCCATTACCCGGGATTATTGTGAAGCAAATCTCAGACAACAGTCATTTCTAAATACTTAAGTGTGTATCTCTAAAAGATAAGAACTCTTTTTTTAAAAAAAAAACCACAATATTATGATCATATCTTTAAAAAAATTAGCAGTAATTTCTTAGTATCAAAAAATATGCAGTAAGTAAAACCAGGGTACTTCTGAGAATGAAACCAGAAGTTAACTTAATAGAATCCCAGGTCAACAGGCATAAATCGAGATTGTCCAGGAAAACCAGGTCTGTCCCAGGCACATTGGAACATTTGCTTTTCCTAAATGTAACCCTTTCTACTGCACATCTCTTAGTAAAGCCATTCCCCTGCTCAGGAACCTCCGATGGCTTCCCAGTGCCTAGCAACAAAGTCCAACTCAGCCTGACTTTCAAGGGCCTCTGTGATTTGGCCCCCACTAGCTTCTGCTTGGTAACTCAGTGGCACAAATGGTTAAGTGCTCAACTACTCATAGAAAAGTTGATAGCTCAAACCCACCCAGAGATGCCTCAAAAGAAAGGCCTGGTGATCTTCTTCCAAAAGGTAACAGCCTTGAAAACCCTATGGAGTGAAATTCTACTTTGCACACAGGGGGTCTTCATGAGTTGGAATCAACTTGATGACAACAGGTTGTTTGTTTTTGTTTTTTTTTTTTGCTCCTGCTTGGACCTCTGGTAGTCCTTGTGCCCCTGATAATACCATTACATCTGGTGACTGCACCTCCCAAGAAAGTCAGCCACCTCCTCCCTGCTGCTCAAAGGAAATGCTGGTGCATGGGACATGGGGGCTGTGTTGGCTGGGAGGCACTAGGGGCTATGTGGATGTGGTTTCTTTGTTCACTTAAGATGTAGCTGTCCCTTCTAGGCACCTGTATTTGAATGTTGGCAGAAATGGGATATTTGGTCTTTGCTGTAAAAAAGTGCTGGGCTAGAAGTGGCTCAGCCTGATCTGAATTATTAACATTGTTTTTTTTCCTCTCCGTTCTTGCTTCAAACATATATATGGGGCCTGCTTTTCTCCCAGATGCCAAAGGCTCCTCTCTGTTCTTAGCCATGCCCAGGGAAGGGTGCAGAGCCAGGGAAGGGTGCTCAGCCAAGGTGTGCAGAAGGAGTTGCTGAGACTGGAAGTGCCATCATACCCACCCCCTCAAACAGAGAGACAGGCAGGCAGATGCACACACACACACACACACACACACACACACACACACACCCACACACACAGAGCTTGGCTTGTTGGATCAAAGTCAGGTCTACTGCTTCCCCACAGAGGATCTTCAAAGCCCATGGCTCCCACTGAAGGACAATTGCCCTCTCTGCCTGGAAAAGGCAGAATCTCTTTCCTCTTTGGCAGTTGGAGCTCCACACCAGGCTGGCTGTGTGAGAAGCCATCTCCATATGTCTCTACAAAGTTCCTGAAGGTTGAATTGGGGGCTTCTGACAGAGCACAACTCTGAAGAATGAGAGAAAGCCATACTGCTTGAGACGAAGCTAAAAAATAACTAAAAAACTATTTCAGACCCAGCAAAAACATAATCCTTATCTCTGCCTCACCCCACATGCCCAGGACAGGCTGGACACTGGCCAGTGTAGTTTCTGGTCACTGACAAACCAGGGTGCCTTCCAGACAAACGTTACCTGGGTGTTTCCAGAACCCCATTCCTTGGCTTCTCCCCACACCAGCCAAGTCTCTCTATCTATCCGGCAGGGAGGTCTTGCTTGTCTTGAACCCCACCAGTCCTCAGTAATGCTCAGTGCCTGGCCTAGCCCTTGTGTTGACCTTATGAGTTGCCCCTGTCCTCCTGGCCCTTGGAGTCCTTTCCTGCCAGCACACCTTCATTTATTTAAAAAATATTTATTGAGGACCTACTATGTGCCAGGCACAGCTGTAGGTACTGGGAAGCACATTGATGGTACAAACAAAATCCCTTGCCTCATGGGGCTTACATCCAGTGGTCAGTGCGCCCAGGCCACCATGATAAGTTTTCATTACCAGGGTTGGAGTCCCTTCTATTCTTGGAAGCCTTGGAATTCTTATGCAAATTACTGTAGCACAAATGGTGATGTGTTCAACTACTAGCTGTAAGGTTGGCAGTTTGAAATACCCAGAGGTGCTTTGTATGACAGGCCTGGTGATCTGCTTCCAAAAGATCACAGCCTTGAAAACCCTATGTTGTTGTTAGGGGCTGTCGGGTTGGTTCCGACTCACAACAACACTATGTACAACAGAACAAAACACTGCCTGGTCCTGCACCATCCTCACAATCGTTGTTATGCTTGAGCCCATTGTTGCAGCCACTGTGTCAATCCATCTCATTAAGGGTCTTCCTCTTTTTCGCTGACCCTCTACTTTACCAAGCATGATGTCCTTCTCCAGGGACTGATCCCTCCTGATAACATGTCCAAAGTATGTGACACGACGTCTCGCTATTCTTGCTTCTAAGGAGCATTCCACCCAGATTTGTTCGTTCTTTTGGCACACCACAGTATATTCAATATTCTTTGCCAACACCATAATTCAAAGGTGTCAATTCTTCTTCAGTCTTCCTTATTCATTGTCCAGCTTTCGCATGCATATGAGGCGATTGAAAATACCATGGCTTGGGACAGGCACACCTTAGTCTTCAAGGTGACATGTTTGCTTTTTAAGACTTAATAGAAGTCTTTTGTAGAAGATTTGCCCAGTGCAATGCGTCGTTTTATTTCTTGACTGCTGCTTCCACGGGTGTTGATTTTGGATTCAAGTAAAATGAAATCCTTGACAACTTCAATCTTTTCTCCGTTTATCATAAGGTTGCTTATTGGTCCAGTTGTGAGGATTTTTTAAAAAATTATTATTATTTTTTGATTGTACTTCAGGTGAAGGTTTACAGAACAGATAGTTTCTCCTTAAACAGTAGTACACATATTGTTTTATGACATTGTTTAACAACCCCACGACATGTCAACCCTCTCCCTTCTCGACCTTTTTTTTTTTTTTTTTGGTGAAAATATACATAGCCAAAGATACACCATTTGAAAAATTTCTACATGCACAATGCAGTGATATTGACTACGCTCTTCCAATTGTGCAGCTATTCTCACTTTAGATGAAGATTTACAGAACAAAATAGTTTCTCATTACACATGTTGCCCTGTGACAATGGTTAACAACCTCACTACACATCAACACTGTCCTTACTCAACCTTGGGTTCCCTATCAACAGCTTTCCTGTCCCCTTCTGCCTTCTAGCCCTTGTCCCTGGACTGCTGTGCCGTATTAGTCCCGTTTTGTTTTGTGGGGTTGTCCAATCCCTGGCTGAATGGTGAACCTCGGAAGTGACTTCACCACTGAGCTAAAAGGGTGTCTGGGGGCCATACCCTCAGGGTTTCTCCAGTCTCTGTCAGGCCAGTAAATCTGGTGTTTTTTTTTTGGTGTGTTAGAATTTTGTTCTACATCCTTCTCCAGCTCTGTCCAGAACCCTCTGTTGTGATCCTGGTCAGAGCAGTCAGTGGTGGTAGCTGGGCACCATCTAGCTGTACTGGACTCAGTCTGGTGGAGGCCTTGGTAGCTGTGGTCCATTAGTCCTTCGGACTAATCTTTTCCTTGTGTCTTGTTCTCTTCATTCTCCTTTGCTCCCGAGGGGATGAGACTAGTGGAGTATCTTAGGTGGTTGCTTACAGGCTTTTAAGACCCCAGACGCTACTCACCGAGGTAGAAGGTAGAACATTGTCTTTTGAACTGTGTTATGCCAATTGAGCTAGATGTTCCCCGAGACCATGGTCCCCACAGCCCTCTGTCCAGCAATTCAGTCCCTCAGGGAGTTTGGATGTGTCTATGGAACTTCCATGACCTTTCCTTGTACAAGCTGTGCTGGTTTCCCCAGTATTGTGTACTGTCTCACCCTTCACCAAAGATACCACTTATCTGTTGCCTATTTAGTATTTCCCCCCCCACCCCTCCCATCCCTGGTAATGAACAAAGAGTGTTACTTTTTGTGTGTAAACTTTTTCATGGGTTTTTACAATAGAGGTCTCATATAATATTTGTCCTTTTGTGACTGACTTATTTCACTCAGCATAATGTCCTCCAGTTTCATCCATGTTATGAGATGAGTTGTGAGGATTTTTGTTTTCTTTACATTGAGGTGCAATCCATACTGAAGGTTGTAGTCTATGATCTTCATCAGTAAGTACTTCAAGTCCTCCTTACTTTCTGCAAACAAGGTTGTGTCATCTGCATATTGCAGGTTGTTAATGAGTCTTCCTCTAATCCTGATGACTCTTTCTTCAGAATTGACTCAACAGCAACTAAAAAAAGAACAACAACCAGAGGGACCAGGTGTACAGACCAAGGGGCCTAGTCAGACCACAAAGAGGGCAATGGATGTCTCTAGCATCTACATTTACATAACTAAGAGATGTGCCAAGAGGTCTTTCTCTGAGTAAAGAAGGCCCATTTGAAGGTGACTTGCTATTTCCATTGGAGGGGACAGGAGTGAGTGTGTGTGTGTGTGTATGTGTAAATGGTGGTAGGGAGTTAGGCTTCTGTGAATAGTCTGGTGAATTCTATGGGGATTTTATGTGGCTCCTGAAAGGATTCTATGAAGCTTCTACAAGGATTCCATTAAGCTCTTACAAGGATTTTATGTTTATCCACAAGAATTATATACAGATTCTATAAAGATCCTAGGAGGTTTTAATGGTGAGGTTCTGAAGGCTTAAAGTGTGAGGTGGATGAGCGCCTTGCTTTCAGCTGCAGCCCGCCCGTCAGAAATGAGCTCCCATCTCCCCTTCCACTATAAACTGTATAGCATTTCTTTTCCGCTGCCTTCCTGCTTTTGCCTTGTGCAGAACCAATTTAATGAGCTGAATCTCAAAATGAATAAAAGGAAAACCCCACAGCAAACAGCACATAGAAACTCAGCAGAGGACACCTTCTAAATCAAAGGCTTCCGGGTGCATGAAAGATACAGTGAAACAAACACGCCCCGCCCCCCGCCAGTGGTTAGGACAAAGACAGTGGCTTTCCGAAAGGCATAATCACTTCCAGCCCACCGATCCCTCAGCGCCTTCCTGGAGGCCTTCCTTTCCTGAGGTTACATTTCTGTCTGTCAAAGCTTTGGGATGCAGGCAGGTGGGCTGCTGCTCCTTCGGGCCCCACGCCGGCTGGGTCCCAGTCACCTGGTAGCCTAGAGGAGGCTCGGCCGTTCCCAAGACTCCTGGCTCCCGGTCAGCTCCTCTGCAAACCTCCACAAGCCCCATTCTCTGCTCCTGGGTGGAGGAGGATGGCCACAGACAGGCCACCTGGTCAGGCAGCCTGAAAGAAACAAGAGAGCAAGAGTGTGCTCGGGCCTGGGGCTGGGAGGGGGGCAGCGGGGAGGGCCTGGGGCTGGGGTGCGGCTCCTGTTAGTTGTCCTTCAAGGCTTTTTCTCTCCAAAAACCACTCCTCTGCATTTGGCTCAATTCCAGGAGGTTGAAACATTATTTTCCATTTATCTGACTTCATCCTAGGGCCAGCACTGTCCAGTGGCGTTTTCTGCGATGATGGATAGGTTCTATATCTGCACTAGCCGCTAAGATAGTCCCTAACCAACGTGGTTACTGAGCACTTGAAATGTGGCTATTGCGGCGGAGGACCTTAATTTTGAATTTTAATTAATTTAAATAAAAATTGTCAAATGTGGCTAGTGGCTACCATATTGTACAGTGCAGTTTGTGGACAGGGAGTGGACATCTGCTCTATCGTCGATGTCCTCCTTCCACTACAGCACCCGCAAGATGGTCCTGCACAGGCTTGGGCACTTGGTTAAACAAAACCGTTGGCTGTCCTATCAGTTCCAACTCATGGTGACCCCACGCGTGTCAGAGTAGAACTGTGCTCCGTAGGGTCTTCAATGGCTGATTTTTCAGAAGTAGATTACCTGGCTTGTCTTGAGGTGCCTCTGGGTGGGTTCAAACTGCCAACCTTTCAGTTAGCGGCCACACGCGGACCATTTGCACCACCCTGGGCCCGCGGTAGGCCTTAGGCTATGTGTCTTGCTTCTGTGTGTCTTATGAAACTCCCTCAAGTTCACATCTGTCTGCAGTAAGTGGGTACCAGGTCACAGGGGCTGTGGACACGTTTTGGCCTGGGGATGAATGAGGAGACCTGGATTCTAGTCCAAGCTCAGCCTAGACTTAGTGTAACCTTGGGCAGGTCTGCCACTCTGCAGTGAGGGACGAATGCTTGCCTATGCCTGAGGTTGATGGCTTTCCAGTGGCCTGGGGCCCAGGGAAACAGAGTCTAGCAAGACATTCTGAGTCAGCCTCTTTGCTTCTTTTTCTCCTCCCCTATCAGGCTCACCAATTGCTAATGCAGTGAGCTTTCCAGAGCCAAAGAAAAATATTGGAGACAAATGATAGTGGCTAAGAAATTGGCTTTGGGGTCAGACTAGTTTCAAGACTCCACTTCTTAGTACCTGTGGGCCTCTGGTATACTTGGCAGTGTCACGTGGGCATTAAGACCATGGTCTTTGGCGTTAGGCAGTCCTGGGTCTGGCATGCATAAGCTCACAAGAGCTGAATGCTAAATTTTCTGGTATTTTGTGAGCTTGTTATTAAACACAGCCGTTACTAAAACTTTAATTACAATAAAATAAATTATATTAAAAGCAAAGGTAATAAATACACAAAAGTCACCACTCCTTGGTTATTTTACTATTATCTGTGTTCTTGAGGTTATTTATGCCTCTACTGTGTCTGCATGGAAAGAGCCCTGGTGGCACAGTGGTTAAGTCCTTGGCTGCTAAGCGAAAGGTCGACGGTTAGAGCCCACCAGCAGCTCTGTGGGAAAAAGATGTGGCAGTCTGCTTCTGGAAGATTACAACCTTGGAAACCCTATGGGGTAGTTTTACACTGTCCTATAGGGTCACTATGAGTTGGAATCGACCCAATGGCAACGGGTGTCTGGATGGTGGAAATCCTATGTAACGGTGTACTACTGTGTGTCTCTTCGCAGCTCCGTGGTCCGTGTTAATAATGGAGATTAAATTTAAAAGTGTGTTGGGTCTGTAGTTGTTACATTGCAAATAGCATAAACACTTGAGGAAATATTCTTTAAGAATTTGGAAGCTCTTATCCGATTCAGCAAAGAGGTCTCTTATGTCTTTGATGAATAAATTCCAACCTATGTCTTCGTTGTACTTTCCTTTTATTCGTTAACATAAAGGAAAATATCCACGAACATTCATGTCCCTTCCCCGTTCTGCACATGCATAATCCTGTTTCAGTCTAAACCTATTTGCAGGTTGGGAGAATGTGGCCCTGAGAGGGTCACTTGTTCAAGGTCACATGGTCAGGACTGGGGGTTGTACCCCAGTTTTCCACGCCTAAAGCCTCTATTCCTTCTACTATACCGTGATTCTCAACGGCAAGTATAGGGTGGCAGTTATTTATTACAATCACCCAGAGGACTTTTTCAGACCCCTCCCTCCTGGAGTTTCTGATGCACATGTTCCTCCCTTAGGTGTGAAGGGGAGGAAAACAGGGCTGGCCCCACAATGTTACCCTCACTGTGACAAATGCAGAACTCGAATCCTCCAAGAGGCCTATCCTTGCTGTCTCTGGGAGTGTATGAAGTCTGGTGGCTGCTTTGAGGGGAGTCTGGATTCTGGTCCTCTCCTTCCAGGCCCCTGGAATCTGACCATGTTTTCCTCCATGTGATGAGTGTGATGGGGAAGGAGCTGTGGCTGCCACAGCACAGCACAGGCACTCCCACAGCCAGCCCCGCAGGGCACCACTGGCCCAACCACAAGTAAGGCCTTTCCCAGAGCCCACGGCTGGGCCCTGGGCGAGGCCTCCCAGCTGCCAGGTGGGTGTGGGAACAGGAACCGGCTCCTGCCTACATGCTGGCTGCCCTGGTGGTGCAGCGGCTGTGCCAGGGGCAGGCTGAGGTCAGAACTGGTTAGCCCAGTCTTCAATTTTTGGTTATACCCTTCTGCACCCCCTCTCTGTCACTTTACCCACAAAGTTATAGATGCAACTTTCCTATGTTTGTACAAGTTTTTGCTGGGAAAATGGTGGATAGATCTCATCAGATGCTCCAAGGGAGTCTGATCCCTTTGTCACTGGGCCAAGTGGTATGTAGAGGAGGCCTGGGTCTTGGAGCCAGTAGACCTGGTTCAGGGTTCTCATCTGGTCCTAGCCACTCACTCTCTAGATGCGTTGCTAAAATAGGACAAAGCCCTTGCCTTGTGTGGTAATTTAAAAACATGTCCACAATCATGTCCACAAAATCTTGGACAGTCTTCCCATCAAAACGTGGAGTCTAATTGCTCTCCTTTTGAGTATGGCCTGGGTTTGAGAGGCACTTCTCATCGGTGGAATGTGGCAGAAATGATGCTGCATGACTGCAGGGTCTAGGATAGAAGGGGAGAAACAGCTTCTGCCTGGTTTTCTCCTGCTCAGGACACGTGCCCAGAAGACCTGAGCTGATGTAGAAGTCCGGCTACCTTAAAACCACCATGTTGGAGAGATCACGAGGTAAGAGTATATGGAGATAGACTCTTTCTCTACAGGCAATTAGAGTCCACCTTTTGATGGGAAAATTATCAAAGAATTTGCAGACAAGAATGTGGACAAGGGGCCCTAGCTATTCCTGCCCCCTGCTATTGGGTCTTAGATGATCCCAGCCCCCAGCCTTCGAGTTGCCCCAGCTGACGCCAAGTGGAGCAGGGACATGCTGGCCCTGCCAAGCCTTGCCAATATTGTGCACTCATAAGCAAAATAACTGTTCTTGGTATTTTAAGCCTCTAAGTTTTGGGGTGGTTTTTTATTCAGCTTTAGATAATAACTGAACACCCTGCCTACCTCCAAGGGAAGCTGATAAGCATTATCAAGTACGATAAACTTCCACATAGTAGGTACTTGATTAAACTGAATAAATGTGACTTGAAAGTTGGGCCCATGGGTGGGACTGTTGGTCACGTGACAGGGTAACCTAATCACCGCCTGGTGGGAGTTCTGTTTAGCCAAGCTAAGTCACCTGTGTTTTCTGGAGGTGAAAAGTGTTAGTCACCCAGCCGAGTCAATCAGTCAATTCCCTGGAAAGGAGGCGTGTGCCCAGACTAGAAACAGGCTTTGTGGGGAGAGAACTGAAAGGGAAGATTTTCTTTTTCCTGCTGTCCAGGATGGGGTTCCCTGGAAGGGGTGGGGATAGTGAGGAGGGCCTGGGAACTGTGGGGCTGAGGCAGGGCAGGGCTGAGGGTGATCCCAGGAAGACACGTGGCCTCTCCCTGGAGCTGGGTGCTTCCTCTCTGTGATCAGCTATGAATTCTGTTACCATAGTATGTAGCACACTGTTTACTTCTCTTGGTCCCTCACAAACTCGGGAAGCAGGGGTTCCAGCTGGAAAGAACCAGTTCAAAGCCCTGATTTGTTCAGACCCAGAACTCAAGATCCACATGAAAAGGATACAGAAGAAAAGGCTGAATCATTGGAGGCTCTCAGACCCTACAGGAAACAGCCCAGGCTGCCCCACACCCCAGCCTGGATTTCCTATTAGACACTGAGCTTTACAGCAGGAAGGCCTGCCCGCCAGGGCCTCAGGGCCCTGGGCTGCTCCATCCACCTGCCCTGGGCCTGGACGTCTGCCTGAGCAGATGCGACCTAACTTGCTTCAGGAGAAATATCTATAAAAAGTTAATTATCATCATAAATGCAGCCTGTCAGACCCAGAGCCCAACTGCCGGAGGAACACCCAGCAGCTGGGTCAGTGCACACCTTGGAGGCCATGATTCTAACACCCCAATCTCTTTCTTTCACCCCTTCCCTCTATACCTCGTTCTCATCACAAGATGTCTTGGCCCCGATATTACCGAGCTACGCAGATGGAGAAGCAGGTCGGCCTTGTTCCGTGTGTCGTGGCGACCCCCTCACTCTGCGTGCTCTGAAAACAGGGATGGCGTCATCCCTGGGGACCGGGCAGCACAAGTACCTGTTGAGTTGACCGAATGGGGTGTTCTCTCAGGGGCTTTTTAGTTGGAAATGAAGCAAGGATGATAAGGTCCTACAGGTTCTAAGGCACACAGCTTTTCCAGGGCTCCTGAATCTCCCTGGGGTGTAGGCTTGATGGTAGGAACAAGGGGGGTTGCTTTGGTGGAAGGTTCTACTGGTTTCTCTGCTCTCTACTCCTCTGCCCACCTGCTGCCCTGGAATTTCTATAAAGCTTTGGGTGGGGGTGGGGGGTGGGGTGGCTCCCAGGGGTGACTTTATAGACTAGGAAGGGTTTTATCTCTCAGACAAATTCTGCTTAAAACAAACGCTCCTGTCCCCTTCCTTCTGCAGCAGTGCAGGGGGACGTGCTCTCAGTGTATCCTCCCACTGGAAAGGGCAGCTTATCCTCAGATGCGGGACAACCACAAGATGAGCCATGGTAGGGGGAGGGGTTTCTTTCTTCTTCCCACCCCGCCCATGCCCACCCCCCTTTTTGGGCCTGGTAAAAACCTATATCCCTGGCACATACCAAGGCCAGGGAAACAAATAGGGCATTAACTCAGGGTAAAGGAAGGTAGAGACTTTTGGGGTATAATTACATACTAGCTATATACTGACAGTCCCTGGCTGGCGCAAATGGTTTGCTCTTGGCTACTGAAAGGTTGGCAGTTCAAATTCACCCAGTGACATCGTGGAAGAAAGGCCTGGCGATCCGCTTCTGTAAGAGGAGAACCAAGAAATCCCTGTGGAGTATAGTTCTACTGTGAAGCATATGAGGTCGCCATGAATCAGAACTGACTCGATGGCAAGGGGTTTGTTTTTTTTCCATATGTTAATAGGTGGCCCATCTTGGCAATGTCAACGGGTAATTCGTCTTGGAGATCCATTATCCGTGGGGTCTGAAGTCTGAGGGGTCTGGGCACATTTAGAATGAGAAGAGATGGAACGTAGTAGCTGATACCACAAGCCAGTGTTGGGGATAAAAGGGTCAGCATCCTGTAAGAAGGGAGAAGGACAAAGGGCCTGAGTGGCCACGTGCGGAGACAGAAGAGAGCGGCCTGAGTGAGAGGGGCTTGCGCCTTGTGAGACCCTCCTGAGGAAGGAGGGGGTGAGTGCAATGGGGTGGAGGAGCCACAGAAGTGCCTCCTCCCTCTATCCTCTGTAGGATTGGCTGACATTAACCTGAAATAAAGCACTATTTGTGTTTGCCTCCGGGCTCCGTGTATGTGCCAGATGGAGTGATAGTAAGGGCGAGTGATACTGACAACACTATTCACAGCAGATATGGAGGTTAGGCATTAATATATGTGTACATGTGCACACACACACACACGCATAAACCGCAGGTCCAATTGGAACGGGCCATACTGGAGCCAGAGGCTCTAAACATGGCAGGCAGTTATTATTATGCACTTACTGTATTCCCATGGAGGCACAAAGGAAGAAGAGTTTGTCTCTGCAATAGAGGGGTTTCAGTCTATCTGGGAAGGACACACCCATCCACCCACCCACCCACCATACACACACACACACCAGACACCGAGTGTATAAGGCAGTGTATGAGTAAGCACTAGACAGTGACTGTGTCACCCTGGTCTGGGGGTGTGAGTAATGAGGCTAATAATGCCGTGGGACAAAGAGAAGACACATTGGTCTCATGAATCTCTTTCTTCTTGGTTTGGTATGAATCACAGCCACCGTTTTCCAGATGTGAATATTCATAGATTTTTGAGGGCTTTCTCCCTGGAGATTGTAGATACTTCTACTGTCCAAAGTAAATCCCATTTAAATCCAACTCTCCCACAATGTAACTGGCAGGCAGGGTCAGCCCCTAGTAAGTCTGGAAAGCCTAAATGGGGTCTGCTGTGATACTTAGAGACACTGCAGGAGAGCTGGGAAATGAAGTATACAGGCCTGTATCATTAGGACAACCTCATCCTGCCTATAGCTGCTGGGCATAGTTCTGGGAAAGGCCAATAAGCTGGCCTGTTATCCCAGAGATGCTCATGCCTGCTAGAAACTCTTGGTTTGAAGAGTTCCCCTCTGAAAAGAAGCCGAGCCTCAAATGGAAGTGATCAGGCGGTGCTTTGACAGAACTGACACTAAGCATGTGTGTGTGCGTGCACGCATGCGTAGGGATCCTTGAGAAGGGCCCAGGAGATCTGTCAGCTATTGCCCAGGCTGGAAGAGGCCCCTGCTCAGCATGACCAGGGAGGGTGGTGAAGGGAAAAGTGACAGAACCTCTGCCCCTGTGCTTTGGGAGCACGTGGCCAGGCTTACACCCTTCTGTGGACAGAAGAAGTGTCCCTGGCCTAGCTCGGTGCAGACAGGGAGAGCGGAAGGGAGGAGGAAGGGACAATTCAGCCCAACACGCATAAAACCTCTTACACTGAGTGTTTATGGGCCCAGGGCCCTCCTGTAAGCCTTTAAAATCGCGTAGCTGACTCCTGTGTGTCCAAAAGACCGTTTTTGTCTGTAATACGCTACCCCAGCAACACTTCCCTCTCAGCTCCCTGTGGCCCCTCGGATATCATAGCTAGTTGAAAGATGAGGAAGGAGGGAATTGGAGAGTCCAGGTGGCCTTCCCAGAGAAGTGGAGAAAGTGGAGGCCAGGGATAGACAGCCAAGGCTGGAGGCTGCTCCTGAGCAGGAGTTCTCCAGCCTCCAGACGAGCTTCTGCAATCCCCTGATTGCCTTCTGCTCAACTTCCCAGTGGAGGGCAGGCAGCCTCGGTGACATCCCAGGGTCTCCAACTCATGTCCCACCTCCCCCTCATTCCAGTGAGATCATGTGAGGAAGGGTTGGCAGATAAAACACAAGACACTCGGTTAAATTTGAATTTCTGATAAACACCAAATGCTTTCTTAGTATAAGTATGTCCCAAATATTGCATGGGACATACTTATACTAAAAAAATTGTTCATCTCAAATTCAAATTTAACTAGTGTCCTGTGATTTTATTTGCTGAATCTGGTGACCTTAACTTGAAAGGAATGGCAGTGATTGTTGCCACTCACTGAAAGAGCCTTTCTATGTTCCCGGCACTGGGCTGAGCCTTTGCACATGCTATTTCATTTAAATCTCACCACTACCCCAATCCCAAACTGAGATGATTTGCTTACTATCTTTTAAGGCTTTTGCGATGTGTTTTACCCACCACCTGTACTATGCTTTATTTAATGTTTTTCTTCAAATCAATTTCTTCTCTTTTTTTAAAGAAAAAACAACCTTAAATCTACTTATTTTTAAAGAAAATTTTATATTCACTCTGACTTTCAGAATCGATTCTACTGCAACGGGTTTTTTTTTATCACTTGCCGTGAACCGCTGCAAAGTTCAATCCAGTGTTATCATATAGCTGTTGTTGTGTGCCCTAGAGTCGATTCCAGCTCACAGCTGGACCCTATAATCTTTATGGGGCAAATTGCCCGGTCTTATCCACTTTCTGCAGAGCAGCTGGTGAGTTCAAACCGCTGACCTTTCGGTTAGCAGCCAAATGCTTAACCATTGCACCACCGGGGCTCCTTTTCATCACGTAGTAGCTGGATACTATTGCCTATCAGAAGGTTTGAGGCTGAGGCATTCTGAGGTATTTTAACAACTAACTGTTAGAGAGGTGTTCAAGACTCTCACTGTGGCTGACACTGTTATCTGCTGACGCTGTTATCTACTCAACTGTCGTCTTTCACTTTCTTCCTGGCTAAAGAGCCCTCCTCCTCTTACAGAGGCTAAATCCTCTCTTTTCTAGACTCTCTTCAGCAAAGGCATGGATGTATGACCCAGCTGAGGCCACTGGAATCTGAGTGAAGTTTGCTGAGGGTTTCTGGGAAAGATTTACTTTTCTGTTTAAAAAACAAACTCTGATTTAAGCTGATTTTTTTCCCAAAAGTCTTTTAAACTTCTTGCTGCCGAGTTGATTCCGATTCATAGTGACCCTATAGGAAAGAGCAGAACTGCCCCTCAATTTTTACGGAAGCACACTACCATATCGTTCTCCCTTGGAGCAGCTAGTAGGTACGAACTGCCTACCTTTTGGTTAGCAGCCAAGTGCTTAACCACGGAGCCACCAGGGCTCCTTTAATGTCTTTAAATAAGATCATATGTGGATATGATGCTGGGTGCCGGGGAAGCCATTTTGTTGAGAGAACAAGCCTAAGGACCAAGCCAAAAATCTGAAGATGACAGGAAAAGATAGAATCTGGGTCTTTGATGACTTCACTGAGCTGCTGAACCGCCCAGAAACTGCCTCCTGTGAATGGTTACGAGAAATAATACTTTTTCCTCGTTGTTCAATTAACTTTTTATTTGGGTATTCTGTTACTTGTATCGAAAGCATCCCAACTCATACAAGTACCAGAGACTTTCTCCTTGCTGTAATCAGAAGAATTGGAAAAAAAGAAAAAGAAAAAGGAGTATGTTCTCACTATGTGATTTATCATTATTTAAAGGTATATCCACAAACTATGTGAAATAAGCTATTATACAACCCCAAATCTCAAGTGATAAACATTCTACTCTTTGGGAAACTTTGAAGAATTATTATCCCAATTTTGCAGATCAGAAAACAGCTAGGGTCACAAAACTAAGAAGTTGAAAAACCTCGATCACTACTACCAAACCCTGAGTTTGTGTGACGTGACTGACATGAGGCGGAGAAGAGTAGGTGGGATTCTAGCCCTGAGTGTCCCTTCGCTCTGGGAGACTCTGTTTCCCACTACACCTCTCCACCGGCCTCCAGGGTACTGATCCTGGATCCTCTTGGATGTTCCTTCTCTTGGCCTCCTGACTCATCTGCCACAGGCTGGAACTGTCACCCACATTGTAATGAATCCTCAGTGAGAGAAACAGGGAAACAAACAGAAACCAAGAATCACGCACATGATTGAGCTCCCCACAGCGCCCTTCTGTTCTACAGAAGTGGATTCATGTCTTTCTCATTCCTCAGGCTCCCAGACCATCCCACCCCTCAATGCTACCTCATAGGGTGGCTCCTTTGCAAGCTGCTGGCCTGGCCGCTGAGTTTTCTGCTGCCTGGCCTGACTCCCCGGTACCTGAGGGCTGGTCTCCTTCGTTCCTGGACTCCTTTGCTGCCTAAGCTAGGAATTTGGTTTTAACCCTATCCACCAGCTTCTTCCATACTCACCACCCACTCTGTCCCCCTATTACTGATTGTGTGGTGTAATGACCCTTTAACCTTTTAATGTCCATAGCATCCACTTACTACCACACACAGCAGGCCTTGTCCACAGAGCCAGGTAGAGGCCCCTGAAGGGAAATGCAGGCCCAACCTGTGCGAGATAAGCTGCAAAGGAATAGGGAACATAGGGCTCTAGCTAAGTCTTCTTGAAGCTTCATTGAGAGGTCACATTCAACCAAGCCATGAGCCACCTGCTGGGTCCTCACTCAGAAGTGAGAGGGAGAAGCCTGCAGTTCTGCTGTCTGCCGCCCTCTGCGTATTCCAGAGCCTTTGCTGTCGCGGGGGTCCGGTGATTTAATGGGTAGTGCCTGGGCCTTGGAGATAGAGGACCTGCGGTTGGCTTCCCTCTCTGAGTTTTAGTATCTTCTTACATAAACTGATTCAATATTACTTACCTCAGAGTGTTCCTATGAGTATCCAGTGGGGTCACCCATGTGAAAAGTCTTTGTTCCTATACAACAGTGACTGATTTGAATATAATGTGAAAAAGATCCTCTTCACAACAAAATTACAACTCAAAAAATACTAAAGACCATTCCTAAAAATAAATGTGAGACACTGATATGAACAAAACTATAAAACGTTAATGATGGACATAAAAGAAGACTCAAATAAAAGCAGATACATCCCACATTGAGAAATCTCAATATTATGAAGATATCTATTGTGAGAATGATCTATAAATTCAGTGCAATACCAATAACCAGGATTTTTAATTAAAATTGATAAAGTGATAATATTCACATGGAAGAAAAGATACATAAGAAAAAAATATTGTGAAAATGAACTTATCCTGCCAGATACCAAAATATTAGGAAGTTCTAGGATTAAAAACAATACAGGAATAAATAGACAAGTAGATAATGCAACAGAACAGTGAATGCAGAAACAGACCCTTGAATATCTAGGAATTTAGTGTATGATAAAGCTGGTATTCAAGTGAGTAAGAAAACATTAAAATAACAATGTTGGGGGAAATGATTGTACAGGAAAAGATAAATCAAGTTTGATCCCTACTTTGATCACACCATTCATGATAGTAAAGCCCAGATGACTGATAAAAGTAAACATTAAAGACAAAACCAAAACTACAAATGAAGAAGAATAAAACATAGGAGTTTTTTTTATGGTTTTATGATAAAGTTTATGATATAAACAAGGTAGTTTTGGTAGATACAAAGGTATTCGAGAATTTATATGGAAAAGCAAATGAACTAGAATAGCTAAAACAATTTTGAAAAAAAAGAATTAAGTGGGAAATGTGGCATAGTGGTTAAGAGCTATGGCTGCTAACCAAAAGGCCAGCAGTTTGAATCCACCAGCCGCTCCTTGGAAACCCTATGGGGCTGTTCTACTCTGTCTGATAGGGTCGCGATGAGTCGGAGTCGACTTGAGGGCAACGGGTTTTTTTTTTTTTTCAATACAGCTGCAGTAATTAAGGCTGGGTGGTAGTGTGGAGAGCTAGACACAGAGACCAACAGAACAGAATAGAGAACCCAGAAACAGACACACACATAAATACGTGCAACTGATTTTTGACAAAGGTGTAAAAGCAATTCAATGGAGGAAGGACAGCCTTTTCAACAAATGATGCTAGAGCAATTGGATATCCACAGAGAGACAAAAATCAACCACAACCTAAGCCTAGCACCTTATAAAAAATTTAACTCAAAATGGATCACAGACTTAAATGTGAAATGTAAAATGTTAAAATTTTAGAAAAAACGTAAGAGAAAAATCTTAAGATCTTGGGTTAGGCAGAGAGTTCTTAGACTTGACACCCAAAGTACTATTTATAAAAGTATAAATAGGCAAACTGGACTTCACCAAAATAAAAAAATTTGCTCTGAGAAAGACCCCGTGAAGCGGCTGCGAAAGATAAGCTAAAGACTGGAATAATGTTTGCAAACCACAAGTCTCACAAAGGACTAGTATCCAGAATATATAAAGAACTCTCAAAATTTAACGGTAAGAAAATAAACAAGCCAGTTAGAAAATAGGCAAAAGACATGAGCAGACATTTCACAGAAGAGGATATACTGCTGGCAAATAAGCACATGAAAAGATGTTCAACATCATTAGCCACTAGGGAAATGCAAATGAAAACCACGTGAGCTACCACTACATCAGAATGACTAAAATAAATAGTGACAACATCAAATGCTGACCAGGATGTGAAGAAACTGGATCACTCGTATATTTCAGGTGGAAATGTAAAATGGTACAGCTACTCTAGAAATTAGTCTGGCAGTTTCTTAAATAACTAAACACGCACCTGTCATCCAACCCAGCAATTGCACTCTTGAGCATTTATCTCAGAAAAATGAAAAAGTATGTTCATAACAACACCTGTATATGAATGTTCGTAGCAGCTTTACTTGTAACAGCCCGCAACTGGAAACAATCCAGATGTCCTCCATCGGATGAATGATTAACAAAACTCTGGTACATCCATACTATAGAATACTCAGCAATAAAAAGGAACATACTATTGATACACTAAACAACTTGGATGAATCTCTACGGAATTACGCTAAATGAAAACAAAGCCAACTCCAAAAGATTACATATTGTTTGATTCCATTTATATAAGATTCTTGAAATGACAAAAATTATAGAAATGGAGAACAGGTTAGTGGTCGCCAAAGTTAAGGACTGGAGTGGTGGCGGGTAGGGTGGTATGGGAAGGGAAGTGAATGTGCTTTTAAAAGAGCAACAGGAGGGACCCTTGCGGTGATGGAATTGTTCTGTATCTTGACTGTATCAATGCCAATATCCTGGTTATGAAATTGTGCTACGGTTTTGCAAGCTATTCCTATATTGTATTTAATTCTATAATTTCATAGTATACATATATATTTAATTTCATTGTGTTTTAGGTGAAAGTTTACAGTGTAAATTAGTTTCTCATTCAAAAATTGATACACAAAGTGTTTTGTGACATTGGTTGCAATTCCCGCAATGTGTCAGCATTCTCCTCCTTTCCCTTTCCACCCTGGGTTCTCCGTGTCCATTCATCCAGTTTTCCTGTGCTTTCCTGTCTTCTTGTCTTTACTTTCAGGCAGGTGTTGCCCATTTGGTCTCATATACTTGATTGAACTAAGAAGCACATTCTTCACGTGTGTTATTGTTTGTTTTATGGGCCTGTCTGATCTTCGGCTGAAAGATGGACTTCGAGAGTGGCTTCAGTTCTGAGTTAGTAGGGTGTCTGGGGGCCATAGTCTTGGGGGTTCCTCCAGTCTCTGTCAGACCAGTTAAGTATGGTCTTTTTTCAATGAATTTGAATTTTGTTCTACATTTTTATCCTGCTCTGTTGACCCTCTATTGTGATCCCTGTCAGAGCGGTAGGTGGTAGTAGCTGGGTACCATCTAGTTCTTCTGGGCTTAGGCTGGTGGAGGCTGTGGTTCATGTGGTCCATTAGTCCTTTGGACTATTATTTCCCTTGTGTCTTTTGTTTTCTTCTTTCTCCTTTGCTCCGGACTGGGTAGGACCAATAGATGTATCTTAGATGGCCACTGGCAAGCTTATAAGACCCCAGACACTACTCACCAAAGTAGGATGTAGAATATTTTTTTAATGAACTATATTATGCCAATTGACCTAGATGTCCCTTGAGACCATGGCCCCCAGCCCTCAGCTCCAGTAACTTGATGCCTCAAGGTGTTTGGATGTGTCTAGGAAGCTTCTATGGCTTTGCCTTTCTCAAGTTGTGCCGACTTTCCCTATATTGTGTGTTGTCTTTCCCTTCACCAAAGTTAACACTTGTTTACTATCTAGTTTTTGATTTCCCCTTCCCACCCCTCCCGTCCCAAGTAACCATCAAAGACTATTTTTTTTTCTTTTCTGTGTGTAAACCTTTTCTTCGGTTTTTATAATAGTGGTCTCATACAATAGTTGTCCTTTTGTGATTGACTTATTTCACACAGCATAATGCACTCCTGATTCATCCATGTTGTGAGATGTTTTGAGGATTCAACATTGTTCTTTATCGATGTGTAGCATTCCATTGTGTGTATGTACCATAATTCGTTTATCCATTCATCTGTAGATGGGCACTTGAGTTGTTTCCATCTTTTTGCTATTGTAATGCTGCAATGAACATGGCTGTGCAAATGTCTACTTGTGTGATGGCTCTTATTTTTCTATGATATATTCCTAGGAGTGACATTGCTGGATTGTATGGTATTTCTGTTCCTAGTTTTTAAGGAGGTGTCATATCATTTTCCATAGTGGTTGTACCATTTTACATTCCCACCAACAATGCATAAGAATTTCAACCTTTCCTGAAACCTCTCCAACATTTGTTATTATCTGTTTTTTTGATTAGTGCCAGTAATGTCAGGGTGAGATGGTATCTCATTGTAGTTTTGAGTTGCATTTCTCTAATTGCTAATGATCACAAACATTTCCTTATCTGTCTGTTAACCACCTGAATGTCTTTGGTGAAGTATCTGTTCATATCCTTTGCCCATTTTTTAATTGGTTTATTTGTTTTTTTGTTGTTGAGGTGTTGAAGTATTCAACACATTTTTCAATCGCCTTGTATATATGTGAAAGCTGGATGATGAATAAGGAAGACCAGAGAAGAACTGATGCCTTTGAATTGTGGTATTGGCGAAGAATATTGAATATACCATGGACTGCCAAAAGAATGAACAAATTGGCCTTGGAAGAAGTACAACCAGAATGCACCTTAGAAGCAAGGATGGTGAGACTACGTCTCACAAACTTTGGACATATTATCAGGAGGGACCCGTCCCTGGAGAAGGACATCATGATTGGTAAAGTAGAGGGTTAGAAAAGAAGACTCTCAATGAGATGGATTGACACAGTGGCTGCAAAAATGGGCTCAGGCATAACAACGATTGTGAGGATGGTGCAAGACCGAGCAGTGTTGCGTTCTGTTATACATAGGGTCACTATGAGCTGGAACCAGTTCAACGGCACCTAAGAGCAAAAGCAACATAGATTTTGGAGATTAGACCTTTGTTGCATATGTCATAGCTAAAAAATTTTTCCCTGTCTGTAGGTTGTGTTTTCACTCTTTTGGTGAAGTCTTTTGATGAGCGTAAGTGTTTAATTTTTAGGAGCTCCCAGTTATCTAGTTTATCTTCTGGCATTTGTGCATTATTAGTTATAGACTGTATCCTATTTATGTCATGTATTAGGGCCCCTCATGTTGTCCTTATTTTTTCTTGCATGATCTTTATCATTTTAGGTTTTATATTTAGGTCTTTGATCCATTTTGAGTTAGTTTTTGTGTACGGTGTGAGGTATGGGTCCTGTTGCATTTTTTCAGAGATGGACATCCAGTTTTGCCAGCACCATTTGTTAAAAAGACTGTCTTTTCCCCCATTTAATGGATTTTGGTTCTTTGTGAAAGATCAGCTGACCAGAGGTGGATGGATTTACATCTGGGTTCTCAGTGCTGTTTCACTGGTCTATGTGTCTGTCCTTGAACCTGTACCAGGCGTTTTGACTACCTTGACTGTAAGCAGGTTCTGAGATCAGGTAGTGTGAGGCCTCCTACTTTGTTCTTTTTCTTCATTAATGCTTTGCTTATCCGAGGCCTCTTTCCTTTCCATATAGAGTTGGTGATTAGTTTTTCCATCTTGTTGAAGTGTGCTGTTGCTATTCAGATCAGGGTTGCATTATATCTGTAAATCACTTTCGGTAGTATTGACATATTCACAATGTTGAGTCTTCCTATCCGTGAGCATGATGTGTTTTTCCATTTATGTATGTCTCTTTTGGTTTCTTGCAAAAGTGTTTTGTAGTTTTCTTTGTATAGGTCTTTTATGTCCCTGGTTAGATTTATTCCTAAATATTTTATCTTTTTAGGGCTATTATAAATCGTATTGTTTTCCTGATTTCCTTTTCGAAGCTCTCTTTGTTGGTGTGTTGGAATCCAACTGATTTTTGTAAGTTGATCTTGTATCCTAAGCCGATGACTCTTTTTATTAGTTCTAGTAGTTTTCTTATGGAATCTTTGGGGTTCTTTATGTATAGTATCATATCATCTGCGAATAGGGATAGTTTTACTTCTTCCTTTCTAATTTGGAAACCCTGGTGGCATACTGGTTAAGAGCGATGGCTGCTAACCAGAAGGTCAGCAGTTTGAATCCACCAGGCACCCCTTGGAAATCCTATGGGCAGTTCTAGTCTGTCCTATAGGGTTGCTATGAGTCAGAATCAACTTGATGGCAATGTCTTTTCAATTTGGATGTCCTTTATTTCTTTTTCTTGCCTTATTGCTCTAGCTAGGACTTCCAGCATAATGTTAAATAGGAGCAGTGATAAGGGGCATCCTTGTCTTATTCCTGTTCTCAGGAGGATTGTTTTCAACCTCTCTCTGTTGAGAATGATATTGGCTGTTGGTTTTATATAGATGCCCTTTATTAAGTTGAGGTATTTCCCTTCTATTCCTATTTTATTGAGAGTTTTTATCAGAAATGGGTGTTGGGCTTCATCAAATGCCTTTTCTGCGTCAATTGAGATGATCATATGATTCTTTTCTTTTTTTTCTATTTATGTGGTGGATTATGTCAATCAATTTTCTAATGTTGAACCATCCTTGTATACCTGGTATGAATCTCACTTGGTTGTGGTGAATTATTCTTTTGATATGATTCTGAATTCTATTGGCTAGAATTTTGTTAAGAATTTTTGCATCTGTATTCATAAGACATATTGGTCTGTAATCTTCTGTTTCTGTGGTCTTTGTCTGGCTTTGGTGTCAGGGTTATGCTGGCTTCATAGAATGAATTCAGAAACATTCCTTCCTTTTTTTTATGCTCCGAAATAGTTTGAGTAGTACTGGTGTGAGCTGTTCTCTGAATGTTTGGTAGAATTCTCCAGTGAAGCTATCTGGGCCTGGACTTTTTTTTGTTGGGAGTTTTTTTTTTTTTCTTTTCATTACAGTTTCAATCTCTTATTATGGATCTGTTCAGATTTTCTACCTTAGTTTGCGTTAGTTTGCATATGTAGTGTGTTTCTAGAAATTTGTCCATTTCTTCTAGGTTTTCAAACTTTTTGTAGTACAATTTTTCATAGTATTCTGTTATGATCCATTTTATTTCCGTTGGGTTTGTTGTAATATCACCCATCTTGTTCTTATTTGGGATATTTGCTTCCTCTCTTATTTTTCTTTTTTCAGTTTGGACAATGGTATGTTGATTTTGTTGATCTTTTCAAAGAACTAGCCTTTGGTCTTGTTGAGCCTTTCTATTCTGTTCTATTGTCTGTTTCATTTATTTCTGCTCTAATCTTTTTTATTTCCTTTCTTCTGGTGCTTGTGGGCTTCTTCTCCTGTTCTTTTTCTATTTGTTCAAGTTGTAGGTATAATGTTTTGGTTTTGGCCTGATCTTCTTTTTTGATGTTTGTGTTTATTGCTATAAATTGACCTCTGAGCCTTTGCTGCGTCCCAAATGTTTTTTTTAAATTGTACTTTTGATGAAGGTTTATAGAGCAAACAAGTTTCTCATTAAACAATTAATACATGTATTGTTTTGTGACACTGGTTGCCAACCCCAAGACATGTCAACACTCTCCCCTTCTCAACCTTGGGTTCCACATTACCAGCTTTCCTGTCTCCTTCTGACTTCTGGTCGTTGGCCCTGGGTTGGTGTGCCCATTTAGTCTCGTTTTGTTTTATGGGCCTCTCTAATCTTTGGCTGAAGGGTGAACCTGAAGAGTGACTTCATTACTTAGCTATAAGGATGTTTGGGGGCCATACTCTTGGGGTTTCTTTAGTCTCTGCAGACAAGTAATTCTGGTTTTTTTTTTTTTTGGTGAGTTAGAATTTTGTGCTACATTTTTCTCCAGCTCCGTCCAGGACCCTCTATTGTGATCCCTGTCAGAGCACTCGGTGTTAGTAGATGGGCACCTTCTAGTTGTACTGGACTCAGTCTGGTGGAGGCTGTGGTAGTTGTGGTCCATTAGTCCTTTGGACTAATCTTTCCCCTGTGTCTTTGATTTTCTTCTTTCTCCCTTGCTCCAGTTGGGGTGAGACCAGTGGAGTATCTTAGATGGCTGCTCACAGGCTTTTAAGACCCCAGACACTACTCACCAAAGTAGAACGTAGAACATTTTCTTTATAAACTATGTTATGCCAGTTGAGCTAGATGTTCTCCAAGACAATGTTCCCCAGTTCTCAAATGTTTTTGTACGATGTGTTTTCATTCTAATTTGATTCTAGGAATTTTTTTTTTATCCGTTTTTGATTTCTTCTCTTACCCCCACTTGTTTTTAAGCAAGGTGTTATTCAGTTTGCATTTTTTTTTTTTTCCCCTTGCTCTTCCTCTTATTGACTTCAACTTTTATGGCATTGTGATTAGAGAAAATGCTTTGAATTATTTTGATGGTTTGGATTTTATTGAGGGTTACTTTGTGGCCTAAAATGTGGTCTATTCTGGAGAATGTTCCATGTGCGTTGGAAAAGAATGCATACTTTGCTGCTGTTGGGTGGAGTGTTCTATATATGTCTATGAGGTCAAGGTGGTTGATTTTGGTCTGTAGATCTTCTGTAGCTTTATTGAGTTTCTTTCTAGATGTTTCGTCCTTTACTAAGAGTGGTGTGTTGAAGTCTCCTACTATTATTACAAAATTGTCTATTTCTCTCTGCAGTGCTGTTAGAGTTTGTTTTTATGAGGTTTGGAGCCCTGTCACTGGGTGGGAGATATTTATTAAGGTATATCTTCTTGATGAATTGTCCCTTTAATCATTATATAATGTCCTTTCTTGTGTTTTATGGTTGATTTTGACTCAAAGCCTGTTTTATATGAGATTAGTATTGTCACTCCTTTTGTTTTTTGGTTACTGTTTGCTTGGTATATTTTTTCCATTCTTTGATTTTTAATATGTTTATGTCTTTGTGTCTAAAGTGTGTCTCTTATAGACAGCATATTGATGAGGCCTGCCTTTTTATCCATTCTGCCACTTTCTGTCTCTTATGGGTGTATTTAAGCCATTTACATTCAGTGTGATTATTGATGGGCGTGAGTTTATTGCTGTCATATTGTTGTGCTTTTTTTTTTTTTTGTGGTGTTGACGTTTTCTTTGTTCCTCTTACTTTCCTGTGCTGAGTTCCTTTTGTTTGTGGATTTTCTTTTCTTTTTTTCATTATTGTAGATTCAGTAAGCACAAAATCTATAATAACGAAAGAAAAGAAAATCCACAAACAAAAGGAACTCGCAATATATTATTTTGATATCATGCAGGATAAGTTTCTTTTCACAGTGGTTTTTCTTGTGCATTTTCTTCCATGTAAATATTAATTATCACTTTATTAATTATCACTGCATAAAGGGTATAAGGGAACCTCTGTATTATTTTTCACAACTGCATGTGAATCTACAGTTATCTCAAAATAGAAAGTTTAATGAAAGAAACTACAAAACATTAGAAGAAAATGTAGGATATTGTTTTTATGGATTTGTGATAGGAAGCAATAGTGAAATAAGACACTCAATACAAAAGCCATTAAAGAAGATATTGTTAAATTCCAATAATATCAAAAGGTAAAATTCCTGTACATCAAAAAACATGAATAACAAAATTGAAAACTAACAATGAATTAAAAATATTTCCAACAGTTACAACAAATAATTACTATTCAAATGTTATAAATATTATGAAAGGATAGTTCACAAACAGAGAAATTTAAATGGTCAACAAACCTCTGAAAAGGAGTAATATTATTGATAGTAAAGTGAATGTAAATTCAGACAACGGGACACCACTTTTTATTCTATCAGACAAGCAAATTAGAAAGTTTGATTGAATCAAGTGTTGATGAAGACATGAGGAATAGTCTTATATTCTCATGTTGGGAGTATCAATTGGTAAAGTGACTTTGGAGGGCAGTTCGATACTCTATTAAGATGCATTTACCTTGTGACCCAACAAACCTGGGTCCTTCTCGGTACTTCACTGGAGAAACATGTGTGCACAGGGCAGCAGGTAAAGGATCTTTTCTGCAGCTTTCCTCATAGTAGTGAAGAATGGGGAATGACCGACTGTCCACCATTAGGGGAATGGCTAAATAAACCCTGGTGCACTGATTCTCTGGAATACTATACATACAGCACAGTGAAAGTAGAAAAAGCAAGTTGCTGAGTAATACACAGAGAATGGTAGATTCCATTAATGTAAACACACACATGCGTGCACAAACACATACCCACGCGCACATTTTCTGGAGGGAATTTTCATTTTAAATTCACTGCCACAACCTCAAATCATCATGCAACACAACCTGGTAATCCTAAAATATTTTCCTAATAAATTCATTTTCTGTTTTTAAAATCATTATTTTTTATATTCTCTGTCCTCACATCTACCACATATACCGTTATCACTTCACATCCAGCTTCACACTTCAACAAAAAAATAGAAGTCCTCAGTCAGGGACAGCCCTACCTTTCCACTATGGAATCTCCAATCCTCTCTACAACTGTGCCAACGTGCCTCCCTCCCCCTCCATCAACCTCCTTCTTGCTCCTTTCAAGGAGCAATTCGTTCATCCCCTATCACCTTGCTAGGACTTTGTTACTGCAATTATCCCTTTTCTTTCTTGAGTCATTAGTTTCTTCCTTTCTACTCAATCATTCTCATCAGTACCTGTCTTGGGCATCTAGTGCTGCTGTAACAGAAATACCACAAGTTGATGGCTTCAACAAAAAGAAATTTATTCTCTCATAGTCTAGTAGGCTACAAATCCAAACTCAGGGCATCAGCTCCAGAGGAATGTTTTCTCTGTCGGCTCTGGAGGAAGGTCTGTGTCATCAATCTTCCCTTGGTCTGGGAGCTTCTCTGTGCAGGAACCTCAGGTCCAAAGGACATGCTCTGCTCCCGGCACTACTTTCTTGATGGTGTGATGTTCCCATGTGTCTCTGTTCACTTCTCTCTTTTCTATCTCAAAAGAGATTGGCTTAAGACACTATCCAATCTTGTATACCTCATCAGTATAATTGCTGCTAATCCATCTTATTACATCACAGTGATAGAGTTTACAATACACAAGGAAATCATATCAGATTACAAAATGGTACACAATCATACAATACTAGGAATCATGACCCAGCCAAGTGACAGATTTTTTGGGGACACAATTCAATCCATGACAGTACCCAAACATGCTCTAATATTTCTTATATTAAAAATAAAGTCCCCTTTGACGTACATCTTTCTCAAGCTACCACCCCATGTTTTTGCTCACTGGCAGACAGCCAACCTTCTATCAAAAATTCATGGCCCCTTTCAACAATGTAGTGTTGCCACTGGCAAGCAGCTGCCTGGTCAGGGATTGTACTTCCCAGCCCCTCTTGCATTCTTATGGGGATACGGACTGAGATCTGGATAATAGAATGTGGCAGAAGTGATGTATGCAACTTCCAGGTCTGGCCCACTACAATCTTCTTCTACATGATCCTCCACATTCTCTCCCTTTTTCCGCCTGACTGATGTTGACAACTAGGGCAACTGTGGATGCCATGTGTTGAGGGAGCTTGGGTGCCTGAATCTATTGAGCCCAGCTCTGTCCCTGCTACCCCAGCCCTATCACTGATTGGACTTTAAGAGAACAAGAAATAAACTTCTGTTTTGTTAAGCTACTTAGAGTTTGGTGGTTTGTCAGTTATAGCATCTGGCCTTATCTGAATTAATACACTCCATTTATAAGAAACCTCTCAGAAGACTCATCTCTATTCACTGGGGCCAGACTTCTTGGGTTCAAACACAAGTTTTGTCATTTACTAGTTGTATGACTTTGGGAAAATTACTTAAATTATCTGTGCCTCAGTTTTCTTATCTGTAAAGTAAAGGTAATAATAGTATCTGCCTCAAAGTGCAGTTGCACGGGTTAATATACATAAAGTACTTATAATGGAATTTTTATGTCTGGCACATAAAAAACTAGTTGTTGTTGAGTCAATTCCAACTCATGGCAACCCCATGTGTGTCAGAGTAGAACTGTGCTCCATAGTGTTTTTAATGGCTGATTTTTCAGAAGTAGATCACCAGGCCTTTCTTCCAAGGTGCCTCTGAGTGGACTTGAACTTCCATTTAGATATTCCATCTGGCACATAGTAAGTGCTATATAAGTCCTGCTGTTGTTGTTGATATGTGCTGTCGAATCCATTCTGACTCAGCAATGGTATAGGACAGAGTAGAACTGCCCCATAGATTTCCAAGGAGTGGCTGGTGGATTTGAACTGCAGACCTTTTGGTTAGCAGCTGAGCTCTTAACCACTGCGCCACCAGGGCTCCATATAAGTCCTAGCTATTGTTATTATTCCCATCTACTCAGCCCATTCCAATGCCACTTATGTCCCCACCACTCCACTGAAACTGCCATTGTCCAGATTACTGTCACGTTTCAAAATCTAAACATGTATTTCTCTTGCCTCACTTAACTCTCAGCAGCAACTGCCACACGCCCACTGCTTCATTTTAAAAATCTGTTATCATGCAAGGCCGCAAACATACACGAAACTACTTCCTCCGGAAATCTTTTTTTTTTTTTTTTGCTTTCATGATTCTTCACTCTCCTTGTCCCTCAGCCCCACCTCTTTGGCTATCCTTTTGCAATGTCCTTTGCTGTTCACCATTGAGATAGAAAAGAGAGAAGCGAGCAGAGAGACATGGGAACCTCATACCATCAAGAAAGTAGTGCTGGGAGCAGAGTGTGTCCTTTGGACCTGAGGTTCCTGGGCAGAGAAACTTCCAGACCAAGGGAAGACTGATGACACAGACCTTCCTCCAGAGCCAACAGAGAAAACATTCCTCTGGAGCAGATGCCCTGAATTTGGATTTGTAGCCTACTAGACTATGAGAGAATAAATTTCTTTTTGTTGAAGCCATCAACTTGTGGTATTTCTGTTACAGCAGCACTAGATGCCCAAGACAGGTACTGATGAGAATGATTGAATACAAAGGAAGAAACTAATGACTCAAGAAAGAAAAGGGATCCCATCTCTCTCCAAGGCTCTGCACTCATATATCTCAACTACCTGACATCCCTACCAGACATCTCAAACTTCGCAGGCCCACAGCAGAATGCTTTATTTCAGCCCTGCCCTTCTCCACACAAGTTAGGCTCCCATTTGACAATTTCCACACAAATTGTTCAGGGACATTAGTTACATGTATCATAATGTGTCAACATTCTCTTTTGTGTTCCGTTGTTCCATTTCCAGTATGTACTCTAGTTTCCCTGCCCCCTTATCTTCTTATCTTTGCTTTTGAGTAATTGTTGACCTTTTGGTCTCATACCGAAGGTTTTAATGTAGTGCACCAGTCTTACAGGTAATCGCCTTTATTTTGTGTGCCACTTTGCTATTTTGCTAAAAGGTGGTCTCGGGATAGGCTTGGTTCTAGGTTTAAACAGCGTCCCAGGGCAATAGTCTCAGGGAGTTCTCTGTTCTGAAACTCATTCATGATTCATTTCTTTCCTTCACTTTCTGTCATCTGTTGAATTGTGTCCCCCCAAAATATATGTCAACTTGGCTAGGCCATGATTCCAGTGTTGTGTGATTATCCATCATTTTGTCATCTGATATGATTTTCCTATGTGTTGTAAATCCTACCTCTGTAATGTTAACAAGGCAGGATTAGAGGCAGTTATGTTAATGAGGCAGGACTCAATCTACAAGATTAGACTGTGTTTTAAATCAGTCTCTTGTGAGATATAAAAGAGAGAAGCGAGTAGAGAGACGGAGGATCTCATTACCACCAAGCAAGAAGAGCCAGGAGCAGAGGGTATCCTTTGGACCCGGGGTCCCTGCTCTGAGAAGCTCCTAGACCAGGGCAGGATTGATGACAAGAACCTTCCACCAGAGCCAACAGAAAGAAAGCCTTCCCCTGGAGCTGGCACCGTGAATTCAGACTTCTAGCCTCCTAGACTGTGAGAGAATAAATTTCTCTTTGTTAAAGCCATCTACCTGTGGTATTTCCATTATAGCAGCACTAATAAGACACCCTCCACATTGCAACCATCCCCAGACTCCAAAATTTATCTTAAACCCATTCACTTCTCTCCTCCGTTGCAACTGCCCTCATTCAAGTCTTCCTTACTCCTGGTTTGAATGCCTTCACTAGTCTCCTAATTTGCCTCTTCACAGCAATCTGAGTAATATTTAAAAAATATAAATCACTCACTCTCATGCTTAAAATCCTCTAGTGTCTTCTGATTGCACTTAAAATGAAACCCAATGCCTTCCATGTCTTACAGCGTTCTCCATGACTTGGCACGCTGGGATCTCTGGTCTCTCTTTCACTCTTGCCCTGTGACCATTGCATGCCAAGCTCCTTCCTCCCCTCACTCAGCACAAGTTAGTTCCTGCCGCAGGGCCTCTGCCTTGAGGCTCCTCTGCCTGGATGCTCCGTGTCTCAACTCAAATGTCTCTTCCCCGGCATGGCCTCTCTCCCTTCCCCACACAAATTGCTCTATCATATTACCCTGTTTTTTTCCTTCACGATACATTGTACAATCTGATTTTCTTGTTTATTATTGCCTATCCTTCTCCCCCAACTAGAACGCATACTCTACAAGGGTGAGGACATTGTCTGTATTGCTACCACTGTAACCCCATGGCACATAGCAGGCATTCAATAAGTATTTGGTGAATAAACAAATAAATGAATAAAATGATATGCAGATGTATAGGAATGGAGCTGGATGAATAAATACCAAACTGATAAGGCTTTGCCTCTTGTAGTACCTAGGATTTGGAGGTGGGCCCAAAGTTGACTCTAGCTTTACCTGTATTGCCTGGAAAAAATTTTTTTTTTAACCAGGAGCTCATACTTACATATTGCATATGAAATTAAGAATAAAGCAAACACCTGTAAAGTGTTCTGTAACCTGGTAAGTGTTATACCCAAGAGTGAGGGGATTTATTATTACTTTCTCCCTGCTTTATAGCAGGATCCACCAAGCCTACTAAAACCCATTACTGTCAAGTCAATTCCGACTCATGGTGACCCCATGTGTTCCAGAGTAGAACTCTCCATAGTGTTTTCTTGGCTGCAATCTTTACCGAAGCAGATTATTGGGCTTTTGTTCCAGGGTACCACTGGGTAGATTCGAACTGCCAACTTTTAGATCAGCGACTGCTTGCAAACTGCTTGTGCCTCCCAGGGACTTCAGCCAGCCTACCAGGGCAGGTAAAAAAAGGTTTCCCTTGTTTTCAAAGACACCCCCTCCCCTGGTTAGCACCAAATAGAGGTGAAAATAAGACATCTGGTCTTAGGAGTGGTGTCTGTGTAGGATGATTGGGTATCTGGGTCCTCACAGGCCTCAGCAGCCAGCCCCTGCATCCTGGATTCTGCGTGCTCTGTGCTCTGGTGAGCTCTGCCCGCTTCCAGGAGTTCTGCAGTATGAGGAGCCTCAGAGGACCCAGGTGGCTTCCCATTACCATCAGTACGCCCACTACCAAGACAGTCCCCAAGTGGACACAGAAGTCAAGACTTTTGCTAGCAAATAAGAAGTGGCAGGATAGTCTGCGGAGAGTTCATTTGTCAGTTGATGGCTGGTTCCTGCCCAGTCTCTGGCATCCACATGTCCAGGTCTCAAGCCTGCGCGTGCAGCTGAGGGTTTGCGCAGGATCTGCCCAGCAGACCCTGCAAACCAAGCCAAGAAAACTAAATGGCCTTTGGCTCCTCAGAAGATTTTACACAGCCCTCCAGACTTTCACAGCCCATGTCTTCCCCCTGCCACCATACGCTTCAGGAAACTCCTGAGCAGGAAATCAAATTAATCTCATGAAGTGTCCCTTCACTTAATGGGGCACATGTGTTCCATCAAAAATGGCTACAAGGCAATTGATTTTCAAGTGAATCTCATTTCCTCAACGACTTTCAATCTCAAATCAGAAATGTGCTTTTCTGGAGGAAAAACAATTTGTCATTTAGATGTGATTTTTACAAATCGTACTTGATGAGGTAGCAAACCTTAACATATTATATAGAGAAAAAGGTCACCATTGAATAAAGTCTCAATTTGCATATTAACGCTACCGTGTCAAGCAGAAGACTGAACATGAGATGCCATATTTAAGTGAGTCCCCACGGTGTTGTTGTCGTGGGCCATTGAGTCCATTCCAACCCATAAGGACCCTACAGGCAGAATAGAGCTGCCCATAGGGTTTCCTAGGCTGTAATCCTTATGGGCATTGGGCAAATCTGCTGCAAAAGACCACTTTAAAGGGTTGAAAAGCAAAGATGTCACTTTGAAGACTAAGATGTGCCTGATCCAAGCCACGGTATTTTCACTCATCTCATATGCATGGGAAAGCTGGACAATGAATAAGGAAGCCCGAAGAAGAATTGATGTCTTTGAATTATGATGTCGGCGAGGAATATTGACTATACCATGGACTGCCAGAAGAACAAACAAGTCTGTCTTGGAAGAAGTACAGCCAGAATGCTCCTTGGAAATGATGATCGTGAGACTTTGTCTCATGTACTTTGAACATGTTGTCAGGAGGGGCCAGTTCTTGGAGAAGGACATCATGCTTGGTAAAGTAGAGGATCAGCAAAAAAGAGGAAGAGCCTCGATGAGATGGATTGACACAGTGGCTGCAACAATGGGCTCAAGCATAGCAATGATTGTGAGGATGGCTCAGGACCGACCAGCGTTTTGTTCTGTTGTATCTAGGGGTGCTATGAGTCAGAACTGACTCGACAGCACCTAAGATCAACAATATTTATGGGAGCAGCTTGCCAGGTCTTTTCTCCTATGGAATGGCTGGTGGATTTGAACCTCTGACCTTTCTGTTAGCAGCTAAGCACTTTAACCATTGCAATGCCAGGGCTCCTTAAGTCACACACATGCAACAAAAAGAACAGAAATGACAATGCAGCACATACCAAAAACCCTGGTACAACACCATTTGCCTCCTCTTTATCCCTACTGTAAGCTCCAGCAGGCCCTAAAGTGTCAGGAATGTAGCTAAACCACCTATTGAATTTTTTATGCTTTTCCCATAAGTTAATTCCAAGCCTATTTCTTTTTTTCTCGGTTGTCCTGGGTACTTAACGGTGAAAATAGCAGCTTATGAAAACTTGACCTCTCTAAAACTTGGTTGGCTATTTATTCACCCAACACACATTTATTGAACGCCTACAATAAGACTATCACTAAGAATAGCATGGTGAGCAAACCAGACATCATCCTTGCCCTCAGGAAGCTTATAGTTTTGTTGGCGAGTGAGACATCAGACAAATAAGCAGGTCAGTAATGAAGCATTTAACAAGGGGAATGTAAGCCAGTAGCAAAATCAGAGAAGGCTGAACTGAGGAAGTAAAGTGTGAGCTGAGGTCTGAAAGATTACTCATTAGTTTATTCAGTCATTCATTTGACAAGTATTACTGAGTGCTGGTGATGTTATAGGCACTGTTCTAGTCTATGGTGATACAGTGGTGAACTAGCCAGAAAAAATCCTTGTCCTCATGGAGCTTGCCTCCAGTGTAAGTTAATGAGTGAAGTTGGGAAGGGGGGTCATGAGAAAGGCAGTGAGAGGGAGAGCAAGAGCAAAGGTCCTGAGGTAGGAAAGAACATGCAGCCCTCAAGAGACAGCCAGGGGTTATTTGGCTAGGGCAGAGATGGATTAACCTGTAAGCAAGGTATGCACGGGCTTATATCAAGCAAAGTACACACAGGCATACTTGTGTTTACCTACTAATCTGTAGTGCAGGATTTCACATGGGTTTTCACATCAAAAATGTGGTGAAAAACAGGTGAAATTGTGCACTACACATTAGTAAGTAAACACAAGTAAGGCCATGTATACCTTGCTTATAGCATAATCTGTCCCTGGGCTGGAGCCCAGAGAAGAAGGGAAGGGGCAGCTAGAGATGAGGTTCGACTGGTAGACAGGGATTCAGAGGCTCAGACCAGAGCCTTGTCACTTAGGACACCAGTAATACACTTGCCAGAATGCATCTGTGTTAACAGTTCGGTTCCCAAACATAAGTCTTTGGGTTCATGCCCATTGATGTATGGTGGCTTGTTGGGCTTGACAAAGTGCTGATAGCTGTCAGAAGTTATCTGATGGATGGGGCTTGCTTTCCCACATGCATGCATAGCAGATGGCAGCAGCATTAGCAAACCAACTGCCACGAAATGGAATCATGGGACACACAAATTCCACAGTTTTTTCTGTGTTGTTCCATGGAGGAGATTTTTTACTTCATTTAACAGTAACACTTACGAACCCTGTGACCATGAGAAAGTGACATCAACCCTCTGATCGCATTGTTGTGCAATCTTTGGTGTAATATCGGGATAATAACACCTCTGTTTAGGGGTGGCTGTGATGACTCATTGAATTAAATGGGAAAATGTACGTGAAATTTCCTACCACAGTACCACAGTAGGAAATTTCCTACCACAGTACCAGGAACTCAGTAGGCATGCATAACAAATGCTCTCTCCTTTCATTTACCCCTTATTCAATTTGAAGATTTGTTAAGTGAATTTCTGTTAAGCAATGCATGTCTGCTCTCAAATTACAGTAACTGCCACTTTCCGGGGCGAGAGGTTATTAGTGAGATTTCCTCTTGCCAGGAGAGATGGCAGAGAGGGTCCTTTGAGCTATTGCATAGAGACTCCATTCTGTAACAAAGAGCCAACAATTGTAAAATCCAGGCCTTTGTCTTCCCTCTTTCATGGGGACCAAAGTCAAAGTCATGTGTATGTGTGAGTATGTATCTGAGAGCGCACCACATGGCCAAGCCAGAACTTTAAAACTGGTGCCTTTGAACGCTGGTCTGAAAACAAAATAATTGCATACAGACATTCCTTTCGATCACTCTGTAATACTGATTTACAGCTCTGTTTCCTTGTAACCCGAAAGAAAACCCTAGTCATGGAGTGTGTACCAAAGCGTAGCATTTTGAGCGTGTAGGAGTGTGTGTCTATAAGAAGGTATTTGTATAGCGGGCAGTGAGCAGTGGTTTAATAATTTGTAGTTCCCCTTCCACGAATTAAGCTGTCGATGTGGCCAGTGACACAGTTTCATCTGAATTGCTCAGTTGAACATTGGAAGCAGAAGACAATTTTTTTTTTTTTTTTTTTTGTGGTTTGCTTGAGGCCACGCAGTTTTTCCATTCTGTTCTTTTATTATGATCATGATTACTTCATTACCTACCCCTGATGGGATTTCTTTGGGTCCCAGTCTGTTTTTAATAAAAAGCAGACTTAAAACAAAGTTTCGGTTGTGTTTGAAATCTTCAGCTTTTTTTTTTTCTGAAATAATAGGTTAAAGAATTTTATTTGTCTTCTGAGGTTCTGAGGTTGGCTCAGAAATTATTTGACCCAAGTCCTTGGTAACAGCAGCCCTTTGGGGAACACAGAATGGCACTTAGAAGTCAATCATTAAGTGAAGATTCCTGGGCTCCACCCCAATTTACTGAATCTGAAGTTGCAAGGGGGGGCCTAGGAACATGCACTTTTAGCAAAAATCGCAAGTGATTCTTGTGAATACTGAAGATTGAAAATAGAGTATAGAAGGGAAAATCCATCAACCAATATTTCTTTTAAATTGAGATACAATTCACATACCATAAAATCCACCATTTTAAAATATACAATTCAATGTTTTTTAGTATATTCACAATGTTGTGTAGTCATCATGACTATCTAATTCCAGAACATTTTTATCACTCCAGAAAGAAACCCTGTACCTATCAGCAGTCACTCCCTGTCACTATCTCCATCTCCTGGCAGCCACTAATATATTTTCTGACTCTATGGATTTGCCTGTTCTGAACATTTCATATAAATGGAATCATACAATATGTGGTCTTTTGCGTCTGGATTCTTTCACTTGACATCATGTTTTTGAGGTTCATTATGCTGTAGCATTTATCAGTACTTCATCCGTTTTATAGCTGAATAATATTCCATTGTATAGACACCACCTTTCTTTTCATCTGAATTGCTCAGTTGAACACTGGAAGCAGAAGACTTTTTTTTTTTTTTTTTTTTTGTGGTTTGCTTGAGGTCAGACAGTTTTTGTGTGGTGGTTTGTGTATTGCTGTGAAGCTGGAAGCTGTGCCACTGGTATTTTAAATGCCAGCAGGATCAAACACGGTGGACAGATTTTAGGCTAAGACAGACTGGAAAGAAGGACTTGGCGGTCTACTTCTGAAAACACTGGCCAGTGAAAATCTTATGAATAGCAGCAGAACATGGTCTGATATAGTGCCAGAAGATGAACCCCTCAGGTTGGAAGGCACTCAAAAGACAACTGGGTAAGAGCTGCCTCCTCAAAGTAGAGTCGACCTTAATGATGTGGATACAGTCAAGCTTTCGGGACCTTCATTTGCTAATGTGGCACGACTCAAAATGAGAAGAAATAGCTGCAAACATCCATTAGTAATTGGAAATGTGTAATACATGAAGTATGAATCTAGGTAAATTGGAAGTTGTCAAAAAATGAAATGGAATGCTTGAAGATTGATATGCTAGGCATTAATGAGCCAAAATGGACTGATACTGGCCATTTTGAATCAGACAATCATATGGTCTACCATGCCAGGGGAGCCCTGGTGGCACAGTGGTTAAAAGCTTGGCTGCTAACCAAAAGGTCAGCAGTTTGAATCCACCAGCCACTGCTTGGAAACCTGCGGCGGTTCTACTCTGTTCTATAGGTTCGCTATGAGTTGGAATTGACCCAACAACAACGGGTTTGGTGTTTTTGGTTTACTATGCTGGGAATGATACATTGAAGAGGAACGGTGTCACATTCACTGTCGAAAAGAATGTTTTAAGATCTTCCCTGAAGTACAATGCTATCAGTGATAGGATATTATCCATTCACCTACAAGGAAGACGATTTAATATGACTATTATTAAAATTTTGGCATCAACCACTAACACCAAAGATGAAGAAGTTGAGGATTTTTACCAACTTCTGCAGTCCGAAATTGAACAAACATGCAGTCAAGATGCAGTGATAATTACTGGTGATTGGAATATGAAAGTTGGAAACAAAGAAGAAGGATCAGTAGCCGGAAAATATGGCCATGGTAATAGAAATGACACCGGAGATCACATCACAGAATTTTGAAAGACTAATGACTTATTTATTGGAAACACCTTTTTTCAACAACATAAAGGGAGACTATACATGCAGACCTTGCTGGATGGAATACGAATCAACCACAAGAATCAAATCAACTATGTCTGTGGAAAGAGACGACGGAGATGCTTGATATCATCAGTCAGAACAAGGCCAGTGGCCAATTTTGTTTTTTTTTTTAATTATTTTTTCCCACACAAAAATTTATACATACATTGTTATGTGACTCTAATTGCTCTCCCCATACTGTGACAGCATACTTCTCCTTTCCACCCCTGATTCCCCATGTCCATTCAACTGCTCCTAACCCTCTCTGCCTTCCCATCTCACCTCTGGACAGAAGCTGCCTGTTTAGTCTCTTGTATCTACTTGAGCTAAGAGGCACACTCCTCATGAGTATCACTTTATGTCCCACAGTCCAGTCCAATCCCTGTCTGAAGAGTTGGTCTCGGAAATTGTTTCAGTTCTGGGCTGATAAAGAATCCAGGGGTCATGCTTTCTGGGGTAACTCCAGTCTCAGTCAGACCATTAAGTCTGGTCTTCTTACTAGAATTTGAGTTCTGTACCCCACCTTTCTCCCACTCCATCCAGAACTCTCTGTTGTGTTCCCTGTCAGGGCGGTCATTGGTGGTAGACAGGCAGCATCTAGTTCTGGTCTCAGGCTGATGAAATCTCTGGTTTATGTGGCCCATTCTGTCTCTTGGGCTAATACTTTCCTTGTGTCTTTGGTGTTCTTCATTCTCCTTTTACTCCAGGTGGTTGGGACCAATTGATGCATCTTAGATGGCTGCTTGCCAGTGGCCGACTTTGGAACAGACCATCAGTTTTTCATATGCAAGTTCAAGTTGAAGCTGAAGAAAATTAAAACACAAGAAAAAGCTGAAGAAAAGTCCATGAGAGGCAAAGTATAACCTTGAGTATATCCCACCTGAATTTAGAAACCATCTCAAGAACAGATTTGATGCATCGAACACTAATGACCTAAGATCAAATTGTGGGATAATAACAAAGACATCATACATGAAGAAAGCCAAATGTCATTAAAAGGACTGGAAAGAAACAAAAAGATGAAAATGGATGTCAGAAGAGACTCTGAAACTTGCCTTTGAAAGTCGAGTAACTAAAGTGAACGGAAGACATGATGAAGTAAAAGAGCTGAAGGGAAGATTTCAAAGAGCAGCTGGAGAAGAGAAAGTATTATAATGAAATGTGCAAAGACCTGGAGTTAGAGAACCAAAAGAGAAGAACATGCTTAGCATTTATCAAGCTGAAAGAAATGAAGAAAAAATTCAAGCCTCAAGTTGCAATATTGAAGGATTCTATGGGCAAAACATTGAACGATGCAGGAAACATCAAAAGAAGATGGAAGGAATACACAGAGTGACTGTACTAAAAAGAGCCGGTCGATTTCCAGCCATTTCAGGAGGTAGCATATGATCAAGAACCGATGGTCTTGAAGGAAGAAATCCAAGGTGTTTTGAAGGCGTTGATGAAAAACAAGGCTCCACGAATTGACGAAATATCAATTGAAAATGCTTCAACAACCGATGCAACGCTGGAAGTGCTCACTCATCAATACTAAGAAATTTGAAAGACAGCTACCTGGCCAACTGACTGGAAGAGATCCATATTTGTGCCCATTCCAAAGAAAGGTGATCTAACAGAATGCAGAAATTATCGAACAATATCCTTAGTATCACACCCAAGTAAAATTTTGCTGAAGATAATTCAAAAGTGGTTGCCATAGTACATCGACAGGGAACTGCCAGAAATTCAAGCTGGATTCAGAAGAGGACGTGGGACAAGGGATATCATTGCTGATGTCAGATGGATCCTGCCTGAAAGCAGAGAATACCAGAAAGATGTTTACCTGTGTTTTATTGACTATGCAAAGGAATTCAGCTGTGTGGATCATAACAAATTATGCATACCATTGCAAAGAATGGGAATTCCAGAACGCTTAATTGTGCTCATGAGGAATCTGTATATAGACCAAGAGGCAGTCATTTGAACAGAACAAGGGGATACTGTGTGTTTTAAAATCAGGAAAGGTGTGTATCAAGGTTGTATCCTTTCACCATATTTATTCAACCTGTATGCCGAGCAAATAATCTGAGAAGCCTAACTATATGCAGAAGAACCGGGCATCAGGATTGGAGGAAGACTCAATAACAACCTACGATATGCAGATGACTCAACCTTCTTGCTAAAAGTGAAGAGGACTTGAAGCACTTACTGATGAAGATCAAAGACTATAGCCTTCAGTATAGGTTACACCTCATCATAAAGAAAACAAAAATCCTCATACCTGGACCAGTAAGCGACATCATGATAAATGGAGAAAATATTTGACGTTGTCAAGGATTTCCTTTTACTTGGACCCACAATCAACACCCATGAAAGCAGCAGTCAAGAAATCAAATGACATATTGCACTGGGCAAATCTGCTGCAAAAGTCTCTTTTTTTTTTCTCCCAAGAGCAACATTTATTTTCCCACAGTTCTGGAGACTAGAAGTTCAAATTCAGGGCATTGGTGGAGCTATGCTCTCTCTTGGTCTGTTCTAGGGGAAGATCCTTCCTTGTCTCTTTCACCTTCTGGTAGCCCTGGGTGTTTCTTGACATTCTTTGGATGCTTATGAATGCATTTGCCTCCATGGTCACGTTGTGTCTATCTTTTGCCTGTGTGTACCCTTTTTGTTTTTTTTAAATTGTGCTTTAGGTGAAAGCTTACAGAATAAATTAATTTCTCATTAAACAGTTAATACATAAATTGTTTTGTGACATTATTTGCCAACCCTGTGATGTGTCAATACTCTCCCCTTCTCCACCCGGGTTCCCTGTTTCCATTTGTCCAGTTTGCCTGTCCCTGCCTGATTTCTTATCTTTGCTTTTGGGCTGGTGTGTCTATTAGTCTCCTGTGCAAGAATTGAACTATAAAGCCCATTCTTCACATGTGTTATTGTTGTATAGGCCTGTCTAATCTTTGGCTGAAGGGTGAACCTCAGGAGTGACTTCAGTACTGAGTTAAAAGGGTGTCCAGGGACGATTCTCTTGGAGTTTCTCCAGTCTCTGTCAGATCAGCAAGGCTGTTTTTTTTGTGTATGTGTGTGAATTTCAGTTTTGTTCTATGTTTTTCTCCTGCTCTGCCCAGGACCCTGTATTGTGAATCCCTGCCAGCGCAGTCAGTGGTGGTAACTGGGCACCATTTAGTTGTTCTGGGCTAAGTAGTTGTTCTGGTTATGATAGTTGTGGTCTATTAGTCCTCTGGGCTAGTCTTTCCCTTGTGTCTTTGAACTTCTTCATTCTCCATTGTTTCAGCTGGGATGGACCCGTAGATGTATTTTAGATGGCCGCTCATAGGCTTTTAAGACCCCAGACGCTACTCACCAGTCGGACGTAGAACAATTTCATTACAGACTATGTAAAAGACCTCTTTAAAGTCTTCAAAAGCAAAGATGTTATTTTGAGGACTAAGGTGTGTGCCTGACCCAAGCCATGGTGTTTTCAATTGCCTCATATGCATGCAAAAGCTGGACAATGAATACAGAAGATCAAAGAAAAATTGTTGAATTTGAATTACAGTGTTGGCAAAGAATATTGAGTATTCCATGGACGGCCAAAAGAAGGAACAAATCTGTCTTTGAAGAAATACAGCCAGAATGCTTCTTAGAAGTGAGGATGGTGAGATTTCGTCTTACATATTTTGGGCATGCTATAAGGAGGAACCAGTCCCTGGAGAAGTACATCATGCTTAGTAAAGTAGAGGGTCAGCAAAAAAAAGGAAGATCCTCAGTGAGATGAACTGACACAGTGGCTGCAACAATGGGCTCAAGCATAGCAATGATTGTGAGGATGGTTCAGGACCAGGCAGTGTTTTGTCCTATTGTACATAGGATTGCTATGAGTTGGAACCAATTTGATGGCACCTAACAACAGCAACAACAATATAGATAGACCACATTTTGGTATTTGGAGCCGGGTTGCATTGTATTTGTAAATTTGCTTTGGGTAGAATTGTCATTTTCATAATGTTGAGTTTACCTATCCATGAGCATGATATGTTTTTCTATTTATGTAGATCTCTTTCAGTTTCTTGCAGTAGTGTTTTGTAGTTTTCTTTGATAGAAGATAGACCACATTTTGTTTTATCTATTCATTAGTTGATCATCAACCAATATTTGTTGTGACTCATGGTAGCCCCATGCACAATGAAACGAAATGTTGGCTGGTCCTGTGCCATCCCTACTATCAGTTGTAGATGAGACAGTTGTGATCCACAGGGTTTTCATTAGCTGATTTTCAGTAGTAGATCACCAGGTCTTTCTTCCTAGTCCATCTTAATCTGGAAACTCCACTGAAACCTATTTATCATCATCGCAACAAGCAAGTTTCCATTGAAAGATCGGTGGTGGTTGTATATGCAATGCATTGGCTGGGAACAGAATCAGGGTCTACTGCATGGAAGGCGAGAATTTTACCACTGAACCACCAATGCCCCCAGCCAGTATTTACTGAGTATCATTTATGTGCAAGACAGTATGCCAGGCTGCTCAGGGCATGAGATGAGTCAGACAATGACAATTCTACAATAATTCAGAAATCAAGACAAAGATGTAAGTAAGGCAGAACCTGATGCAAGGCAGAGTGAATGAGTGAATGGATGAATGGATGAATAAAAGGTCACATGCAGAACGGAAGGTTAATTTAGAGAGGCAGCATGTGCTGGTGCCAGTGAGGGGTGACTGGTACTCAGGACCAGCAGTTGGGTGTCACTCACCCAGGTACTGGGACCTTTACTGGAAGTTAGGTCTGTGCCCTGGGGTTTCCAGAGATGAATCAAGCATGACCTCACCCCCCTGAGCTCGCAGACTATGGGGGAGGAAAACACTGACCCAGATTACGGCAGAATTCATGGTAGTAGTGGAGAGAGGGCAGCAATGGATGCAGGGAGCGATCCCGCTCCTCAGGGGTCAGGGAGGATGAAGGAGGAGGGAGCAGTAGAGCTGGGCTTGGGTAGGACTTCAGTGGGTGGTAGGCAACGTGTCTGAGTCATCTAGTGCTGCTGTAACAGATTTTACCACAAGTGGATGGCTTTAGCAAACAGAAGTTTATTCTCTCACAGTTCAGTAGGCTAGAAGTGCGAATCCAGGGTGTCGGCTCCAGGGGAAGTCTTTCTCTCTTTGTCGGCTCTGGAGGAAGGTCCTTGTCATCAGTCTTCCCTTAGCCTGGGAGCATCTCAGCACAGGGACCTCAGGTCCAAAAGATGTGCTGTGCTCCCGGCACTGCTTTCCTGGTGGTATGAGGTCCTCTATGTCTCTCTGCTCGCTTCCCTTTTTTATATCTCAAAAGAGAATGGCTTAAGACACTATCTAATCTTGTAGATCTCATCAATATAACTGCTGCTAATCCATCTCATTAACATCATAGTGATAGGATTTACAACACATAGGGAAATAACATCAGATGACAAAATGGTAGACAATCATACAATACTGGGAATCATGACCTAGCCAAGTTGACAGATATTTCTGGGGAACACAATTCAATCCATGACACAATGGGAAAAATTTACTGAAAAACTCAGGGATAGAAATATATGAGATGGGTTCGGGGACAGAGTTCCAGGACATCAGTTAATTGTTCTCAGGTTGGCTGCACATTGGAGTCACCTGGGCATGTAAAAACAAATACAAATGTCTAGGCCCCACTCCCAGAGACTGTGTTTTAATTAAATTGGTTTTGGATGAGCCTAGGCAGTAGTATTTATTAAAATCTTCCCAAGTGATTCTAATGAGCAGCCAGAGTTAAGAACCACTGACTCAAATGATTCAAGGAAGGACAGTTGGAGCATTAGGTTGGGAGTAGACTGTATACAGGTTGACCACATAATTTATTGTCCAAACAGGGGCACTTTTTTGCATGAAGGAGATGCTATTAATAATTATGTCAGGACAATGGGGATAAACTAGATTGTCCCACACAAACTGGTTGAAAGGATCACCCTAACCACAGAAGACTTTGAATGCAGGCTATAGAACTTGGACTTCACTACATGAGTGGGAGCTATTGAAACTTCTGAACAAAAATACTAACACCTAATAAAATTGGTGCTTTAAGAAGATTAAGGAAGTAGCAGGCTTGAATGGGTTGGAAGCGGATTGGAGGCAGAGAGGCCAGTCAGACAGCTACTGTAGTGGGATTTTGGGAGGATTGTTCTGGGGAAATAGGAAGGCAGACAAATTGTAAGAATGTGAAGCACTCCCAAGACCACTCCAAATAAACCTTCAATTTAAATAAAGATGGTGTGTTAGCTGTATAATGACTACTTCAGGACAAGATCCCTTGTTCCCAGACATTGCTACCTCTAAACCCTCCTACACAGAAATTCCATAGCAATCACAGGTAAGAAGTTGAGGGGTGAGGGGTGGGGTGGCAAGGCAGCCCTTGGCAGCCTCCTTTTCTGGAGGACTACCCTAGGGCTGTCTGCACAGACAGTTTCTTCCACTCACTTGTGAACTGCGAAACTCAGGGAAGCACCTGCAGGAAGAAATGCCCAGGGGGGCTAGTTCTCCAAATCTGGGGCTCTTGCCCTGGGACTTGGCTGCCCCAGGCCCAGCCGGGGCTCGCTTGGCTCTGCAATGTCGAGGCCACTCCTCTGAGAGTTTGTACCTCTTGGGGAGATGCCACTCCTCTTGCTTCTCTTCTAGTTTCCAGATCATTGGGAAGTTCTGCTGCCCGTGGCTTTTTCTCTCCCTTTGTCTCTTGCCCTCACAGGGCTTGTCAGATGAGATATACATCTGTCCCACTTAGCCTGAGGTGAAAAAACTGGGTGTGTTTGGCCATGAGCTTGAGAGTTTGGGCCAGCCTCTGTGCAGGGTGTTGCTCTTCCCAGAGACTGGTGCCCAGGTGGGCGGCACTCAGGTCACACCTGCCTATGGTGTTGATTGACATTTGTGCCCTCCATGCCCAAAGCAGGACGTATTGGCCTAAGAGATGTTGGGCGGGGCGGGGGGGTGGTGGTGGGGTGGGAGGAAGATGCAGCTCCTCCTCCCAGGCTAATAACCTGTTTTATCCCAAAAGTGTTTTCCAGGCTGATCACCTACTCTGCTCTAATGACTTTGGCTGCACTCCAGTATCAATTTCCTACTGCTGCTGCACAAATTTCCATATACTTGGTGGCTTAAAGCTACAGAAACTTACTCTTTCACAATTTTGGAGGCCAGAAGTTCAAAATCAAGGTGTTGGCAGGGTTGGTTCCTTCCTTCTGGAGGCTTTGAGGGAGCATTCACTCCACGTCTCTCTCCAGGCTTACGGTGAGAAGGAGCACTTCTCAGCTCATTCTATGAGTCAGTATTACCTTGATACCAAAACCAGATAAAAACATCACAAGAAAAGAATACTACTAATACTACTAAAGAATACTACTAATGAATACCAAAAACCAAACCCATTGCTGTTGAGTCAATTCTGACTCATAATGAATATAGACACAAAAATCCTCACCAAAATACTAGCATATGGAATCTAGTGACATATAAAAAGGATTATACACCATGACTAAGTGGGATTTATTCCAAGAATGCGAAGTTGGTTCAGTATGTGAAAATGAGTCAATGTAATACATCATACTAATAGAATAAAGGGGGGGAAAACACGTGATCATCTCAAAAGATGTAGAAAAAGTAGTTGACACAATCCAATACCATTTCATAATAGCAACACTCAACAGAACAGAATAGGAATAGTAGGGAACTTCCTCAACCTGATAGAGTACATCTATGAAAAACCCACAGCTAACATCATACTTAATGGTAAAAGATTGAAAGCTTTCCTGCTAAGGGCAGGAAGAAGACAAGGATGTCTACTCTCACCACTTCTATTCAACATAGTACTGGATTTTCTAGCCAGGGAAATTAGACAAGAAAAAGAAATAAAACATATCTAGATTAGAAAGGGAGAAGTAAAATCATTGTTATTTTCAGGTGACATGATCTTATATGTAGAAAATCCTACGGAATTGACAAAAAAACTATTGGAGTTAATAAATGTGTTCATAAAGGTTTCAAGAAACAAAATAAATATAAAATTAATTCTATTTCTATGCAATAGAAATGCACAATCAAAAAATGAAATTAAGAAAACAATTCCATTTTCAACAGCATCAAAAAGAATAAAATACTTAGGAATAAATTTAACAAAAGAAATGCAAGCCTTGCATACTGAAAACCACAAAACATTGTTGAAAGAAATAAACAAGATGTAAATAAATGGAAAGACATCCCATGTTCATGGTTTGGAGGATGTAATATTGTTAAGATGGCCACACTTCCCGAATTGATCTACATATTCAAGACTATCGTCATCAAAATTTCAACTGCCTTTTTTAATTTAATTTTTTTTTTGTTGCTGCAGAAATTAACCTGGTGAAACTAAAATTCACATGGAAGTGCAAGGGACTCAGGCTAGCTAAGACAATCTTGTAATAGATGAACAAAGTTGGAGAACTCATACTTACTAATTTCAAAACTTACTGGGAAGCTACGGTAATTAAGCCTGTGGAGTAATGGCATAAAGGTAGACATATGGATCAACAAAATAGAACTGAGTCTAGAAAAAAACCATATATCTATGGTCAGTTGATTTCTGACAAGGATGTCAAGACAATGCAATGGGAAAAGAATAGTCTTTTCAACAAATCGTGCTAAAACAACTGGATATTTACACACAAAAGAATGAATTTGGACCCTTACCTCACATCACATACAGAATTAACTCAAAATGGATCAAAAACCTAAAAGTAAGAGCTAAAACTATAAAACTCTTAGAAGAGTTACTTAGGGCTAAATCTTCATGACAACAGTTTTTGAATTTGGCAACAGTCTCTTAGATATGACACCTAAAGTATACAGAATCAAAGGAAAAATAGATAAATTGAACCTTATCAAAATTAAAAACTTTTATGCATCAAAGAACACTATCCAGAAAGTGATAAGACAACTCACATAGTGGGAGAAAATATTTGCAAATCATATATCCAGAATATATAAAGAGCTCACACGACCTAACAAAAAGACGAATAGCTCACTTAAAAATTGAGCAAAGGACTTGAGTAGACATTTCACCAAAGAAGATATACAAATGGCCAATAAGCACATGAAAAGATGCTCAAAATCATTAGTCATTAGGAAATTAAAATCAAGACCACAATGAGATACCACTTCACACTCACTAGGGTGGTAATTATTAAAAATAAACAAACAAACAAAATTGAAAAATAACAAGTGTTGGAGAGGATGTGGAGAAATTGGAATCCTCAGACATTGCTGGTGAGAATGTAAAATGATGCAGTAGTTCCAAAAAAAAGTTCAGCAGTTCCTCAAAAATTTCAACCATATAACCTAGCAATTCCACTCCTAGGTATATACCTAACAGAACTGAATATGTATGTTCATACAGAAATGTTTACATGAATTTTCATAGCAGCAATATTCATAACAATAAAAAGATAGAAACGATCAAAATATCTATCAACTGACGAATGGATAAATAAAATGTAGTATATCTATAGAATGGAAGTCATTCAACCGTAAAAAGAAATGAGGTACTGATATACTCTATAACATGGGTGAACCTTGAAAACGTTATGCTAAGTAAAAGATGTCAGACAGAAAAGACCACATATTGTATGATACTACTTACATGAAATGTCCGGAACAGGCAAATCCATAGAGAAACACAGTAGACTAGTGGTTGCCAGGGTCAGAAAGAAGGTGGGAAATGGGAGTGGCTGCTAACAAATATGATTTTTTTTTTTTTTTAGAGAGGTGAAGGAGATGACAATGTTCTAAGATTAGATTGTGGTGATGGCTGCACAAGCTTGTGCATATACGAAAACCACTGCATTGTACACTTTAACATGGTGGATTTTATGGTATGTGAATTATATCTCCATTAAAATAAACAGAAGAGTGCCTGTCCAGCTGTGGACAATAACAACATGTGTCCTGGGCTCTGTCAGCCCTTCCCCTTGATGCACCAGTGGCTTTGGGGAAGGCAGTTCTCCAGAAGATGTCTCCTCCCACTTCCACAGTTGTTGGCCCGGATCTCCACCACAGGCTGTGTGCTGTGCCTTCTCTAACTCTCCCCGGGACTGTGAGCTCTTGATCACATTTGGACATTTCTGTCTCACCCTTTGTATTCTTCCCTTGGCTCTCAGGCTGCTGAATTGGTGGTCTTGAGCCAGGCCACTGCCATAGGGCTTCTTTCAAGGGGACACTGTCTAAGGGAGGGTCCAGGCTCAGCTCTTTTTACGAACAAACTACTCTGTAGTCACTTCTACTACACCGAACTTTGCCCCAAGCTCATGCCCACAGCTTGGGGTGCAGCAAGGCAAAGCAGTTATGTAGATGGAATTTTATTTCTTCTCTCCCACAGCCCTGCAGCTGCAGTGAGGCATTGTAGAAATGAGTTTGTGGTCATTTCACTGAAGGAAACCAAGGCCCTTGTCAAAATTAGGCAACTTATTCAAGTGAGCAGCAAAGATGAACCTCACATTTCCAGACTCCAACTCCAGACTTTCCCCCTTGCTGAGACTGAGCCAAGGTGAACAAGGAAAACTCTCCCATTTGGAGAGAGGGGCATGGGTGCTGAACATAGGGTCTGCCAGGCAACAGTTCAGAGGCATCCCTGGATAGAAAATCTACAAGGGAAAGAATTGCTGGAGCCAGAAATGAGCACCTGAACTTTGACATTAGCCATTCCTGTGTTCAAGTCCCGGCTCCACCCCTTAAGTAACCTTGGGTAAATCACATAAGCTCTTAAAGCTCAGTGTCTTTATCTGTAAGTGGGATTAGTAATAGTCTACTTCAAAGGATAAATACAACAATACAAGTATATTGCTAGTTTAGTGTCTGGCACACAGGCAGGGCTCAGGTGATGTGGGTATCATCATGGTCATCATCAAGGAGTCTCACTGATCTTGTCTGACAGAAGTGAAAGCAGGAAAGGACTTTGCACAGGTAAAGATGTAGAAGTGAGGCTGGTATTGCTTTAATTGAGGTAGAAAGTTCCTGACCTCTCACAGCTTTCACTAAACAGAAGGAAATGTTCTGACTTACCAGCTTCCCAATACAACTAAGAATATAATGTAGAGGCAGGGCCAAGATGGCGGAGTAGTCAGACGCTTCCGGTGGACCCTCTTACAACAAAGACCTGAAAAAACAAGTGATTCGATTATATACAGCAATCGGAGAGCCCTGAACATCAAAGGCAGAGGTGAGGAACTGGACAGAGTGGCAGAGGGAGGGAGAGACAGTTCAGAAGCAGAGAGGAGTTGCCAGACCTGACCTGGCAAGAGCCTGAGCCCTTCAGGCCTGAGCAGCTCATGGGTGAGTGGTGAGGCAGGCAAGCGGCGGTGCTCGGGAGGCCAGTTTTCCACACCAGGAGAGACCCAGTGCCAGAGAGTCCACAAGGCCACCCAGAACCAGTGAGAAGCAGCCCTGATCGGCAAAAGATAAGTACTTGTGCATGGCTTACCCTGCGGATCAAAAAAACCCCCTTAGGGAAAAGTCTCTCTCCCATTTACCTCCCCACTCCCTGCTCTGCAGTGAGTCCTGGACAAGCTTCAGCAATTGCTGAGTCCCCTGGGCCGGAAGTAGGATCTGTCACATGCCCCGGAGCCATTCTCCCTGCCTTGGAGAGTGAACAAATTAACAAATGGGGGAAAAAATAAACTGCCGGGTCTTCTAAGCCAGGAGCCCAGGGTAGGCACAGCTCCTTTGCCTAGGCACAGGCATAAGGGATCCACGGACTTTGAGTGCCTTTCCTGCTGCATAGACTTGTGTGGGCCCATCTCAACAGCATAGGCCCACATTACCACAGTACAACAGGATATATACTGGAACTCTAACTTCAACTGTTTCAGCTGTGAAATGGCAGGTTCTTGACATTTGACACTGTTCTGCCCATTAAGCAGGGTCTTCACCTACCCACATCAGGGGCCTGAGGACTGGTGGCTCCACCCACGCCACCTAGCCACCTGCGATAGGTGCCCATGAATAACAGGTGACCCCCAGTCCTTACAGCCAACAGCATTAGGTGCTCATAGTCTGGCTGCAAAACCCACCCACCTACGTGCTCTAGGGAACAGGGACACACCTTCCTCCTAAGTACTCAGGGGTGGCCGTCAGCCCTCTGCATTGCTCAGAGTGTGTCTCCCTGCTGCAACAAGATGTCTGTGCCTACACCAATCACCCACACCTGTCTAGGACTGTAAGTGAGAGCCTAGATCACACACTTGGTGGTTATCGACCTGGGCACCTGAGCTGAATCCATACAGGAGGAATGGGTGGACTCCTGAGCTTACATACTTAGTAACAGATATAACCACCTGGTGACAGGACATTAGAGCTTCAAAGGTGCCCATAATCAAACTGGCTTATACGAGCAGCCTATTTGGGCATATGAAAACAAAACGGGAAGCTAGGACACAGTAAGCAAACATAAAATGAATAAATATAATAACTTATTGATGGCTCGAAGACAACAGTCAATATCAAATCACATAAAGAGGCAATCCATGATGGCTTCAGCAAGCTCCCAAAATAAAGAATCTAGAAATTTTCCAGAGGAGGAAAATTTCTTGGAATTACTGGAGGCAGAATACAAAAGATTAA
>NW_004444125.1:3265384-3298245 GCF_000243295.1 Trichechus manatus latirostris | reverse complement strand
GCCCTGACAGGGAACACAACAGAGAGTCCCTGATGGAGCAGGAGAAAGGTGGGGTGCAGAACTCAAATTCTAGTAAGATGATCAGACTTAATGGTCTGACTGAGACTGGAGGACCCTGGAAAGCATGGACCCTGGATTCTCTATCAGCCTAGAACTAAAACAATTTCTGAGGCCATCTCTTCAGACAGGGATTGGACTGGACTGTGGAACATAAAGTGATACTCATGAGGAGTGTGCATATTAGCTCAAGTAGATACAAAAGACTAAACGGGCAGCTTCTGTCCGGAGATGAGACGGGAAGGCAGAGAGGGTTAGGAGCTCGTTGAATGGAAATGGGGAACCACGGGTGGAAAGGAGGAGTGTGCTGTCACAGTATGGAGAGAGCAATTAGAGTTACATAACAATGTATGTACACATTTTTGTATGGGAAAAAATAAAAAAAGAGATAGATAGTGTGACAAGATGTCCCAATTTTCCTGGTGAAACTAGTCTAGTTTATGCCTGTTGTCCCAGAGTAATTGTTAATAATAAAGTCTTTTTCACTCTCAAAAATATTCAAGTTTATTGCTGGGCGGTGGGCTGTGGGGACCATGGTTTCGGGGAACATCTAGCTTAATTGGCACAACACAGTTCATAAAGATAAGGTTCTACATTCTACCTTGGTGATTAGCACCTGGGGATTTAAAAGCCTGTGAGCAGCCATCTAAGATACTCCACTGGTCTCACCCCTTCGGGAGCAAGGGAGAATGCAGAGAACAGGATACGAGGAAAAGATTAGTCCAAAGGACTAATGGACCACGGCTACCAAGGCCTCCACCAGACTGAGTCCAGTACAGCTAGATGGTGCCTGGCTACCATCGCTGACTGCTCTGACCTGGATCACAATAGAGGGTCCTGGACAGAGCTGGAAAAGGATGTAGAACAGAATTCTGGCTCTCAAAAAAAGACCAGATTTACTGGCCTGACAGACTGGAGAAACCCTGAGAGTATGGCACCCGGACACCCTTTTAGCTCAGTGGTGAAGCCCCTCCTGAGGTTCACCGTTCAGCTGGGGATTGGACAGCCTCATAAAGCAAAACAAGACTGATGAGGCACAGCAGTCCATGGTCAGGGACTAGAGGGCAGGAGGGGACAGGAAAGCTGATGATAGGGAATCCAAGGTTGAGACCGGACAGTGTTGACATGTCACGGGATTGTTAACCACTGTCATAGGGCAATATGTGTACTGTTTAATGAGAAGTTATTTGTTCTGCAAACCTTCATCTAAGGTGCAAAAAAAAAAAAAAAAAGAATTATCTATGTGAGATCATATTGACAACAGCAACTCAAAAGGTTTGATGAGAAGCCTAGGAGACAGCAAGTTGAAGATAATGGTGATGGAATAATTTGGAAAAGGATAGTGAGAATAGCAGCACAACTGGAAGAATGTAATCAATGTCACTGAATTGTACATGTAGATACTTTTGAAATGGTGTAACTTTGGCTATGTATATTTTCACCACAAAAAAAGATCCTCAAGGTTGAGAAGGGAGAGTGTTGACATGTCATGGGGTTGTTAACCAATGTCCTAGAACAATATGCGCACTGACTGTTTAATGAGAAACTATTTGTTCTGTAAACCTTCATCTAAAGTACAATAAAAAAAATTAAAAAAAAAAAAAAAAGAATATAATGCAGCCTGGTAGTGCAGAACTTTTCTTTCTTTATAGTGAAATTTGCCATCAGCTCCTTCTTTATCTAATTGGACAAGAGCCGACCTTTGTTCAGGGAAGGTCTCCTTCAGTAACTCCTCTTGGTCATCCACAGGCTTTACTAGTTGGCCTTGATTTCCCTGGGGGAAAGGGTGGAACAGGATCCTGGGTGGTCTGACAAAGGCCACACACACTGCCAACAGGTCAATTCTGACTCATGGAGACCCCATGAGTTACAGAGTAGAACTGCTCTATAGGGTTTTCTTGGCTGTGATGTTTACACAAGCAGATCATCAGGCCTTTCTTCCATTGTAATCTGGGTGGGTTAGAATTGCCAACCTCCAGGTTAGTAGTTGAGCACAAGCCCTTAGTGCCACCCAGGAATCTTCTGACAAAGACAAAAACAAAAACAAAAAGCTAAGCCTGTTGCCATTGCGTCAATTCCAACTCACAGGAACCCTACAGGACAGAATAGAACTGCCCCATAGGGTTTCCAAGGATTTGAACTGCCAACCTTTTGGTTATCAGGCAAACTCTTAACCACTAGGCCACCAGGGTTGACAAGGACAGACCCTCTAAACCTCTGCCTGGAGGAGGAAGTAGTTAATTTGCTTGTGGTGAGTAGCCTCTAGGAAGGAAAAGGATGAAGACAAAGACCCTTTCCATTCTGAACTCTGATGACGTTTAGGATGAAGTGCCCTTGAAAGAAAGGCTCCAAGGCCCCCAAGGGGATGGTACCAGGAAGAAAGGGGGCCAGAATTGGTGGCCTGGCTCAACCTCAGGGCCTCAATGTACCTGGGGAACAAAGTGAGGCCAAGAATAGAAGCCCCCCTGAACTCAGCGGCCTCTATCACGTTGTTGTTGTTGGGTGCTGTTGAGTCAATTTCAACTCACAGCGACCCCATGTGACAGAGTAAAACTGTCCCATAGGGTTTTCTAGGCTGTAATCTTTATGGGAGAAGATGGCCAGGTATTTTTTCCCATGAAGCTGCTGGGTGGGTTTGAACCACCAATCTTTTGGTTAACAGCCAAGCGGTTAACTATTGTGCCACCAGGGCTCCTTACTTGTACCACAGTCATGCTGTATTTGGGAACATGGCTAAACTTGCAAGTGTAAGCTATAAGAGCTATAACGTTGGAGCCCCAAGTCAGGGCACCTCTGCAGGCCAGGTGAGGATCAGGATCAGCAAGGCATGATCTCAGTGGCTCTGCAAGGTCAGCTTCCATAGGGACACCATGGTGCTGTGCCGCAAGCAATGCAATCGAGACCTCTTGGTTTTCCAGTTTCTCTCTGATTGCCATTTGTAATTAGAATTGCCCCTAGGACTGAGTGTGCCTCCAATTTGCTTAGGGGAACAGGTGAGATAAGTTACATAGAGGAATGAGGCTTTCTGTTACTATGGGCATATGGGAGCTCAGGCAATTATTGAATAAACGAGATTGACTGAATTTGTGCTTCAAGCTAGTGAAGTGTGTTTACCTAGGAAAATGTCCAGAAAGTTATACAACAAAAAAGTTACTAGTTGTTGCTTCTGGCTGGTAACATACCAGGTGAAACCATTGTTTTATCTTTTCATTTGTCTGTATTTTCTATTTTTTTCCTACAGTGATCATGTAATCACTTGAGTTATTAAAAACTTTTACAATGGCTCAAAAAATAATTATTATCTAGAGACCTCAAGAAAAGGCTACAGCATATCTGCTTTTATTTATTCCAGAAAGTGGAGAAGAATACATTGTGCTTTGGAAAGATTTTTCTTAATCTCTATTGGTTAAAATAGAAAAGTCAGGTGCCTACTGATGTATGTGCAATTATCTGGAAAAAATCCATTATATAGCAGAGCTTCATTTGCAGCAATGGAAGAAACCAAGCCACAAGTGGAATAGTTAAAGAAGCTGGGGAAGAGAAGGTAAGGTGTGGGGTATGATTTTTCAAATCTCTCAGGGGCTGTCCTGGGCCAGAGAGAGCCCAGGGCCCCTCAGGTACAGAAGTTACCAGGGAGCAACCACCAGGCAGGCCACACAAGGAAGGTCTTTCCAGCAACCGGGGCAGGCATGTCCCTGAACGAGATGTCTTAGGAGATGCTGTGATGAAATTATCTCAAACTTCAATCAACAAAGACATTGAAAGCCAGCTACTCTGCCATTTTAAACATGACAGCAGAGTCAGTGAAGATGGGGATAAAGGAGAAAAAGGGTGGGCCAGAGCACCTGACCTAGCCAAAAGGCTCCAAAGAGCAAAGACAATTAGGGCATGGCCAATTTGAGACGTTCCAGTTGGTATAGATATGAGACAGGAAGACGCAGGTGGTGTAGACATGGGGAAGGCAGGGAGAGGTGCAGCTCAGAAATGAAGGAACATGGGTGGGAAGGAGAAGGGGAGTTGACCCTCAAGCACTAGCCCATAGCAAGCATTTGTGCAAATAAGGAAAAGGCACTTCAATTAGGTGAATGCAACCTTGCACTAGGGGACATGGGTGTGTGGAATGTGAACTGGAGTTTAGTCCTCCATTTGCTCCTTTGGCTAGCTGCCCTTGTTCAGTGAACAGCTTGCACATTTGAACACAGGGGCCTTGGGCAGCCACGGCACATCTATAGATGGTTGTTTGTACACACACGTGACGTCATCCAGCAGCTGGGGGTACAGGAGCAAGAAGTGGTACCTCAGAGGAGGCCAGCCCCAGGCCTGGCGTGGTGAGAGGGTGCAGTGGAGTGGGCTAAGGTTCAAGGCTGAGTTCTAAGACCAATGGGGGGGTGGTGTGCTAGGAGGGAAACTGAGGTAGAATTTCATTTGCATGGGCAGAGGCAACATTGCAGACAACTGGATGGGGATGCGACTTTGGGGCTACCTGTAGTCCCAGGGCACACTTCTAGCCATGAGACTCATTCCAGACCCTTCTGGAATGTCCTGCCTGCCAGAAGTCCTACCTGGTTTGGCCGGGAGGGGACTACAATATAGATAAGCAGAGTGCGTTTGTGGGAGCACCAGTGAGCTCCACTGGGGCCAGGACTGGCAAGTGCTGGCCAGGTACGAGGCCTACTAATTGCTTTGGCTATCTTTTATGGAAGTGTTTTTCAAACTTGGGGGTGCATTAGAATCATCTGGAGGGCTTGTTAAAATATAGATTGCTGGGTGTCAACCCCAAAATTACTGATTCAGTAGATCTAGGGTAGAGCCAAGGATTTGCATTTAGTATTTCTAACAATTTCCCAAGTGATGCTGATACTGTTGGACCAACAACCACACTTTGAAAACCACTGTTCCACAGGATCCTTTTCTTCCGAAGCACAAGCCTTTGAGAATGGTGAACACTTGATTTCTGCCTGCTTCTCCTTGTTAGCTCTGGCTTCTTGGAGGTTTCCCCTTAGGAAGCCCTTCCAGGCCTTGATGAGGCCACAGCTCAATCCCATTTTCCTGGGCAGGTTTTACACCTGCTCCTTCCCTTCTGTTGTTGTTAGCTGCCGTCGAGTGGGCCCCCGACTCATGGCAACCTCACGCACAGCGGAATGAAATGCTGCGCCATCCCTGTGATCGGTTTCGGATCAGGCTATTGTGATCCACAGGGTTTTCACTGGCTTATTTTCTGAAGTAGATCTCCAAGCCTTTCTTCTTAGTCTGTCTTAGCCCAGAAGATCTGCTGAAACCTGCTCAGCATCATAGAAACACGCAAGCCTCCACTGACAGATGGGTGGTGGCTGTGCATGAGGTGCATTGGCCCGGAATCGAACCCAGGTCTCCTGCACAGAAGGTGAGAATTCTACCACTGAACCACCACTCTCCCTATTCCTTCCCTTCTAAACTTTCAACTCTCTCTATCATGACAGATCTCCCTGAGGAGGAATTGGCTACTCCCCCACTTTGGGCAATGGGAAGAGGCTAGGACAATCCTTTGACCTGTTGTTGTTCCAACTGGTGCCTCACTGTCCAGGGGGCAGCCATGGATGCCAGAGAGTCTGCACCTGATTTCCAGGGCTCTGCTGGGCAGGTGTAAAGGGTAAGATCCTAGTCAGGGGCAGAGCAGAGATTATTCCTCCAGATCCCGACTGAGCCCCACATCAGCCCCTTTAACTGAAAGAGCCAAATTCTAAATGCATCACAGCCTGTGAACTGTAACAAACTCCTGCCTTTCTCAGGGATCAGTTTCCCTAGCTATGATATGAGGCTGCCCCAGATGTTCCCTCAGATCCCTCCAGCTCTCAATACTGAGGAGGAAGATGGATCAGAGGAAAGAGAAGGCTCCTCAGGGTTTGCTGGGAAAGGGATGAGGTGATGTCAGCTGTGGTGAGCTGGGCCTGGAAATGCAGTGTGATTCATTGGGCATGATGATGGATGGGCAACGAAGGCTTTAACAGGAGTCATGTGGTCAAACCACTGGAAGAAGTCTAGGGTTTGGGGCCAGGAAGGCTGCCGGGTGGTGCCATTTAGCCTGTGGCCCGAGGGGAGGGAACAAATGGGCTGCCCCATGGCTCTGTCCAGAACTGTTGAGGCTCTGGAGAACTGTCAGCCCTCACTGGCAGTGGCCACTCTGGACTCATGCCCGCCATGTGGGTACGTGGGGTGCAGGAGCTCTCCATTTATCAAGCCCAGCTGGAGAGTTCCCATCTGCAGGAAGCCTGTCCAGCCTGAGCCTGGCTCGCTCTGGCCTGCTCAGCGCTGGGCTTCTGTGACACACCTTCAGCCCTGGGGCTACCTCACACATGTGCATCCCAGCTCCTCTGCCTGCCTCTCAGTGCCTCAAAGACAGGGACCAGGACTCTTCCTCCCCACATTTTGTAATCCCACTGCTCAGTTTAGCTTAGCACAGTGCTGGCCACACAAGGGGGACCCAGCCTGTCAGTGAGGGAATGATCTGATCTAACTGATCTAACCCAAAGTTTACTTAGGAAAGAGAGAGGGGTGGAGGCTGAGGGTCTGACCAGCCCTGCTCCTTCCCATCCCCCTCCCCGGCTTGTCCCTTCTCTGCTCTCTATGGATTTTGCTGAGACCTTTGGTGCCTTCTCTGTTGGTCACCATGCTGAGATGGGTGGGCAAAACTAAGGTGGGATGGGACTCAGCTCTCAGGCTCCCAAGCCAGGTGGAGACACTCCCACACAGGAGCAGCTCCAATACGGAGCAACCCTTGTGGCCATGGTTTATGCTTCTCTTGGTAGGGCACTGAGCCTGTGGCTGACAAACCTTATGTATGGTTCTAGTCTGCCACACACTAGCTGTGTGCTCTTGATGAACCTTTTCTTCTGAAGTGTTGACTTCCTCATCTGTAAATTGTTGTTATTATTGTTAGCTGCTGTCAAGCTGGCCCCTGACTCATGGCAACCCCATATACAACAGGACCGGACAGTTGTGATCCATAGGGTTTTTACTGGCTGATTTTCAGAAATAGATCCCAAGGCCTTTCTAGCCTGGAAGCTCTGCTAAAATCTGCTCAACAACATACACACCTTCACTGAAAGATGGGTGGTGGCTGTGCATGCGGTGTATTGGTGAGGAATTGAACCTGGGTCTCCTGTATAGAAGATGGGAGTTCTACTACTGAACCACCACTGCCCCCAGTAAATTAGGAACAATTATTCTCGCCTTGCCTCCATCTCAGGGCTGTTGAGAGGGTGGAATGACATTGCAGGCATAGCAGCATCTTATCACTCCAAGGTGCCACAGAAGAGCTCATTTCGGTTGTGAACCTTTTTGATGTGCACCCTTCGTGCATCCTCTGAGCTAGACTGGACAAGTCTTCAGTACATCGAATGTGGTTGATGAATGTGTGGTAAAAATTTGGAGGGAGGGGAACAGAAGGGCGAAAGGGAAGCAGAAAGGCAGGAGAAAAGGACTGATAGTGAGGGGGGGTGGGGTACAGGGTGAGTAGGGGATCAGGGTCAGTCCCGACCCACCATTTGGCTGATGGAGAAACTGAGGGCTGTAGGGGCTGAGTTGACGTTATAGAGACTTTTCTCTACCCTTGATGTACAAAACTGTTTGGTGCATGTCTCCTCCTCTTTTCAAAGCATACAAGGCAGAGTAGATATCACCTTATTCTTTTCTTAAAATTCTAAGAGAAAAGTAAAGAAAAACCAAACCAAACTAACATACGCTTCCCAAGTGCCCATTGTGTGCTCAGCCCTTCTGGAAATCATAGCTGTCTTAATACCTGCCCTCAGGACCAAAGGTGCCTCCAAGACAGATGCATTGGCATGATAAACCCTGGAAGAAGTAAAATTTGAGTTGCACCTTAAAAGACAAGCAGAACTTGGGTAAGGGAAGATAGGAGGAGAGTGCAAGGGGAGGGGGTGGGAAATTTCGTGTGTGGTAGGTATACTTTGCCTGGGCAGAGAGGGTAGAGAAGCCGAGCCTTAAGAGGCCTGAGGAGCCAGTCTGGGTGTCCCTGAACGCCAAGGGAGGACGTTACACTTCACTGCATGGATAGAGCCACTAAAAAAGCTTGAGATGGAAAGTGAAAACCCGTGGTCTGCTTGGGTTTTAGACAGGTTCCTGTAATGGCTGAAAGCAATTGCCATGAAGTCAATTCCAACTCAAGATGACCCCATGTGTGTCAGAGTAGAACTGTGCTCTATAGGTTTTCATTGGCTGATTTTTCATAACTAGATCACCAGCCTTTTCTTCTGAGATGTCTCTCGGTGGACTCCAACCTCTGACCTTTTGGTTAGTAGCCAAGCAAGTTAACTGTTGTACCACCCAGGACTCTCTAATGGCTGAAGGAAGCTGGAAGGGGCCATAGGAGGGAGCAAGACTTGGAGGTCAACTAGGAGGCTGCTGCAGAATCCAGGGCAGATACTGAAAGTCTGGCCCATCTTTGCTCTCCCACATGCTCTTCTTCTCAGATCTAGGACACCCTGAGCCTATTCCTCAAGGGGTCACCAAGAAAAGGAGGGATGCGGCATTCGTCCCAGCTGAGGTATGGATGGTTGGTAGCACTTTTAGTTGGGATCCCACTTGGGTGTTTGTTATCAGTAGAGTGTCTCTGAAGTCTCCAAACTCTTTCAGACCCAACAGTGGAGGCTCAAATGAGGAAACTCCAAACAGAAGGTTAAGCAGGTTGCAGGTCATCTCAGCTTCTCAGGTTGCACATCTGACACAGAGTAGGTGATCAACTATGTGTAGGTTCTTTGGTATTGTTGTTAATAAAAGAGAACAGATTGGCAGAAAAAAACTTTGCCTGCCATTCCTGGCTTCCTGAAGGCTGTGTTGAGCTGGATCCAGAGTTCTGGGGAGATGTTGGATGGGTGTCATTTTTTTGTCCTTGGGAGAAGGGAACCAGAGGACAGAGGGGCTCCCAGCCCAGTGTGGACCATGGTTTGGGGAGGCAGTGCCCCTTTAGCAGTGGCTCCTTGTCAGGTGGGGGCAGTCTTGGGAGGTTATCTGAGGGCACAGGAAATATCTGGAATCTGTGGGAAAGGGAACTCAGGTCAGAGGCCACCTCAAATTAAAATTTGAAAAGTGCTTTGTGTGAAGAGAATCAAAGGAGGTGAAGACATTTGCTCTTCCGGAGTCTCCTGAACCCAGATGTTAGCAGTTAAAATTCCTGTGGGGCCAAACAATGGGCATTTGGAAGTAGCTCTTGGGGCACGGTGGGGCCTGGGCCTCCAAGGGAATACAGTGTGATTCCTCACATTCTCCTCCGGGACAGTGACCTCAGGGTTTACTAAGCACAAAGGGACTCTGGGGAGCAAAGCTGAGTGCTGTGTGGGAGGGGCACTCTGGGTTGTCCCCCCCACCCTCTGGGTTGGCTGCTTCCTTGGCTGAAACAGGATCCCAGGCTCACTGCTCATTAGCTGGATGGCCAGGCTCCTTTCAGATTTATGGTCTTGAGCTATTCTGAAGCCCCCTGATCTGAGGGCCATCATCTTTCGATCTGATCCCAGGGTTAGGGCAGGGGATTCCTGGGCCTTAATTGGCATTGGCCAGGCTGATGCTGATCAGCTCCTAGCCCCCACAACCAGCCTCCCTGATGGACACTTACTGGGGAGAGGGCATACCTTGAGGTGGGGACAGAGGCTGTGCAGAGTTAGTTCCTGCTGTTGAGGGCATAAATACCAGGAGAGGGAATTAATAGCTTATAAGGATCCTCCCTGCATTCCTGCTCCTCCAGCCTTGACCTTTCCTTAAACCTGGCTTCTTCCCTCCTCCTCTGTTCTGACGCACCCCAAGCAAGTGTCTCTGAAGCCTTGCATCCTTCCTTGTGAAGGGCTTGGAAATGCAGTATGCCACGTGCGTGGCCCTGTGCTGGGCATTGTGAGGATTCACATTCTTTGCCCTTGAATGTAGTAGTGAAAGTAAGATGTATACATAATCGGAAATAATAAAAGAAATAATAGGTTGCTCTTGGTCTTAGAGTTGTTGGACTCAGGGATGTCCATTTACACAAGGGTTTTATTATGTTATGTTCTTTTATTTTGTTTTCTGGCAGACAGAGGAAGAAGGAAGTATATATATTGTATTTTTATGCAAATAACGGTGTGTCTTCTAAGGTTTTTTTTTGCCAAACCTGTCCTCCCCCAGGTACTTTCATAAGTGCGCTATGCCAATTTTTTCACATGTTGCTGGCAAACAAAAGTAGAATGCATGTGTTATTTGCGTAAAATACAGCATATGTTGTTAGGTGTCATCAAGTCGATTCCAACTCATAGCAACCCTACGTACAACAGAACAAAACACCGTCCAGTCTGCACCATCCTCACAATTGTTATGCTTGAGCCCATTGTTGAAGTCACTGTGTCAATCCATCTCATTGAGGGTCTTCCTTTTCTTCGCTGACTCTCTGCTTTACAAAGCATGATGTCCTTCTTCAGGGACTGGTCCCTCCTGATAACATGTCCAAAGTATGTGAGATGAACTCTCACCATCCTTGCTTCTAAGGAGCATTCTGGCTGTATTTTTTCCAAGACCAATTTGTTCATTCTTTTAGCAGTCCATGGTATATTCAATATTCTTTACCAACATCATAATTCAAAGGCATCATTTCTTCAGTTTTCCTTATTCATTGTCCAGCTTTCACGTGCATATGAGGTGATTGAAAACACTATGGCTTGGGTCAGGCGCACCTTAGTCCTCAAGGTGACATCTTTGCTTTTTAACACTTTAAAGAGGTCTTTTGCAGCAGATACGCCCAGCACAGTGCGTCTTTTGATTTCTTGACTTCTGCTTCCATGGGTGTTGATTGTGTATCCAAGTAAAATGAAATCCTTGACAACTTCAATTGTTTTCTCTGTTTAACAGGATGTTGCTTATTGGTCTAGTTATGAGTATTTTTGTTTTCTTTTTGTTGAGGTGTAATCCATACTGAAGGCTATAGTCTTTGATCCCCATCAGTAAGTGCTTCAAGTCCTCTTCACTTTTAGCAAGGAAGGTTGTGTCATCTGCATAATGCAGGTTGTTAATGAGTCTTTCTTCAATCCTGATGCCTGATGCCTTCTTCATACAGTCCAGCTTCTCAGATTATTTGCTCTGATTGAATAACTATGGTGAAAGGATACAATCCTGACCTACACCTTTCTTGACTTTAAACCATGCAGTATCCCCTTGTTCTGTTCAAATGACTGCCTCTTGGTGTATGTACAGACTCCTCATGAGCACAGTTAAGTGGTCTGGAATTTCCATTCTTTGCGGTGTATAATTTGTTATGATCCACACAGTCGAATGCCTTTGCATAGTCAATAAAACACAGGTAAACATCCTTCTGGTATTCTCTGCTTTCAGCCAGGATCCATCTGACATCAGCAATGATATCCCTTGTCCCACATCCTCTTTGGAATCCAGCCTGAATTTCTGGCAGTTCCCTCTCAGTATAGTGCTGCAACCACTTTTGAATTATCTTCAGCAAAATTTTACTTGCGTGTGATATTAATGATATTGTTCAATAATTTCTGCATTCTGTTAGATCACCTTTCTTTGGAATGGGCACAAGTATGGATCTCTTCCAGTCAGTTGGCCAGGTAGCTGTCTTCCAAATTTCTTGGCATAGACGAGTGAGCACCTCCAGTGCTGCATCTGCTTGTTGAAACATCTCAGTTGGTATTTCATCAATTCCTGGAGCCTTGATTTTTGCCAATGTCTTCAGTGCAGCTTGGACCTCTTAGGTCTGTATCATTGGCTCTTGTTTGTATGCTGTCTTCTGAAATGGTTGAATGTTGACCAATTCTTTTTGGTACAGTCACTCTGTGTATTCCTTCCATCTTCTTTGGAGGCTTCCTGTGTCATTCAATATTTTGCCCATAGAATCCTTCAATATTGGACCTTGAGGCTTGAAGTTTTCTTACTTCACCATTTCTTCCTTTCGGTTTAGCTACTCTATGTTCAAAAGCAACTTTCAGAACCTCTTTTGACATCCATTTTGGTCCTTTCTTTTCTGTTTTTTTTAATGACCTTTTGCTTTCTTCATGTGTGATGTCCTTGATGTCATTCCACAACTCGTCTAGGCTGTATCAAGTCTATTCTTGAGATGATTTCTAAATTCAGGTGGAATACACTCAAGGTCATACTTTGGCTCTCGTGGACTTGCTCTAATTTTCTTCAACTTCAGCTTGAACTTGCATATAAGCAACTGATGGTCTCTTCCATAGTTGGCCCCTGGCCTTGTTCTGACTGATGATATTGAGCTTTTCCATTGTCTCTTTCCACAGATGTAGTCTATTTGATTCCTGTGTATTCCATCTGGCGAAGTCCACGTGTATAGCCTCTGGCTTCGTGTCTATCACCGAAGCCATACTTTACAACTGCTGATCCTTCTTCTTTGTTTCCAACTTTCACATTGCAATCACCAGTAATTAGCAATGTATCTTGATTGCATGTTTCATCAATTTCAAACTGCAGAAGTTGGTAAAAATCTTCAATTTCTTCATCTTTGGCTTTAGTGGTTGGTGCATAAATTTGAATCACAGTCGTATTAACTGGTTTTCCTTGGAGGCATATGGATATTATCCTACCACTGACAGCATTGTACTTCAGGATATATCTTGAAGTGCTCTTTTTGATGATGAACGTGATGCCATTCCTCTTCAATTTGTTATTCCCTGCATAGTAGACCATATGACTGTCTGATTCAAAATGGCCAATACCAGTCCATTTCAGTTCACTAATGCCTAGGATATCGAAGTTTATGCGTTCCATTTCATTTTTGATGACTTCCGATTTTCCTAGATTCATACTTTGTACATTCCACATTCCGATTATTAACGGATGTTTGCAACAGTTTCTTCTCATTTTGAGTCGTGCCACATCAGCAAATGAAGGTCCCAAAAGCTTGACTCCATTCATATCATTAAAGTTGACTCTACTTTGAGAAGGCAGCTCTTCCCTAGTCTTATTTTAGTGCCTTCCAAACTTAGGGGTTCATCCTCTGGCACTATATCAGACAATGTCCCATTGCTATTCATAAGGTTTTCACTGGCCAGTTTTTTCAGAAGTAGACTGCCAGGCCTTTCTTCTTAGTCTGGAAGCTCTGTTGAAACCTTTCCACAAAGGGTGACCTTGCTGGTATTTGAAATACCTGTGGCAAAGCTTCCAGTATCACAGCAACACACAAGCCACCACAGTACAACAAACTGACAGACACGTATGGGATACTTAAAGACAGTATTAAAAAAAAACAAAACCCAAACCAGTTGTGGTTGAGTTGCCCCTGGCTCATGACAACCCCTTATGTATCAGAATATAACTGTGCTCCCTAGGGTTTTCAATGACTGATATTTTGGAAGGAGATCACCAGACCTTTCTTCCAAGATGCCTCTGGATGGATTCAAATCTCTAACCTTTTGGTTAGTAGCCAAACGTGTTAACCATTTGCACCACCCAGGAACTCCAGGGACAGTATAAGAAAACAGGAAGACATAAGGGAAGAGGAAAAGGGTGAGAGAGAAAGGAAAGAAGAAGGGGGAGGAAGGTGAGGGAGCAAATGAGACACACTGAAAATGAGACAAAAAAAGAGAGAGAGACAGAAGACAGAGAGAGTAAGAGAGCGAGAGTGAGAGAGGCAAACAGACCTTGAGAGACTTCTGTTGGCAGTCCAGAATCCAGCTATGTTGAAAGCCAGCTGAAAAGCCTTGGACTTTTCAATAGTATGACCCAATAAACTCTGTTTGGGCTTTAGCCAGATTGAGCTGAGTCTGTCTTGTGAATAATACTGAGTGTGAGTGAATGAAAGAATGAATGACTGCCCTAATGAAAATATACATTTATTGTAAAACTTGGGTAGCGTATCCTACTCCTGTTCTGCCCTGGGCTTTCAAGGTAGAGAACAGTGGGCAGGAGGGAAGACACAGCAGTAAGGATGAGGCTTCTTCCCTCTGGAGTTGACCTTAATATCAAAGGCCTGCAACACAGTTAAACTTGCTGGAAAATGCTGTCTTTCCGGTGATAGAGAAAACAGTGGAAGGGGGCCTCGGGGATAGAGTTACGACTGGCAGAGAAGAGCAGGAGAACCAGACTAACAGGAAAACAGGAAAGCCTTGCCTTTGTAGCCTGGAGAAGGGCAGAGGAGAGAAATTCTACTATATCCTAGGCAAGTGGCTCAGTGGGGCCAGGAACCTTCTCCTTGATGGGCTGGTGGAGACAAAATATTGTCTCATTTAAAGCATGTTGTTAGCCACTGTCAAGTTGACTTTGACTCATGGTAACCTTATGTACAACAGAATGAAACGTTGCCTAGTCCTGCGTCATCCTCACAATAGCTGGCATGTTTGAACTCATTGTTGTGACTACTGTGGCTATCCATCTTACCAAATGTCTCCTATGCTCTTGTTGACTCTTTACGTCACCAAACATGATGTCTTCCTCTAGCCATTGAGCCTTCCTGATGACTTGTCCAAAGCAAGTGAGTCAGACAATGATCTGTTGTGGTCCGTGAGGTTTTCAGTGACTAATTTTTGGAAGTAGATCATTAGACCTTTCTTACTAGTTTGTCTTAGTCTGGAAGCTCAGCTGAAACCTGTCCACCATGGGTGACCCTGCTGATATTTGAAATACTAGTGGCATAGCTTCCAGCATCACAGCATCACATAAGCCACTGCAGTAGACAAACTGACAGACAGGTGGAAGCATTTAAAGTATAGCTTTTGTTACTCATGAAAGATGGATGAGCTTTTTTCAGATAAAGAAGTGGGACGAGGACATCGGATAAGGGACTAAGGTTGGGTAATTTGGGCAGGAAAGCAGTGCTAAGTGCACCAAGGCTTGAGAAATTTTACCTGAACAGTCTGTTTAAGGACAACTATTTCATGATGCTCTGGTATTGTGTTTCCTCAAATCTTCCTTCGTTTTCTTTGGTGGCTCAATTTCTTGTTTCTTTTAAGTACTGGACACTTTCTCAAGAATTCCCTAGGGTGAGAAATCTTGCCTCATGGATATGGCCAGACAAGATATGGGTCACTTCCCTGATATTTTTCAAACTGGAAGGTCTTCCCATCCCCCTAGCTTTATTGAAATAGAATTTACATACAGTAAAATTCACCCATTTTATGTGTACAGTTTGAGAAGTTTTGCCAGTTGGAAATAGCCATATACCCACCACCAAACGAGATATTGAATATCTCCATCACCCCTTAAAATTCCCTCAAGCTGATGTTCAATCAACTCTTAACTTTCACTTCTGACCTCAGGCAACCTCTTTCTGTGACTGCACTATTGCCATTTCTAGAGTTCATATACGTGTTATCATATAGTATGTAGCCTTTTGTGCTTGCCTTCTTTCATTTAGCTTCTATATAGCAGCATAGTGCTTTTGAGATTCATCCATGTCATTGTCCATATTACTGTTCCTTGTTATTGCTGAGGAGCCCTGGTGGTGCAGTAGTTAAGAGCTTGGCTGCTAACTAAAAGGTTGGCAGTTCAAATCCCCCAGCCGCTCCTTGGAAATCCTCTGGGGGCAGTTCTACTCTGTCCTTCAGTGTTGCTAGGAGTTGGAATCAACTCGATGGCAATGGGCTTTTGGTGTTATGGCTGAGTAGTATTGCTTCATATAAACGTACCATAGTTTGTCCGTTTCCCAACTGATGAATGGTTGTCTGTGCCCCGACCCCTCCAGTTTTTGAAGTTTACGAATAAAGCAGTGAGAGGGTAGGGTGTAGTGTGTCTCATACCTAGGAACACTTTCACTTTCATTTACCCCACCCAAGAGGGGTAGGGAGGGAGGACAAGGGCCTGACCCCATAGCCTGGGACATGGACAAGCACAGGCTGTGAGGGCTTAGCGCCATGTGTCTGCAGAGAATGACAGGGCCCAGGACCCTGATGGTTGGGGTGTCTGAGGGGACTTCTGGAACATCCTTAATAATAACTACCACCATGAATCGAGAGCCTACTATGTGCCATAATCACCAGTCCGCACAGCGGGGGCAGTGGTGATGGGTAATATTGTCCCCATTTGACAGAGAGCTGGAGAGGCTCTCTCCCTACTCCTGTTCTTCGACCCCCAGGACCTTCTGAGAAAAGCGACTTATAAAGACCAGGTGACTTGCTCAAGATCACAGAGTAAACAGGTGACAAGTTAGGATTCAAGCCTGGGTTGTCAAAGCCTTCATGCTGACTTCCTGGAGGAGGCAGGCTTGTCCTCCTGAGGTCAAAGGTAATGAGCCAGGCTGGCTGGGGAGGCAGGTGAAGGGCCCTCTGCCGTTGGTAAGGGTCCTGCAGAGCACGGGGTAACTGAGAGGAGATGGAGGGCATGTGTTGGGGAGGCTGTCTCCCTCCATGGCCTGAAGAGGAGGGTTGAAAGCTCTTCCACTTCCTGAAGGGAAGGGAAGTGCTCTGTCAACTGCCCTGGTGTCTAAGGTGGGCTCTGAATGAGGTGGGGGTAGAGCAGCTATGAGGAGCTGTAGTACTGTGCCTGGAGCTCAGAGGGAAGGACGGCTCTAGGCAGGTTTGGAAGCCCCCACTGTCCCAGGACTGAGGAGAGGTGACGCTGAGGGGCCTCCCCATTCAGCTGCCAAGTCGCGCCTCAGGGAGCCTTAGGAGCAACGCCATTTTGTGTGGGTCTGGAGAGCTTCAGGAGCCCTGGTGGCACAGTGGTTAAGAGCTCGTCAGCTAACAAAAGATTGCCAGTTTGAATCCACCAGCCACTCCTTGGAAATCCTGTGGGGCAGTTCTACTCTGTCCTATAGGGTCACTATGAGTCGGAATCAACTCAGCAGCAACGGGTTTGGTTTTTTTGGTTTGGAGAGCTTCAGCCTGGGGTGTCACAGGGGGAGAACTGCTTTTCCTGTTAACTTGCAGAAGCCTTGGGATGCCTTCTGAAGTTCTCTGCCTCACTTTGATTCCTTCCTCTGCTTTTCCAAAGGCAGAGGGACAAGAACTGGCCTGGGTGTCCAGAATCCTGAGTGAAGTCCTGGCTCTGCCACTATCTGACTGTGTGACTGTCCCTTCCCCTTTCTGGGCCTCAGTTTCTGTAAAATGAAGCAGTGGGACGAGAAGACTCTAAGGGCCTGGCCAGATCAGATTCTAGATCTTTATGGAGTAAGCAGCGACTCAGAGGGACCATGAGCAGGAGGACCCCCAAGGAGGTTGCAAGTTGCCATCTGGGCACCGGGGCCTCTCCTGACAGAACCTCTCTGGAGAAGGGGCTTTTCAGGGAACACCTCTGAGAGGACTCCCTTTCTTCTCTTGCAGTGCTCTTGGGCCTTGCCTGGTCCCTCCGGAAAAGAAGTCGGGATAGAGAAAGGAGAGCAGAAGCAGCAGAGACAAACTGTGCTGAAAGCAGGAGCCGCGCGATAGAAACCAGGTCAGCCTCTTGCAGTTCCTATTATCCCAGTGAAACCGGGAGAGCTCACACCTGGGGCCATTTGCTCAGCATCTGTGATTTTACGATCAGAGCAGCCCAAGATGGTGGAAAGAAGGAGTTCATTCCCCCTGCCCTCGGTTCTCTGCAGGGTGGCTACCTGAGGCCCATGCCAGGCCCTGTGACCTCCTCATCCTGGCCAGGGGTGCCATTTCCATGCAGGGAAGAGAGGTGTTCCCACCTCCCAGCCTGCCCCAGCCTCAGCAGTGTTAACGGGGAGAGGTGCCAGCCACAGCTCCTGGTCTAGTGGGCAGGGGAGGCCTGCAGAAGTTGAGACAGACCAGGCAAGACGGGCTCTCTCTCTGCTCTCCTGCTCCCCCACCCCCAGATCTTGTATATGAACTGGGAACATGCAAAGCGCTTTCTTTCACAGACTGGGGTTAGATTTAGATGATTCCTACCTCTCTTGGAAATTCCTTTGGACATCCTTGAACATTTCTGCTCCCTAGAAAGAGGCATTTCCTTCCCCACCCTTCTCCTACCCCTACTCTCTTTCTCTGGAGTTTTTGTTACACCAAAGCCCAGAGGACGGTGATGCCACAAGGATAGATGGCCTGTGGGGGAAGCAGTGCCCATTTCCTAAGTGCTTTGTCCACATCTTGGCCCACAAATGCCCTTCAGTTGCCATTTAGGGCTGCCCTCTGCCCAAGCAGACCACAGGGGTTCCCGTGGCTCTAGCTACGGGGCCCCCAGCCCTTCTCTTAGGGATCGGCTCTGCCAGGCGTCTTGTGGACTTGTCCACAGACCCCAGGTCCTCTGAGGCATAGAGAACACCTTTCTTCAAGCTGCCCCACAGCCTCCATCAGCTGCCCAGGATGTGACTGTTCCTGGAGGTAAAGGAAGGGGTGGCTGGTTCAATGAAGGGTGGGCAGGGCTGCAGGTTCACAGGGCAGCTAGGATAGCCTCAACGCCGTGGTCCCAGGTTAGGAGCTTGGACCAGACAGGGCCTGTGGGTGGGGGTGGGATCCATCCCTAGTCTACCCTACCCCAACCCCAGCCAGGACCCAGAGTCCATCGGCAGCCTAGCTCCCATCAGCCCTGCTTTCCTGGGTGCTGCCTTGGACTTAAAATTAACTCTGCACCCAATCCCCAGCTCTACCCTCACAGTGACTATTTGTCCTGTTTGTGGCCTCCCTGCATCTTTTGCACACAATTCCTATGTCTGGAGAACTTTCCTCATCATGAGCCCTCCCTGTCAAGGTAGAAGCCAGAACTCGCTCCTGTAGCCTTCTTAGGGTGTAGTCCTTGTGATCCAGGCCCTGCTATTCAATTGTCCTTGCAGGAGACTTTTAAAAGTGAGCCATGTAAAGAAGCTTGCCGGTGAGGGGAATCCATCTCTCAGAGAGTGTGGTGGTGAAGGCCTCTGGTCCTTCAGGGCGGCGGTGGCAGATTTTCTGGAAGCCAGCCTCTAGGATCATCAGTAGGAGCTGTGCTGTCTGTGGTGGAGGCGTGCCGTTTTGTCTTCCCTGGGGCAGCCCCTGCCGCGTGGCTTGGGTATTGTTCTTGGCTCCATGGCATCCACATCTGACTTTGCGGCCTCCTGGGGATTCTGTGAGCTTCATAATATCTTTTAATAACACATTTCTGTATAAAGTAGCCCAAGCAGATTGTGTTGTTTATACTTAAGATCCCTGACTGGCTTACCTCCCCTCCCCCTAAAGTCCCTACCATGTTAGAAAAACTCACAGGGCCGAAGGTGATGAGAAAAGGAATCACAGCAAATAGTGATAGTTATTAGCCGTTCAGATAGCCTTGGCTCTTATAAAACACGTCCACACCCGGCAACTGGTTTGCTCCTGTGTAACCCCGATTTGAGTTGTCTGGGGGCCTCTAAATTTTCCAATAGTATAGGATTACTCTTTTCTGTAATATTTAAATGAATTTTCTTCAGTCCCTATTACACATAAGGTGAAGACCCCAATATGTCTCCCCTTCCCAGTATCTTCAGGGCATCTTAGGAACACTTCTGTTTAGACAGGGCATTTCTGTCTCCAAGTTTCTGCTTTAGCTCTAAGATTCTGTTCTTGCCCTCTCCTCCCCTCTGCACCCCCACCCCAAAAACACCACCCAGTCTTTTACTCCCCAAAGTACCATCAAGACAAGGCTGTGTATAGCAGGGTCTACTGAAACTTGGGAGCCAGAAAGGAGGGTGACATGACAAAACAGCACAGTAAATAATCTAAAACAAGACTTTAACCGTCTCTCTTCGAGCTTCTTGATTGAGAAATATTTCATACATTCAGGCGAGTATGTAAAACCTCTAGATAAACAATTTAAATAATCATAAAATGATCACCCGTGCACTTATCAAATACAGTATTACTAGTACCTGAGAAGCCTTTTGTGTGCCACCCCTTGATCACATTTACCCTCCCTCCCCCAACTTGCCTTCCTTTCCCTTAAGTTTTCTACCTGTCTATGTGCCCCAGATAGCATACTCTGCGGTGTTTGTATCTGTCAGCATCCTGGGAGGAAACTGGTATCACATGCAAGCAGGGTCGCTGAGGAGAGTTTAATGAAGGAACTGTTTACAAGGGAGGATGGTGAAGCCCCCTAAGGCTGGGAACAGAGGGGAGCCAATGCCACTTTTAGGCCTGAAGAGTCGAGGGGAGGCAGCAGTTATCGGAACACGAGGGGGAACTGGAGCCCTGGGACAAGGCTGCACCCCGGCCTTAATAGAGAGAGGGTACAGCACCCTACCATAGTGGGGCATGGAGGAGCCAGGGTGGGTAGATACTTGACCGCACTATCCTCCTCCCTCCATGGTCTGCTGGAGCTCTCATTGGCTGAGCCCAGATGGAAACCAGAGGGCAAGAGAGCCCACTGAGGTAGTTTGCAAAGGTGGGCCTCCTGGGGTACAGAGCAGGTGGAGAAGGGTGAAGAATAGATTTGCATTGGGGTGGGGGTGGGAGGAGGGAGCAGACAGAGCCAATATTGAAAAGCTGAGTAGCAAACACAACCCTTACATCTAAGGAAAAGGCTGCTGTTAGTTGAAAACTTCTGAGAAGATGCTAGTTTAGGGAATTCATCCAGCCTCACTGCTACCATGTTTTTAATTTCCAAGGGTGTTTAGCTTTTGTTCTCAGAACATTTATTTATTTATCTCATTCCAAGGTGGGGCTTTCTCTCCATTGTCTTCATTGAAGAGAGATCTGGTGTGCCATCAGTCAAGGAATCCTCAAGTCAGTATTTATGTTTTCCTCTTGAGTTGCCCAGACTGTTCACATTCTTCTAATCGTCTGCCTGGAGGTAAAGCAATGTCTGCCAGCATTTTGGGTACTCCTTGCCCAAAGAGGGCTGCTGGTGGGCCACAGCACTTAATATGAGCATGATCCCCTAATCTTCCTGCCTTCTGTTCAGCCCCCCTTGATATATCTAATCGCCCTGAGGGTTCCTTCCCTGCAGGGTGGGAAGGGGCAATGGCACAGCATTGTGGGAAGGGGAAAGGAATCCTGGGATCTAACTGCTTCTTAAACAACTTTCAACACATCCTGATTTTAACTCCCTCCTTTACCCCACTTCTAGAGATACCCACTACAACCAGTTTCTAAGTCTTTTGAGTATCCTGTTTGTAAATTGGGTAGATTCTAAACTTCCTCCACTACAGGCTTAGGGACTGGCTTTTTCCATCTGGTAAATCAGTTACTGCTCATTCATCAGCTTCCCAGTTTCCCAGGGTTTATTGCTGTTATCACCACTTTTGTTTTCTTCCTTATTGTGGTTTTATGTCTGCCTTTTAAATCTCTCTATTGAAATTTTAGTGAAGTTTTGGGAAAAGGTGAAATATATGTGTATTGAAGCTGCCATTTTAACCTGAAAACCTCAAATATTGATTTCTCTTCTTAAAGTCCTCCAGGCATTTCCTGGAAGTACAAATTTCTCACTAGCCATCTCTTCTCAAACCCCCGTTTCCTTCCATGTTGCTTGGATGCCTCCTACTCAAAACCCTTCTCACTTTTCCACCTGTGTTCCACCACTCCCAACCTTCTCCAAGGCCCTCAACCCACCATGTGATCCAGACAGCACCCCAAATTCTTCTCAATGTCTGGTTGTCCTCCCCTCTCCATCAAGACCAGGTCTTGGTCTCTCTTGTCTCCACCAGAAAGACCACCAATGTGTTCTACCAGATGAAGGACAAATTTTTCCCACATGTTAGATTGGCCCATGGTGTAAGGCATCAGAGAATTCCTGGCCAGGCGGTCTTCTTCAAAAGAGCAGGGGCACAGTCTGGAGGGGAACAAGGTGGACTGGTGGAACAGACACGTCTGGACTCCAATGCCATATCACCTCAGCACACCTTATTTCAGCATAGCTGTGGTGGACACTTTCATGCATGTTGCCAGGGTTACAACTAAGCATTTACTACAGCTCGTCACTGCTTTATTGCTTCAAGGCTTTTTTTTTTGAAGCTCATAAGATTAGGCATAACCAGGAAGCCAAAGTTGGTGTCTTAGTTTCCTAGTACTGCCATAACATAAAATACCACAAGTAGGTGGCTTTAAAGAACAGGAAATTATTGTCTTACAGTTTCAGAGGCTAGGAGTCTGAATTCAGGGTTTTGGCAGAGCTAGGCTTTTTCTCTCTCTGTGGGCTCTAGGGTAAAATCCTTGTCTTCCTGCTTTTGTGTTGTTGTTAGGTGCCATTGAGTCAGTTCCAGCTCATAGTGACCCTATGTATAACAGAATGAAACACTGCCCGGTCCTGCGCCACCCTCATGATCGTTGTTATGCTCGAGCCCATTGTTGCAGCCACTGTGTCAATCCATCTCATTGAGGGTCTTCCTCTTTTTCACTAAGCCTCTACTTTACCAAGCTAATATCCTTCTCCAGGGACTGATCCCTCCTGATAACATGTCCAAAGTATGTGAGATGAAGTCTTGCCATCCTTGCTTCCAAGGAACATTCTGGCTGTACTTATTCCAAGATGGACTTGTTTGTTCTTCTGGCATCCGATGGTATATTCAGTACTCTTTGCCAACATCATAATTCAAAGGCATCAATTCTTCTTTGGTCTTCCTTATTCATTGTCCAGCTTTTGCATGCATATGAGGCTTGGGTCAGGCTCACCTTAGTCCTCAAAGTGACATCTTCACTTTTTAACACCTTAAAGCGGTCTTTTGCACCAGATTTGCCTGATGCAATGTGTCTTTTGATTTCTTGACTGCTACTTCCATGAGTGTTGATTGTGTAAACAAGTAAAATGAAATCCTTGACAACTTCAATCTTTTCTCCATTTATCATGATGTTGCTTGTTGGTCCAGTTGTGAGGATTTTTTTTTTCTTTATGTTGAGATGTAATACATACTGAAGGCTGTAGTCTGTGATCTGCTTCTGTAGCCCTGGGCATTTGTTGGTGTTCCTTGGCTGCTTGTAGATATATCTTTACATGGTGTCTATCTTCCCCTGTGTGTCTGTGTCTATTCTGTTCTTTTTATAAGACACCACTCAGAAGGGATTAGGTCTAGGACCCACCCTACTCTGATATAACCTCATAAACAAAACAAAAGAAAATCGCAATCTCTGAACAGGGCCACATTTACAGGTACAGGTGTTAGGACTTCAACATATTTTTTGGGGGACACAATTAAATCCATAACAGATGTTTACTGCTCCTGGTGGACACTCTCAACATTGGGGGTCAAGGAATCCATGAAAAGATGCCTAAGCCTCTTGTCCTCCAATGAGACAATTCTGTTACATTCTACATATTCCCCAGAGGGCCCCCAGTGGAGCTGACCCCGGGTGCCCATGGCAGTAACCAGCTCAATAATGCACTTTTATTGGCTTTTCTCCCTTTCCTGAATGACTCTTCAACTCTTCTTTTTCCTGGAATCACCTTGTCTTAGGCTCTGCTTATGGAGTATCCCAAACTAAGACAGCCGAGAATGGGATATGGCAGGTGGCTCTTTATATTAGTGTTCTCACTGGGAATACTTTCTCCCAACTCCTAAACCTATATCCTGGGCCACAAGCAACTGTTCTGCCTCATCCTTCATCCGCGTATTCTTCATCACCAAGTTCTCCCAACTCCCTCCCTACCAGCCTAGCTCTTTAGTTTTGGGCTCATCATCTCTTTTCTGAGTGATAGCCACAGCCTCCTCACTGGTCTCTCAACTCTGGACTAGTCCCCTGTAGCTTCCCCTACTCCACACTGGATCTAGTGGCCTCATGAAACCATCCAGATTTGGGAAAGCTTGTGGTAATAGACAACAATTTGGTGTTTTTATAAAGCAAAGCTCTTTCTGCTCTGAACTGTTCCTACAATCCAGCCAGGGAATGAGTTTTGTGCTAAAAGTGCTAACAGCTGAGGTGGTGGTCATGGAGGAAGCAGTTGTTTTTATTTCTAACCCGGGGGTCTCGTCTCCCTTCCCACTCCCACCTCCCCAGGACTCTGTCCAGCTGGCTTCACCCTTTCTCCTCCAGGGAAAGCTGCCCCCATTCAAGCCTGTGGTTCAAGCTTTGGGAGAAGCTCGTAAGCTTTGAGAACCTTCCCATCTGTGAGTTTACTTAGATTCATCTGGAATTGCCTCCCTAGGAAAGAGCAGTAGTCGCCTGACAAAGGGTCAACACAAGAGAGAGCCTGACAACAGCAATGGAGAGACAAAAATGGAGAGACAGGAGGACATGGAGGTGGGGTGAGGGAGGGGAGGAGAAGTGAGACAGGGAAACGTGGAAGCCCAGGAGTAGGGGAGCCCTTGGGAGAAGTATTAGCCTCCCATTCTCTCTGTTTAAGCATGAGGATGGCTCCAAGCAGGGACACAGTTAGACTGAGCTGGCTGGGGTGAAGAAATGGCAGAGAAGGAAGGATGGAAAGGGAATCTCTGGTACAGTCAAGGGCTGGGAGCCAAGAGACCTGGGTTCTGGTTCCAGTTCCGACACAGAATTGCTATGTGACCTTGGGCAATATCCTCCCTACTCTGGGTCTCTGTAAAAAGAGGAGGTTGGGAGAGCTCATCTTTCATTTACTCTGCATTCCTGTCCCTGCATCTTGGCTCTTTTTCTCCTCTTCTTGGAGGTCACCTTACCCAGGCAGACTCCCCTGACTATTCCTGCCTCTCTGGCTCATCTCCTTGCAGTGGGCTTCTTCAGCTGCAGCCTGGGCTGCTCTGGCAGCAGGACCTCGGCCTGCTCATTGTCTGCTCTGTGGTTCCCTGGCTAGGGGCCTGGTCTCCCCAGTGCTGAGAGCACTTCTGAGGTGAGGGCCACATCTCCTTCATTTCTGTCTTCCTCACAGCAACTCTATAGCCCCATCTGAGGCCTGCACAAAGCAGTGCTCTCCAAAGGAGGAATGGAAAAGGCAGGAACCGGAAGATTCCACAGGGGTGTCAGCCCTGAGAATAGAGATGGCAAGGCCTGGGGCTCCTGCTAGGTCTGGGGAAGAGCTAGGCTCCAGGTAAAGTTTTTGGGGCCCTGGCTCAGATCTTGCCCAGACAGACTCACAGACGCTTTCAATGCCCTGGGTTGATGTTAGGATATGGAAAGTGCAGGGTGAAGCGGGAGCCCAGAGAAGCTGTGGCCAGTTCAATTGGAGCGTCAGGGGGAGAACAGGGGAAGATTAGGGAAAATGTCCTGGATGGAGCCTAGTAGTTCTTGACCAAGTGGAAGAAGGGAATGGAAAGTTAGTGGACATTTCAGGCAGGGCCTCTGCTGGCTCATATGGTGCCTTTGTGTAAATCAGACAAAGGTGCCACCTCTCAGTGGGTGCAGGGCATGGGCTGGATCTCAGCCCCAGCTCAGCCCCTCAGCACAGTTATACACAGTGGCCCTGGTTTGGGCCAGAGTGGCCTGTGTGTGCACAAGCTCAGAATGAGCTGTGGTAGACAGAATAATGCTTCCCTACTCCCCAAAGATTGTTCTTATCCTAATCCCTGGAGCCTGTGAATATGTTACCTTACATGGCAAAAGAGACTTTGTGATTACGTTAAGGATCTTGAGATGAGGGAGTCTCTCCTGGATTTTCTGGTGAGTCCTAAATGCAATTACAAGGGTTGTTATAAGAGGAAGGCGGGAGGGTCAGCGTGAGAGAGATATGTGATGACGGAAGCAGATGACAGACAGAGGGAGAGGCTGGAAGATGCCAGGCTGCTGGCTTTGAAGACAGAGGAAGGGGCCATGAGCTACAGAATGTAGGTGGCTTTTGAAGGAAATGGCCTCTCTCCTAGAGCCTCCATAAGGAACGCGGCTCTGTGGACTTCTGGATTTTAGCTCCTAGGACCTGTTTTGGACTTGTGACTTCCAGAACTGTAATATAATAAATGTGTGTTTTTTTAAGCCATTAATCTTGTGGCAATTTGTTAGTAAACTAGTACATGAGCCGTGTTGCTTTCGGGGAACAGTTGCAGCGCATTGCGGCTGGAGCCTAGAGTGAGGTGGGCGGAATGGGAGAGAGGAATGAGCAAGTAGGCAGGGGCTGCGAAGGACCATCTAGGTCACAGAAAAGCATTTGTCTTAGTCTGGAGGCATAAACGACGCCAGCAGGCTATGGCCAGGGGAATGACATTTCAGAACAATTCTTGTCGTGGAAGGTAGACTGAGGCACAGGGACCAGTGAGGGGCTGCTGCAGGTGCAGGGGAAGAGGGACCTGGCATGGACCAGGCTGGTGACAGTGTCAGAGGCATAGCCTGTGCCTCGAGATGCCTGAGACACAGCCAAGGGCAAATTCCTCTTTTCTTCTTCCCTCCTGCTTTCCTTGCTGCCTCACCCAGCTACGGGGTCAAAGGTTCCAAAGGCCACCTGAGATAAGGTAATGACTCCAGAGAAATAGTAAATTCTGGCTTAAATGGGAAAGGGTAATTGGTTTTCTGGGTGTGCACGGGCATACACGCACACACACACAAGCACATATACACCAGAAGGCCCTGGCTATTCTCATTAACCTTTCCTCTCGTGGTGCCAGGGCAAGGCTGCTCACCTTAGCAGCCGTAGGAGCCCCACATACGAGCAAGTCTGATGCCAGGCCTCTGAGAGTGACTCCCTTTGAGGGCAACCAGGCAGAGGATCCAGGGGGAGCGTCGGAGGTCTGAACCCTGGGTAGGGAAGCACCGTGAGTGCAGCTAATCGATTTTTCGATCACACCTGTGATCTCTGCTGTGACACTCTGGTCATCTCATCTGTAAGATCAATATAAATCAAATTAATCACAAATCGTGGCACCTGTTGTATACACACCTTGCCCTCTTCCACTTGCAAATGTGTGACTTATGCTCTAGCCACTCCAAGCTGCTTGCAAGCCTTGTGTTTTGTCACCTCTCTGGACTTCTGGCTGTTTCTCTGCCTGGATGCCTTTCTCCCTCCAGGCCTGTCTGCTTTATTCCACCTGACCCTCCGGGTCTCAGATGGATAGCATCCCCTACTCTGGGAAGTAAGACGTAAATGCCTGGGCCCTGGAGGCAGCCAGGCCAGCGGCTGTGTTCAGCTCCAGCGCTTCCCAGCTGTGTGTATCAGTCAGGGCTCTTCTGGGGGCAAGTGACAGAAAAACCCAACCTACACAGGCTAACACAGAAATGACATGTAGTGGCTTATGAACCTCAACAATTCAAGGCTGGACTTGCTCCAGGCATGGCTTTATCCAGACCTCAAACAATGGAGCCTAGCCAGGTTTCCTGCCTGCCATTGTTCACCCCAGTCCCTGGTGTGAGCTTCATCCTCAGACAGACTGGCCCTGAGGTCCCTCGAGATGGCTGCAAGTAGTTCCCAGACCACATGCTCCCCGTCCAATTTTATATTAAAAACAATAAAGGAGGAAAGAAAGATGCATTTTTAAATGAGTTGCTGTCTTCTTCCTCCTCCTCTGCCTTCCTGGGACTTTTGGCCATGGCAGAAGGGTGTTCTAGTAGTAGGCCAGAGGAAAAGCTTTACAAAGCTTGCTGCTATGGACTGTCAAGTTGACTCTCACCTCCACCCCACTCGGGGTGACCATATGCACAATGGAACGAAATGCTGCCCAGTCCCATGCCATCCCTGTAATTGGTTGCAAATCAGACTGTTATGATCCATAAGATTTTCACTGGCTGGTTTTCAGAAGTAGATTGCCAGGCCTTTCTTCCTAGTCTTAGTCTGGAAGCCTTACTGAAACTTGTTCAGCATCATAGCAACATATAAGCTTCCACTGACAGTCAAGTGGTGGCTGCATATGTGGTGTATTGGCAGGGAATCGAACCTGAGTCTCTCGCATTGAAGGTGAGATTTCTACCATTGAACAACCAGTGCCTCATTTTTTAAAGCTTAGTGATGTGTTTTGAAGAACTAAATGTTAGACTGAAGACAATTAGAATTTAAAATGCACATTGACTCAATAATACCTCCTATATGGTTTATCTTATAAATATATGACGTGTTCAAAATAATGTACATACAAGGTTATTCATTGTAATATTATTTGTAATAGTGAACAGTTAGAAAAAACATAAATACTCATTGATATGACTGATTAAACAAATTATAGTACATTCACATAATGTACTATACTAAAATACTGTTCAATACTAAAATACCATTTTATTTTTCCTATCATTATTACGTACTAAAATACTATTCAATCATTAACCAAGAATGAGGTAGCTCCGTAATGATATGAAATGACCTCCAAGACATCTTAAATGAAAAAAAAACCAATATCCATAATATTGTACAACCATATATGTAAGAAGTGTGTGTGTGTGTGTGTGTGTGTGTGTAGAATTGAATTATACATAAATTATATCACTAGAAGGATACACAAAGTAGGGGGAAAGGTGTGCTGCTCTGTGAAGGCTCACAGGTGGCAGTAGTACCTTTTGAATTTTGTACAATTTGTATTTACCTATTCTAAAATAATAATCATGTACTCTTATAAAGCACTTCAGGATAATAAAAACGTAAGTAAATGAAGACATAAAGTGCTTAGAACAGAGCCTGGTGTGTAATAACTGCTAATACATTAATACTCCCCTTCACCCGAGTCTGAAGTAGGCACTCTTCTGTTGCTCCCACTGCATTGCGTATACACTTCCATTCTAGCAACTATATCATCATGTAAAATTGCCCATTATCATGCCTGTCTGCCCATTTGGACTGAACATTTCTTCAGGGCAGGGTCAACACATTTCATCTTTATGTCTTCTGTACCTAACATAGGTCCTGGCATGTAGGAGGTTCTCAACAGATTTTTGGATGAATGAATGACTGCAGTAATGAATGTATTAGAGGAAAAGATAAAGCCTTAGCCCTGCTCTCTAGAAGCTCATGGTCTAGCAGTGGGACAAGAGTCACACACGAAGCCTTTTAGTGAATCCCGGTGCATGGGACAATGACCCTGTGATCCTGGATATCTGGGGGAAAGAGAAGGAAAGATTCCCTGGAGCAGAGAAGAAGTGATTACACTTGGAGGGGTGGTGTACAGCCCTGCCTGAAGATGGGAGTCAGGAAGGAGCATGACTCGTCCAGGACAGATGAAGCAGGGAGGCTGCAGTAGAGGGATCACATTTGGTGTGGTGGGAAATATAAGAGGAATGGACACTGGGCCAGGATGGCGGAGGTATGCTCAGTTTACCCACTTCCCCTGGGAGCCAGCCTGGGAGGTGGCTTAACCATTTTGCTTTCATCTCAGAGCCATGTAAGGGCTAACCATCTATTTCTCTGGGCCATCACTCAGGGATGGAGCAGAGTCGCCATCCAGTCCTCCGGCCTTGGTCTCCAGCCCTGTGGAAACTGGGTTTTTTGTATCCTCTGGAAGCTCAAGCTGGGATCTGGCAGGATGTGTGCACCCCTTCCTGTACTTGTCCAAAAAAACTTGCCTGCCTATCAAGAATGGTGATTAACTTGATTATTAACTTGGTCACTGGGATGAAGGTGGTACAGGACTCAGGAATACCAGCTAAACTCAACAACAGGGAGAGCACCTGTTTCTGCTATCTACTGCTATATAACAAACCATTCCAAAATTTAGTGACTTTGAAACAGCCACCATTTTATTATCTCTCATGCTTCTGTGGTTGACTGAGTTCAGCTGGATGGTTTTGCTGCTAGTCTTGATTTGGGAGATAACTCATGTAGTTGCGTTCAGATGAAGGCTGGGGCTGGAGTCATCCGGAGGCCCAAGTAAGATGATGGGCCCCTCTTCCTCTCCACGTGGTCTTTCCATGTAGTCTGTTCAGCAGGGAATCCAGATGTCCTACATGGTGATTCAGGGCTCCCAAAAGTGAACAGTCCAAGAGAGAGGAAGTGGAAACTGACATTTCTTTTAAAGGCTAAGCCCGTTACAGGCACAGTGTTACTTCTGCTGCATTCTGTTGGTTAGTGTGTGTTACGGGCAGCCTAGATTCAGCATGGGAGGGGACTGTACCAAGATATGAATGCCAGAGGTATACTTCATTGGGAACCATCTTTGGAGACTAGCTACCACAGCACCACAGAACGTTAGAGGTGGTGACTGGGTATGAAGGAAGTAAGTGATCAGAGGTCAATGACAGATCTGGGTCTTGAGGTCCTCTCAGCTGGGCTAAGGAGGTCATAGCATGGCAGGATCCAAGCCCAGTCAGATCTCTTTATAATAGCACCGCCCTCCCAGCAATCTTCATCTGTGCTCAGGGCCCCACTATCCTCTGAATGGATGCCTTTTGATTGGTCACTTTGACACACAGAGTAAAAGAGGCTCCCAGCAAGTCAGTGGCTGTCTGGTCTTTTCAGGGTGAAACTCCAGTCTCATGTATCCAACTGCCTCCTGCACAGCTCCACTGGGGTGTCCCAAAAGCACTTCAAACTCAGTGTGTCAAGATAAAACCATTATCTTTCCCCCTGAATCTGTGCGCCCTTCACTGTTTGTATCTTCGAGAATGGCCTTACAGGCCCCCACTCTTCTGAGGAAGGCTTTAACTAGGGACTCCGAGGTCTTTTGTCTTCTAGAGGAGATGGCTCAAGGGACTCCAAAGTTATTCTCTGGCGTCTATTATAATAGAGCAGAAAAACCAAATTTAATCTCTGTAAGTGCTTTCTGTGTGGTAAAACGGGGGTAATAGCCATGCCTGGCTCAAGATTATCTCCTGATGAGCCAACTGGTTAAATTATATCGAAGCACTATACCCATGGAAGCATCGTTATCTAAGGCAGGGTTATTCGACTTATGTTGATTCATCTGTCTAGCACCCATCCCTCACTTCTGAGGAAACCAATTCCATGTGTCTTAGGTGGGGCTTGCCTGCTAGAGAAGTAGATACTGCCTCAGGCTCAGTCAATCAGAGAATACCACGTCTTTCGCCATGAGGATTTGTTCAGAATGTGACTCCATAGTCAGCCAATTGGAGGCTTTTTAGACTTTTCCGCTGGAACACTTAGGAAAGACAGTTTTTGTCCACTTGAATTGCTAAGGTCAGTCTGGTCTCCTATGTGGTAAGAACCCAGCTGGAAGTTATAAATCTATTGTCTATCCCTGTTGACATCATTATAGCCTCTGGATTCAACACAGCCTGAAACGAGACCTACCCTGACTTTTTCAGTTACATGGACCAATACATTATCTCTTCTGCAGTCTAGAGAGCCTGATTCATTCAGTCTCTCTCTCTCTTTTCTTTTTTCTAATCTCTTTCCTCTTCATTTTCACCAATCCAAGCCTCCCTTCAAGACCTGACTCAAATGCTCCTCTTCCAAGAAACCTACTCACATCACCCCATCACACGGCATATATGGTTTGGATTACATTATTGTGTACTGGTTTGTCTGAATATTATAAAGGCTTAGGGGGCTTTCTGGAACCTACACACTCCTCCCAAGTAGTGCAGAAGCTTCTGGAAGACAGGAGGGAATTGTGTCTTCTCCTGTGCTCTACAGCTCTCCATGCTCAGCACTCTGAATGCTGGACTCACTATCTGAGATGGAATGGGTGAGTGTGTAACTTCATGGGGCAGCTGCGGGTGTGTGCACATGAGCCAGGGTGCTTTGTGTGCATGCGTGTGTGGTGAGCGAGCAGAAATACAGGCTCTTCAGGCAGCAGGACCAGTTCAGAGACAAGTCCCTGCAGGGCCAACAGGAGTGTCCCTGCTTCAGCCCTGAAGCCCAGGCATGTGTGTGGCAGAGGGACCCAGCAGTGCCCTCTGCATGGACTGGCCAGGCTCTCATAGTGTGGGCTGGAGTAGAGATATCTTTTACCTTCACAGTTCAGCTTTGTCTTGTCAACCACGGGGAGCTGGGTCTTTCATTTCTGCCTCTCTGAGCCTAGAGCAGGCCCTGGCACATTGTCAGAGCTCAGCAATTAGTGTTGAAGGAATAAATGAATGAATGAATGACTTGGATCCAGATGATGGCCTTGTTAGAGTCCCTTCCCCTCCTCCAGGCAGCCTAAGCAGGAAGTAGGCTAGCCCTTCTCCAATCTGGTAGGCTAGCTGTTTGCAAGGGCTGTTCCCTGAATCCTCTCTCTGTTTCTGGTCCCTTTGGGCCCTTTGTGTATTCAGATGCTCCTGCCCAGGACATGGTCCTCTACCTCCCCTGACACCTGCTTTCTTATCCTTTAGGTCTTAGTGTGGCCACAACTTCCTCAGGAAGCCTTCCCTAGCCGCCTCCCCTTGCACACACTCACACACACTCTGTGTAGTGCCCATTCAAGTGCCCCCACAGCACCTGTCCTGGCATTTATGGGAGTGCTTACCACAGTGTATTACAAATGCCAGTTTGTCTCTAACTCCACTTGATTGTAGGCACTGTGAAGGCAGGGACCAAGTCAGATTCTTTTTGGTTTTATCCCCACTGCCTGGTCTCCATTTGTTCGTTTATTTGACAGATATTTATTGAACACCTGCTATGTGCCAGGCACTGTTCTAGATGCAGAAGTTAAAGCAATGAACATAACAGTTTCTTGCTTTCATGGAGCTTCCACCTTAGTGTAAAAAACCAAAAAAACCAAAGCTGTTGCCAATGAGTCAATTCCGACTCTTAGCGACCCTATAGGACATAGTAGAACAGCCCCATGGGGTTTCCAAGGAGTGCCTGGTGGATTCGAATTGCCGACCTTTTGCTTAGCAGCCATAGCTCTTAACCATTACACCAAAAAAAAACCCTGAACCCGTTGCCTTCGAGTCGATTCTGACTCATAGTGACCCTAGAGGACAGAGTAGAACTGCCCTATAGTGTTTCTAAGGAGCAGCTGGTGGGTTTGAACCGCAGACCTTTTGGTTAGCAGCCAAGCTCTTAACCACTATGCCATCAGGGATCTTTAGTGTAGAGGGAAGTAAGCAAGTAAACGATACTCCATGGACTGCCAAAAGAATGGACAAATCTGTCTTGGAAGACGTACAATCAGAATGCTCATTAGAAGCAAGGATGGCGAGACTATGTCTCACATACTTTGGACATGTTATCAGGAGGGATCAGTCCCTGGAGAAGGACATCATGCTTGGTAAAGTAGAGGGCCATCGAAAAAGAGGAAG
>NW_004444125.1:3210510-3265284 GCF_000243295.1 Trichechus manatus latirostris | reverse complement strand
ACATACTTTGGACATGTTATCAGGAGGGATCAGTCCCTGGAGAAGGACATCATGCTTGGTAAAGTAGAGGGCCATCGAAAAAGAGGAAGACCCTCAACAAGATGGATTGACACAGTGGCTGCAACAATTGCCTCAATCATAGCAACAATTGTGAGGATGATGCAGGACAGGGCAGTGTTTCCTTCTGCTGTGCATAGGGTCACTATGAGTCGGAGCTGCCTCAATGGCACCTAACAACACAACAACAAACAAAGAATAGATAATTTTGATGGTAGCCCTGGTGAAGATGATTTTGATGATGCAGAGTGCTGTAAATAAACAAATCAGATTGCTGTTGTGGGTAGGATGGATTCTAGTAGACAAGAATGGGACAAATGGGAGGTTGTAATAGTCATCTAGAAGAGACTCGATGATGGCTTGGACTAAGGTGTCAGCAATGGAGATAGAGAAGAAAGGAGGGGTTTGGGATATACTGAGTTGAGTTTATGGAACTTGATGACGACTCCCATGTGGCTAGGAAGAGGAAGAGAGGAATCCAGGATGCCTTCAAGCATGTGCTGGTACCATTTATTAAAATGGCAACGAACAGGTTGAGGTGGGGAGAGAAATCAAAAGTTCTGTTTTGGCTATGCTAATTTTGAAATGCTTGGCAGATGTGCAAATGGAGGTAACCAGTAGATATGAGCCTGTGACTCAGTGGAGAGGTCAGAGCTGAAGATACCTGTGTAAGAGGCAACAGCATTTAGATGACTGTTAAAAGTGTGGATGAGATCAGCTAGGTAGAGAATGTCTAGAGAAAAGTAGAAAGCCTATGACCAAGCCTTGACACGATATAGCATTTAGAGGTTGAGTAAAGGAAATGAAACCAACAAAGGAGCAGAGTGAAATAGAAGAAAAGTAGGGAGATTGTTGTTGCTGAAGCCCAGAGTGGAGAATGTTTCAATGAGGAGGTACAGCCAACTAGTCAAATACTTCTTAAAGATCCAGCAAGACAACAGAAACATAACCTCTGGCTTTGACAACATGAAAGTTGTTTGAGGCCTTGACAAGACCAGTTTAGGTGGAGTGATGGTAATGGAAGCTGTGGTAATGGAAGCCTGACTAGGGTGGGTATGGAGAGAAGGAGAGTGAAGAAGTGAAAACAGAAAGAAAGTATAGAGAGGTTGCTAAAGTAATGTTACTGTGATGGAGAGCAAACATTGGAGCAGTGGCTACTGGAAGGGGAAGGGGTATCATGGCGGAAGGTTTTTTGTTTTTTATTTTTGTTTTTAAAGAGATGGGAACTCCTAAAGCATTTATAGATGCAGGTGGGAAGGATCCAGTAGAGAGGGGAAAATTGTGATAAAGAAGAGGAGAGTATTTCATGAGCAAAGATCTTGAGAAGGCAGAGGGATGGGATCCAGAGCACAAAGAGAGGGCTGACTTCATAGAGAAACTGGAACCTTTATCTCCTATAATGGAAGGGAGGGTGGAGACTGTGGGTACAGATGCAGGTAGGCTTCTAGTTTTGGTGATGGAGAAATGAAGGCATTCCTTCTAATATTTTCTATTTTCTCAGTGTAATATGAGACAAAATGATCAGCTGAGAGACAAGTGGCACGGGAGGACAGAGAAAAAGGTAGAGTGAAAACACCAGGGAAGAATAGTGAGAATGCAGTTGGGTTTCCATTTGAGAATTCTATTAGTTGAAATAAGATCAATTATCCTCATTGTTCCTCTCCAGTCACATTCAGCTACACTGGGTGTAGGCATAGCGTAGGCAGAGAGCTGAGATACATGACCCTTGGGCAGCCCAGAGCTGAGGACTGACTAAGAGGATGAATCTGTCCTATGGAAATGTGGAGACTCAGGCCTTAGGATGGGGCTCCCCTGCTTTCTGGGCCCAGAGCATCAACAGTTCTGCCCCTTCTCTGCTAACCTTGGACTCACCACCAGGGAAGCCTGTCTACTACTGCCAGCCTTGGTGTGCTCAGCCCTCAGGAAACATATCAGACCTTTCAGATGGCCTGAGTAGCTACCTGGGGGTAGAATCAAGGAGCAAGATAATTGTATGGAATGTTCATTTCTACTCACTCAACATTCCACTTGCCCCTTCCAGCATGACACGTGGAACCACTATGGACCCAGGAAAGATAACACAGTATGGAGCTCGTCCTGGCCCCAGAGGTGCTTGGAAGAAAAACAGACTGGCCTGGAGACCCAGCCCAGTCACAAAGAGCTCCTTACAGAAGTTTTATTGGGTTATGTGTGTGTATGTATATCTCCTTCATTGTCAGGCACCCACTCGCCTCCAAAGAAAGGGCTCCTTCAGCTCAAACATGAGTCATCCACCCACACACAAACAACAGATAACTTCCACAGCTTTCTCACCTATCCTGGTCCAAGGCCTAGTACTGTACTTGGTATAGAAAAGATACTTGATAAATTCTTATTGAATACGTAAAGGGATGGACACTTTAAAGCAACCATCCATCTCTCTGGGGAAGAAGACCTTCGATTTCAGCCTGACCAGCCCTCCTCTCTCCCCCTACTGATAGACTTGTAGTCCCAGCCAGGATGATCAAGATCAGCTTAGAGAGGCAGGAACAGATAGAGTGGCAGGAAGATGGGTGTGATAGTCTGGATCAGAGCCTGGGGGGACAGGGGCAGGTCTTCATCAGCACTCCCTTCAGCCCAATCAGCCAGAAGGTCACCAGGTTTAAAGAAAGTTCCTTCTGAGAAAACAGGACAAGAGTCTAGTACTTCCTTGAGTCTACTGCAAAAGGACCTGGTGTCCATTCAGTTCTGGGTTCCATAGTAGGAGCCATCCTGGCCTGCTCCTCTCATAGCCTGGTAGTAACCCCCCAGGTGGCATGAACACCTCTGGCTCATAGGCCTTTGTTCCTCACCAGCACTAGTGAGGCTGTTGACCTCAGGCTGGGGAAGGTCTCCCCATTGACTGCTGGGCTAGGAGGTCAGCTAGTCAGCGGCCAGAGTTCATGACGAGAAGGATTGCTGTTTTCAGCAGGACTCCCAATTCTGGGATTGGGCTGAAGGGACTGCCGATGAAGACTTGGTCCCCCACCCCCAGGCTCTTGTCCAGGCCATCACACCTGTCCTCCTGCCTCTCTAGCTGTTCCTATCTCTCCTTTGCTTCAATGTCCTGGTCAACTAGATAAGGAATAGAAACCCCAGTTGGACTTCTAAGAAGCCAGCCTCAGTGAGTACTTGCTGAGTCCCTTCTGAAGGGGCTCTCTATCTGGCCAGAGTCAAGAGAAAGAATAAGGTCAAGTGAGCTGAGGAGCCAGGAGGCCATGCAGGTGAGGGTGACCACACTGGCTCCAGGCTCCTGCTGAGGGGCTAACAAAGTCCTCCTGGAAGGAGCAGACCACTGCTGCCAGCTGCTGACCAGAGAGAGGCCCAGGGTGTCAGAGAAGCTTGACGGGGCTGATGGCCTGGCTGGGGCTGGCCAGGAAGGAGCCATTCTCTAGGAGACAGTGAGAGCGACCCCACCGCAAATGTGAGGGCTAGGAGAGGAGCATGTTCCTGCCCAGCAGAGCATAGGTCCAAGAAAATTCCTGTGAGGAGATTTTGAGAAGAACTTCCAGGAAAAGCAAGGAAGTCCTAAGGGTGAGCCTGAGTGATCCCACTGAACTAACCCGTGGTGACTATGAGAAAATTATTCTGATAATGACTGTGCATTTTAAAGAATGATTGACTGCTACCAAAAAACCCTGCTGCTGTCATGTCAATTCTGACTCAGTCAACCCTACAGGACAGAGTAGAAGTGCCCCATAGGATTTCCAAGGCTATAAATCTTTATGGAAGCAAACTGCCACATCTATTTCCCACTCAGTGGTTAGTGGGGTCAAATTGCCGACCTTTTGGCTAGCTGCTTAGCCTTTAACCACTGTGCCACCAGAGCTCCTTGATTGACTGCTAGGCCCAAATAATAACCCCAAACACAAGGATGACAGTTTCTCCTGGGTGTGTGTGAGTGTGTGTGTGTGTGTGTGTGGGTGTGTGTCCATGTGCTCAGTAACCTGCTATTCACCCAAGGGGTTTGCTTCCTTTGGCTCACCTGTTTTTTCTTAGAACCTGGGAGAAGGACAGGCATTACTGTCTATAGGGTCGCTGTGAGTTGGCTTTTATTATGGATGAGCTAAAGGAACTTGCCGCAGGTCACACAGCAGGCAAGGAGCAACCCTGGAACCTGTACCCAGGTGCCTCCATGTCCTGGACTTTCCCACCTGCTGCACCATGCTTTCTGGCAAAGTCATGCTCCAAGGATCTCACCACCAAGTAGGAGCTGGAAGAGCCCCCAGTAGTCTGTGTGTTCTCTACCTGGGTGATGTAGGAGGAAACTGAGGTGGCAACTTGCTCCCTGGAGGGGGAAGTGATTCATGAGGCCATCAGGTTTGTTGCCTAATGCAGCTTCTTATCTGCTGTGTGTCTTATCTCCATGACTCACTTGATTTCAGGTTCTGACAAGCTAAATGATTTGCCCAAGGTCTGACAGGTCCCAGCACCCCAGAGGGCACGGCTCACTTCCTGCTTGGCCCAATCCACCTAGGGCCCTGGGCAGGCTTCTGGAGACCTCCCCTGAGCTTGCCTGCAGTACAGCCCCTCCAGGTAGGGCACACCAGGCCTTGGCTCTTCACTGACACCTCTAGCTGAGCCCTTTGGGGGCATTTGTCCCTCCCATGCCAGAGAAACATATGCCCTTGGGGCCTCACCTTGGTTCTACCACATGTGTGTGGAGGAGCCCAGCTCCCCAGATGAAGGCTGTGGCTGGCCAGGCAGGGTGTGGGGGCAGCCAGGAGGCTGGAATGCCCAGTTCCTAGGACACCAGACAGTCTCTCATGGATACCGTGGGAGCTCTTCTTTGAATTGACTTTGCCAGGAGTCCCTGAGTGGTGCACATGGTTAAGCACTGGACTACAAACTGAAAGGGTGGCAACTGGAACCTACCCACCACAGGTTCCTTGAAAGAAAGTCCTGGTGATCTGCTTCTGATAGGTCACAGTCTTGACACCTCTATGGGGTACAGTTCTGCTCTTTAACACATGGGGTCACCATGAGTCGGACTTGACTTGAGGATAACTGGTTTTGGTTTTGGTTTTTGGTTCCACCCAGTAGGAAAGCCTTGACCGGCTGCCCTCAGCCCGGCTGACTGAGTCCTTGCTTGGGTTTCCTGTTGCAAAGCTTCATGTTGATATCACCAGGTTACTTAAACTTTTCAGCACCTGTCTCCATGGCCAGATGGGAGGCCAGAGGGCAAGTCTTTCCTTAACCCGGCCACGGCAGGAGAGGGGCCCTGGGGGGTTGGCTATGGCCTGGAGAGCTGCTCATCTTTGACCTTTGGGTTATTCCAGCCAAGCAACTAGTTAAGGGCCTTAGAGCAGGAGCTCTCTGTGTCTGTGTCTGCAAACTCTCTAGTCATGACTGTGACCTCTCCTCTCTGGCCGCATGACTGGTGGGCAGATGGACAACTGTATCTTCACGGCCCCCAGGGAAAGCCAGATGGGTTGGGCTATTAGGCAACTCTGTCTTCTCCTAAGCAGCCCCAGCGTTCAGGCCTATCCTAGTCCTGCCTCTAGCAGAGGCCGGGGAGTGGTGACTGAGGACCACTTGCTGCCAGATCTGGATGGTCCCCTCAAGACCATTCCACCCAGTCCTCTTATGAGGCCAGAGAACACCTTGCTCATATAAGTTCTCTGAGGGTTTGAGGGCTCTGCAGTGCTTGTCTTGATCACTGCCATATCCCCAAGCCAATCACAGAGCCTGGCAGGTGGTAGACATTCAAATATATTTGTTGAATGAATAAATGAATTCAGGTCCCCCAGATAGCTCATGTGCCCCTCCGTTCAAGGGTTGAGGCCAAGGCCTTGAGAGTCAGTCGACTGGTGTGTCTGGGTGGGGGGCATCTCTCCATTTTCACCAGGAGCCCACAGGGGGGTTGCCTGAATGGAAAAAGACTGCAGATCCATCCCAGGCCCATTGCTGTAAGTGTGGAGCTTTTCAGGAAATCAAGAGGCATTGATTGCATGAGCCCTCTTGGCAGGTAATTGAAGCTGACTGATTCCCCTCAGACCAAACCCTGAGGTGTTCAGGGCTCTGAGCTGGCACGGCAGTGAAAGATGCTGACTGGGGCCTAGCCAGGTTCCAGCGAGCACAGCGTGGGAATGTGGCCTTTGGCCCCTGCTGGGTGCTGGGCAGTGAAGTTGTAGGGGGCAGTGGGTGGGGGAGCTACCTAGGGCCAAGCACCTGGGAGGCCTCTGATGGACATTTCTGGGCAAACCAGGCCTCAAATAGCCCCACAGCAGCCACTTCCCTCATGTTATCACATCATCACTCCCTCCATGGGTTTCAAGAGTATCTCTTTTGGTAGCTGAGGGGGTTCATGGGAATTGCCACATTCCCATGAGTAAAGATGGACTATGGTGGCAGGGGTCCTGGCTCTGTGCTGCTGCCATCCCTCATAAGGACAACAACTGCCGCATCTGGAGAATGGTCTCAGACCATTTGTAGATCCACTCTCAGATCTTTAGAGTGGAGTAAGACCGTGAAGGATGGTCTCAGGACTCTGGGTCACACAATCCCATCTTTCTTTCATTGACATCTTGGGGAGAAGGCAGTTTCCTGTGTTTTGACACATCAGTGACTATGAATGTGGGGATGAGGGGTCATGGGAGTGTGTGGTCACATCGAAGGGTGGTGAGAGTAGCTGCTGCTTTGTGAGTGGCAGCTCTGGCGACAGTGAATGGGCCTGCTTTGCAGGAAATTCTTGGTCTGGCCTGGCTGCTCCAGAGCCTGAGGCTGACAGGAAACCTGCCTTTCCCGTCCAGTGCTCCCAGCCCTTGTCGGACACCCTAGGTGAGGGCAGGGCGCTCCCGCCCATTCTCGAACAAAGCCCTCTTGGGTTGGGTTCCAGAAAAACAGTCTTGCCCCATCAGGCCCACACGCTTTTTCCTTCTTCCCCTCTGTTCACAGAGTGTTGGGTGCTCTGCAGCCTAGTGAAACAGAAAGTGGTAGATAGCCTTGGGTTCACATCCCAGCTCTGGCCCCTCCTAATTAGGGCCTGGGGCAAAGCCATTTATTATCTCTGAGCCTGCTTTCCTTGTCTGTAAAACTGGAATAACAACATCTGCTTTGGTAGGGTGGTTGTGAGAATTACCTGGGAAGATGGTAAAAACACCTGGCACATCATTGGAGGCATTCCGCGATTGTTGGTCTCCACTCCCACCCCTACCCCCAAAGAGTCCTGAGATGTGAGGTTGTCTGCGTCCCCCGCCTAACCCTGTGAAATACCTGCTCTGCCCCAGGGCTGCAGAGTAGAATGTTCAAGCCCACAGTCAGCCAGGGCTTCCAAAGTCCTTATCTTCATTTCCTACTCCCATAGCAGCCGCTCTGGTACTCTCCTTGTGGGGCGTTGGGCCCAGTCCCACCTCCCAGCTTTGTGTGCTGGCCTGTGACCCTGCCTTGCTTTCCTCCCTCACCATGTACCCACCTTTCCTGCTCCTGCAGGGCCCTTCTTGACCAAGCCAGCCCAGAGGTCTCCTCACTGAGCCTTCTCAGGGCATCTCTAAGATGGTGGCTGTTGTCTGCTGGCTGTGGGAGTGTCAGACCTGTCCACCCAGCCAGCTCGGAGGCCCTCTCAGTGAGCCCCCAATCCACATGTGCCTGCACTGGGCAAATCTTACTGACCAGATAGGGTCCTCTGGAGCAGCTGCCCTACAGGTGTGTTATCTGGCAAAGGAAACATCCCCTGACCTGAGCTTGATCAACACAACCATGGTGTCCTCCTCCTCTCTGAGGGAGTCACGGCAACAATGCCAACATTCTTGTGCCTTCTGTGTGCCAGGCGCTGAGTGCTTTTTATCCAGGATCTCAAATTGACACAACAACCCTGTCAGATGGGTATTAATAGCCCCATTCACAGAGGAGGAAACTGAGGCTCAGAGAGGTTAGATGACTTTCCTAAGGGCACACAGCTAGTAAGTGGTAGATCAGGGACTTGACCCTAAAGTCCATGCCATTTTCGTTGTGTGAAGAGAGGTACTTCCTCCAGGGGACGAGGAGGGTGAAAAGCTATCCTGGGGCAGTCACTGGGAGGCCGTTCACCTGGGGGCTGGCTAAACTGTCAAGACAGCCAGCAACATCCTTAGGTTTGTGGAAGCACCTTAGGAAATCCCATCTCATCTCTGGGCCTTTGGCATCTGAGCCTGACTCCCCTTCACAGCAGCTGTCAGGGAAACAGCCAGCCTCAGCTTGGACTACCATGGTGGGGAGCTCACAGCCGGGCTGAAGCCTCCAGATCCATTACAGAGACCCTCTGCCTGCTGGGCCTGCCTGCCTGCCATGATCCCTGTCTTCTTTCTCACCCCCTGACCCACTGGTTCTGATTCTGCCCCACGTGAAGGGGACTGAGGATGCTTGGGTTACCTCAAGGACTGCCTGTCAAGGCCCAGGACCCCTAAGAAACTTCATGGCTTCTAGTGGGAAGTTTGAAAACAGACTGGTCTGAGTCCATATGGTGGCTCCAAACTTACTAGCTGTGATGTGATGAGAAATTTATTTAACTTCTCTGAGGCTCAGTTTCCTCCTCTGTGAATGGGGATTATTACTAAATATGAAATGAATATGAATAAGTATTATTATTGCTATTATTGGAGTCCATGGGTGGTGCAAATGGTTAAGCACTCTGCTACTAACAGAAAAGTTGGAGGTTTAAGTTGATCCACAGGCACCTCAGAAGAAAGTCCTGGTGAGCTACTTCCAAAAGGCTACAGCCATTGAAAACCCTACGGAGTACAGTTCTACTCTGAAACACTTGGGGTTGCCTTGAGTCAGAATTGACTCAATGGCAACTGGAAAAAAAAATTATCCTTATTATGAAAGTCTCTCAAGATCTCAAGATCTAGATATTCTGGATAGGGCCAGCTCCACCGGGGTTTAGGGAAGTTCTGGATCTCATACTGCTCTATACCGAGGGTTTATAGGTAGATGCTGAGACCAGGGACCGTTCGTTAGACAGGGGAGCCTCCTGTCTAGTTGTTGAGCCTTTGTTCTGTGTGGCGCTGATGAGGATGAGCTTCTGTGGGAGCAAAAGAGGCAGCCCAGAGGGAGTGCAATCACATCCTAGGACAGTCCCAGCAGCCACCCCCCAGGGCTTGAGCCCTGCCCCCTCCTCAGATCCTCTCCCACTTGCAGCCTCACTCCAGGCCCCAGTGGAAAGGAAAGTCTCATAAGGTGTGAGCCTCGAAGATGTGGTACAGGTAAGCCTGTGCAAGGCCAGCCCTGGCTCCCCTGCTCAGCAAGAGGGTCCAGAGCAGCACGAGGTTGGTCTGTATGTGAGGGCTATGGGCACAAAGGTGGGGGGGCTGTGCTTTATGCTGCAGGTGAGAAGGACCAGAGCAGGCAGCGTCAGGGAGCTGTGGGGAAATGAATGGCACAGACTGGGTTGGGAGGTCTTTCTGCAATCCCAGGGCTTGTGCTCCAGGGCGTAGGAGCCACCCTTAGCAGGGCCTGCAGACTGGACCAGGGACTAACACGGAGCCAATGACAGAGCATCATCCCTCCTGGAAGCTGAACCGAGGCCCCCCGTGGGAGCCAGGCCCCAGCACACATGTGCTCCCCAGCAGGAGGGCTCTCAACTGGTTTGACTGGATTTCCAGAGCTCCCAGGCTTGGGCCTGGGACCTCAGGCAGAGGGGCTGAGGGAAGACAGAGGACATTTCCTGGGCCTCTGGCTGACGTAGGGACTTCAAAAGCAAAATCACCTCCAGCGTTTGTCTGCATTAGAAAAGTTGGCCAGGGAAGGGTTTAAGATGTGCCTGCTGGTAGACGGGGATGAGACGTGCCAGATTTCCAGTACATGGACCTGTCCCAGAGATGGCCAGGCATTCCCACACACACGCCCTGGTGGCTCTGGTGGTCACAGCATTGCCACAAATTACATGTTGTTAAAACCGTCTGGATGATGAAGTCACTGCTGCCCTAATCCTATTTATTTCAATGACAGCTTTGGCAGCTCAGTAAATCTTGCTGCCAACCATGTCTCTTGTGGCCTCTTCTCTGAAGGAGCTGCCATCAGACATGACTGCAGGGAGTGGTCCTTGTTAGAGCCTCAGTTCGGCATTCGTCACCTTTTCCCTTCAATGGAAACTTTTTCCAGGAAAGCCTTCTCATTGAGGCAAATTGTATTTTTCAAAGATGACCTGCCCAGTGTATCCCATTTCACATGCCCTTCCTGACACACCTCTCATTGAGTAGAGGTCCATGTCCCCTTCCTGTGAACCTGGGTACAATTCAGTGACTGCCTTGATGAATAGAGTGCAGAAGAATAGACACCACGTGACTTCCAAAGCTACATCAGAAAAATGCTATGCACTTCTACCTTTTTCTTGTGAGAACTTTGATCTCAGAACCTAGCTGCCATGTTGTGAGGAAGCCCAGACCACATGGAGAGGCCACGTACAGGTATTCTGACCAACAGCTCCAGCTAGATCTTAGTTGACCACCAACATCAACTACCCACCAGACATGTGATTGAGGAGACTTTTGAGACAATGCCAACCCCAGCCACCATCTGACTTGAACTTCCTGAAAGAACCTGAGTGACAGCCACTGGTCGAGCTCAGCCAATCCCCAGAACCATGAAAGAAATAATAAAACTATTATTGTTGTTTTAAGCCACTAAGTTTTTTTTTTTTTTTTAATTGTACTTCAGGTGAAGGTATAAGCCACTAAGTTTTGAGGTGGTTGGCAACACAATAGATAACTGGAGCCTCCATGAACAGTGTTAATGGACAACCCTTACCTCTCAGGCATCTCTGATGTCAAAAAATGGAAGTATGTTCCTTCCACTCAAACTTTGCTTCTCAGGTTCTGGAACTTCATAATAGCTGGGTGATTCAATCTCTCAAAGCAGGATTTGAAAGAGAGACTTTGTAAGACTGCTGTCTTACTCATTTCCCCAAGACAAAAGGAAGTTAGTCTCTTTAACATTCCCACTAAGGGATGCAATTATGATGTAGTGGAAAGATCATGGCTCCATGTCAGGAAGGTCCAGGTACAAATCCCAGTTCCATTACTTCCTGGCACTCTGTCCTAAGATCAGTCACTTTACTTCTCTGTATTTCAGGCGTGTCATCTACAAAATGCGGAAACCCATACCTAGCTTACTGAGTTGGTATGATGATTCTTTCTAAGCAGTATGAGTCTAAAAAAGTATTTGAGATAGGTTATGGGTATAATGGAGTCCCTAGATAGTGAAAATGGTTAACACACTCAGGTGCTAAGTGAAAGGTTGGAGGTTTGAGTTCATTTAGAAGTGCTTTGGAAAAAAGGTCTGGTGATCTACTTCTGAAAAATTAGCTGTTGAAAGCCCTATGGAGCATAGTTCTACTCTGACGCACATGTTGGCCATAACACTTACATGTGTTGGAGTCAAGTCAATGGCAACTGGTCCTGGTATGTAAACTGCCTTGCATTAGCAATAACAACTGGTGTATGTGAAATGTTCACTAAGTGTTCTAGCACTTTCTACATATTAGCTTATTTGATGGCCACAGCAATGTTGTGAGTGAGGTACTACTATTACTTGCATTTTACAGATGGAGAAAGCAAGGCAGAGAGAGGTCAAGTTAATTTTCCCAAGGCTACACAGTTAGTAAGTAGTAGAGGTAGCATTTGAACCCAGGAAGTCTGGCCATAGAGCCCACTATACCATACTGCCTCCAAGGAAGTGGTTAGCTCTGCGTTAGGGGTGCTGGTAGCAGGAGTGCCTCAATCCACCCATTTCTCAAAGAAGCGATCTGGAGAGATCCAGGGCCTAAACAAAAGTGACATCAACTGTGGAATCCCTAGTACTGAGGTGTGCTGGTAGGGGAGATTTGGTATGGCCGAAAGTCACACGGAGCAGCCCTAAGCTATTAAGAGAGACTTGCCCTTTGACTTATTAGCCATCGGACCCGCATCTCTAAAATGGCAATAAATTGTGTAACCTCCTGGGTGAGAGTTTGTACACCAAAGGCTTGAGAAACCGCACAGGGAAGCTGTTGTTGTTGATAGCTAGCATCGAGTCGGCCCCTGACTCATGGTGACCCCACGTACAACTGATTCATAGGGTTTTTATTGGCTGATTTTCAAAAGCAGATCACCAGGTCTTTCTTCTTAGCCTGTGTTATTCTGGAAGCTCCACTGAAACCTGTTCAGCATCACAGCAACACACAAGCCTCCACTGACAGATGGGTGGTGGATGTGCATGAGGTGCGTTGTCTGGGAATCGAACCCAGGTAGCCTGCGTGAAAGGAGGGCATTCGTTCTATCACTGAACCACCACTGTCCCCTGTAAACGGAAGTTACAACTAAGTTTTCCAGCTAGAAAATGATTGATTCTTCTAAGCATCCTTAAATATTTTTTAAATTGTTTTGGAAGGAAATTTACTTTAAATGAATTAGGTGCTTCCTTATCTCCTTAGACATAGAGTTTTGAGCCTCATTTAACTTTTCTCGGTGACTCAGGGTTAATCATTATAAACATCCATTTCCATATTGAGCTGCAATAGGATGACAGGCTCAGAGGGCAGTGGCAAGTCTAGGTGTGACTCTGCCTGCAATGCATGCCTCAGGTTGCTGGGCTGAGTTCTATGATAGTCATTACAGATCATGAGTCTTGTCCTTTACTAAGGCTGTCAGCTGTCACCTCTCAGTGCTGGCAGAATGTCGGCCTAAAGCAGTTTAATGACACTTTGATTTGTTGCTCCTAGTCTGTGGTGGATTTCCAAACCAGATGCCTGCGTTTGTCAGAAATGTTCATAAAAGCAAGGATTCCTGCGCATGTAGAGCTGAGGGGTTCAACTCAGGGTAAAGTGCAGGCGCTGTAGCGCATGGAGTTGGTGACATCCATCTTAGCTGCTCAGAGATCCCTTTTGCTCCCTTCTTGGTTTTCAACAGCTCCAGATGGGGAGGTGTTCCTATAGCTAGTGACCTGTCTGTGACCCCCTTTTTTTTCCCCTTCATAGATCCGTTTCTCTTCCTTCCCTCAATTGGTATCTATTGTTATTCCCAGGAACTCCAGGGCACACCCTGGGTCCTTCCCAGGACACTACCACCACCGCCTCCTTCTATTCCCCCCATTCCAGGCCAGTCTCTGCTCCAGCTCCTTATCTTACCTCTGGCAAACACTTACTCAGTGCCCCCCACCCCCCACCGGTGTCCAGCCGATAGCCAGGCCCTGGGAGAGGGGGGCTGCTGAGGCAGGCTCAGGGTGGTCCTGCCTTCTAGGAGTTCACAGCCTAGCTAGTGAGACCAGGTCAATGCACTGTAGCAGTTACTTTCCCAGTTAGAGAACAAGCAGGGCGGGGAAAGCAAGGCTGAGCTGAAGGTGGCTGGGTGTGGCCCAGCGTGGCCAGTACATAAGTGCAATGCGTGCGTGGTCAGGAAGGAAGGGTGCCAGGAGTTTCAGGAAAAGCTATGGGGGAAAACAGACCTGCGGTGACACAGGCTGGAGGGACAGCTAGTATCCAGCAATGCTCAAGAGTCAAAAAACGCTAGCAGGTACTGGATGTAGGCAAAGCCAACCCAGGATCCCCTGAGGAAATGAGGGGTGGGTGGATAGGTTGGGAGGTATTGCTGGAGCCCCTGGGATTGTCTGATGGGGAAATTGTGGGCCATCCCTCCAGGACACTTCAGGTTGGGGATGTATGGGGAGAAGAACATCAGGAAACGAACAGCAGGCAGAAGGCATCTGAGCGGAGAGGGGAGTGAGACTTGGGAGGTCAGGGTCCAGGCTGAGAGACCCCCTGGTGTGAAGGCAGCATGGAGCGGGGGCTCAGAAACAGCAGCTCTGAGTCGGGGCGTGGGGAGATGCGCGGACTCTCCCGGCGCCCCTGGGAGTCCAGCAGGCTGAGCTCAGACAGAATTGATTCAAGCCCCGTGAGCCTGCAAACCCCCAGGTCCTCCCTGGCTTTGATTTCAGGCACTCTTCTCTCCACCACCTCTATCTCCACTCCAGCCCGCTGTAACGGGCAATTCTCAACGTGAAACGTGAACAGAAAACGAGAAGCCTCTCATTAGATGACCTTGAAACTGGTTTCAAGTAATATTAACTGAGAAAGCTCACACTCCCTCTCTCACACCTCATGCACACGCACCACAACAAAAGCAAGTTTTCTTCTTTTCACATTTGCAAGTGGTGGGGAGTGTGTGCATGACAAGGAAGGCTGGGAGGGCGCCCCTCAGAACAAAGCAAGCTGGTTTGAGGGCAGTGATGGACCAGGAAGTATGGGACCCTAAGGTCACAAGAAAGGCTCTGGGAGGGTTTAAGGAAGGAAGTTCCTTGTGCTTCCCCCGACATTGTTGGAGCTCAAATAATCCATGCAAATGAACACCCACCCTGAGGCCTTGCCTGGCTCCAGGCCCCACAGGCTCTGAGGACCTAAGAGGCAGCCTGGGACCCCTGCAGTGTGTGGTCCTAATAGGAACTCTAGGGAGGGCAGGGTCAGGATGGGGTTCTGGCATTTGGTCCAGAGACATCAGGCCTGAAGCAGGGACAGCTGTGTGCCAGCATTGCCGCTTTCCCCTTAGCCTTCTATTAAATCTGCTTAGTAGACAGTTGCATCTACTTTGTTCATTTGTTTGTTTAATTGGGTATTAGGTAAAAGTTTACAGAGCAAATTAGATTCCCATTGGATAGTTTGTAGATAAAGTGTTTCGTGGCATTGGCTTCATTCCCCATAATGTGTCAGCACTCTCCTCATTTCTGCTCTGGTTTCCTCATTTCCTTTCATCCTGATTTTCTACCCCTTTCTGCCTTCTCATCTTTGCTTTTGGGAAATATTGCCCTTTTTAATCTCATATAGTTGATTGTTCTAAGGAGCATGTTCCTCTTGAGTGTTATTGTTTATTTTATGGGCTTGTCTATTGTTTGGCTGAAAGGTGACCTCTGGAAATGGCTTCAGTTCCAGGTCAGAAGGGTGTCTTAGGGCCATAGTCTCCGGGGTTCCTCCAGTCTCTGTCAGACCAGTAAGTCTGATATTCTTTGTGAATTCCATTTTTTGTTCTACATTTTTCCCCCCGGCTCTGTCGGGGATGCATCTACTTTGTTCAGACAGGTCATCCAGACCCAAAATGTTTCTGCCACTTGAGCAAGGTTACACAGCTGCTAAGTGGCAAAGCATAGACTCATTACAGCTTTCAGGCCCAAGATGACATCAAGAGGCCACTGGAATGAGGGTGAGACAGGGCGATTGCCCGTTCTCACTGTTTTTAATTTACAGAGACCTCTGTGTTCCAGAAGGCGTCGTCAAGCTGCCAGGGCCTCTGGTTGTCACGCATGTCATCAGTCCCGCAGACCGCAGCCCCTTCCCCTAACTGGGTCCCACTTAGGGAAGACCTCTGCCCCAGGGGCTCTGCCTCCTCCCGGCATCCTTCTCACCGAAGCCCTCCCCTTCGCAGAGGCAGGCGCCCAGTGGCCCCGGGCAGGAATGCACCTGGAGGTTCGCGGCCAGTACTCAGCCCAACGCTGGGCGGGCACGCGCCTCTGCGAGCCAGAGCCGCACGGGCCGCCCCTTTCCCGCCCAGCGCGCCCCACCGTGTGGTCGGAGCAGGAACTGCGGCCGCGGGAACTAAGCGCCACTCGTCCCTCGGGCTCCCCGCCTAGCCCTTGCTGGATTCAGAGGAGCAGATATTTTTTCTTGGAGGGGCAGAAAATTTTTTTGCCACCTCACTCCCTACCCCGCTCCTGCGCAGACCACTCGCCTTCTTAGGCCTGATCCTCACGGAGCATCACCTCTGGGCGAAGAATCTGGCTTCCTTCCCCTCGGGGTGCCCTCCATCAAGGGAGCAAACCCAGAGGGAAGTGCCAGAATGCATAGCCCCGTGACCTATGCCAAACAGGAGCAAGGGCAGGGGTAGGGAAGGGGTGTTCACAGAGGAAATGACACCAGAGATCCGTGAGGGCACGGGGATAGGACAGAAACCTTCCACGGGGAGAGAAGAACAAAAATGGGGCCAAAGGTTGGACTAGGTTCTACCCCAGGGTCCAGGGAAGGGCCACAGGCAGGGCTGGGTCAGGGACACCCTTCAGTGCCCCGTTGATGATCTGGGACTCTTTCTGGAGGTTACCGTTTCTCAAACAAAAGGGGGATGGCACCCCTACTTTCAGAGGCATTTGGTGATATGCTAAGGAAATCTGGAAGTTACAAGATAAATGTGGCTTGCCTTTCCTAGTTTACTTGATAGTACATAATTAAATACATAAATTTAAAAAAATTAAAAATTAATGCAGTATGGAATCTATAATGCAAAATCCCTGTGCATTTTAAAGCTGAAACAGGAGACTTTCATTCATTTGAGGTGCAGTAGGCTGCTTCAGAATGTGTCCCCAAGTACCAGGACACCATTCTCTCTGCCATGCCCTGAAAGTGCACCCGTGGAAATGCTGAGAAGCCGTGGGGAGCACTTGGCGAGGAGGCTTTAAGCAGTAGCACAGGGAGGTCAGATGGTATTTTATAAAGATCACTCTGGCTGCTCCAGTGCAGGAGAATGGTCAGGAGTCAAAGGAAGGGGCTAGGGGGCTGCTGCCTTGGTTGGGGAAGAGATGTGAAGACGTGGGGTCTCTGGGAGCTGGAAAAACCCTACCAGCTCAGAGGAAGGTCTTTTTACCAACAGAATTCCCGCTCTGCAGAGGCTGAGCAGTTGGAGCCACCCCTCCCTGTAGAACTCCACCCAGATTTCACTCTGTCTGCTGGAGGTCCACCCGGCACCACATCAGTAGACCCTGTGAGACCTTTCCCAGAAAAGCCTTACCCTTGGCATGGAGGCCAGAGCTCCCAATTCATCCTCCGAGAAGAAGAGAGGAGAGCCATGCCAATCAAAGGTTACATGTGAGAGGAAGTCAATGCCCTGGAAAAGAGTGCTTCAACTCAGGCTGACCTTGAGTGAGTGTGGCATTGACATTGACCAGGAATAATTGGGCATTATCATTCTGTGCTTAGAATTGGGTTAAGTGCCACAGACACACCACAACATGTGGACTGTGATCAAAGGGCCCTCAGTCTTAGAGAGACAAATCAAACCTGTATAAACTGAATGAATGGAATTAAATGCTAAGCTGAAGGAAAGAGCAGCCACCTGGGAATCAGTGGACCAGGTCTGAGTCCAACTCTGCCACTGACTTGCTGTGTGTCCTAAGGCGAGTCATTGCCCCTCTCTGGGCCTCAGGTTCCTCATGGGTATAATTAGAATGGTGAAGTAAGCCATGAATTCTTCAGTTGCAAGCATTGTGTCTTGTTCTTCTCCATTTCCCCAGTTCCTGGCTCAGTGAATGGTGAATGAATGAAGGAGTCAGATGACCCCTGAGGCCACTGAAGGCTCCCATGATCTTATTTTCCATCTAATCTCTTTTGTCCCACAATCTTCAGGGCTAGGAGGTTCTTCAACTTCTGCACTCCAGTAATTATGGCTGTGAGCAGGGTTATCCAAACAAAGCAACCAAGGAAGAAACCAGAACAAACCCTGGAGCTTGTTCCTTGAACTTCCAGAATCCCTCACCTGAGGCTCCAACTAGTCTGAATCCCCAAAGCTTCACGGAGATTTAGTATCATGAGTACAGATTCAGACATGGCATAGGGAGGCCTTAGTGATTAATAGCTAAAGGCAGAAGTCTGGTCTAAATTAGTGGAAAGTTTGAACTAGAATGTGCTACAATACTAAATCTAGACCCTATCTCTGTAAAACAGAAGGGCAAACAATGGGAAGAAGTGTGTTCCCTGTGTCAGTCAAAATTTCTTTGCCCAGTTTTCTGAGTTTTAGAAAATCTTGAGAGGCAGACGGGATACTTTTTGAGTAAAGAGTTTCAAATAAGGACACATGTCTTCTGCCTTGGCAGGTGTTGAATGAATGAATGAATACGTGTAGTGCCTGGCAAGTAGTGAGCACTGTTATCTTTATAAAATGTAAATCCATTGTGAAATATACTGTATCATTCATTCACTTTGTTTGACCATTTCTGGCTAAGTCTATGGAGCCCTGGTGGCACAGTGGTTAAGAGCTATGGCTGCTTTCCAACTGCTCCCTGGAAACCCTATGGAGTTCTACTCTGTCCTATAGGATCTCTATGAGTCGGAACTGACTCAACGGCACCTAAGAACAGCAACAGCAACAACAACAGCTTAGTCTACAGCATGTCCTTCATCAAAGTGATGCAGACATCTCTTAGGGGGCAGTCCATTTTCAGAGTGGTGATTGAGCCGTTCTCCTCTAGCAACTATCTGCAGAGTCCTGAACACAAGGCAAGAATAACAATGTGAGGTTCCATCTGGCACCGCCCTGTCTCAGGATTTTTCTCCTGTGTCTGTCAACTGGCTGGAAATGTCAGGAAATAAGGTCAGGTGCCTCACCATTTCCATCACTCAGCCCCATCACCTTGGCCCCTTGTAATGCTATGTTGCCTCTGGATCAGATTTCTGGGCTGCTGGAACCAATGTATAGAGATCAGGGCCTTTCTGGTTGAGCCCACCCTTGTCTGAGCATCCCAGCCTGGGCTGGACTGCCCAGCTCACCCCAAAAGGGTGACATTTCTGTTCCTCAAGATCCTATTTAAAAACATAACACTGCTGTTAAAATAGGAGAATATAACAGGACTCTCCCTCATTGTGGTAAATAATTCATTAAACATAGGCAGACAAATATATTTACAGGCATTGTTTCATACTCGTTTATAAGTCATTTTCTAACACAGGAACATAAGCAGAGTTGTGGGACATTAGAGCTGGTAGAACCCTTAGAATTGTAGTCCAATCCTCGCCATCTTAAAGATGGAGAAGTTGTAGCCCCAAAAAAAACCCAAACCCGTTGCCGTTGAATCTGACTCATAGTGACCCTATAGCCCAGATAATCCAATTCAACAAACACTGAGCTCCTACGAGATGGCAAGTAAAATCACACAGCGTGAGATGCTAGAGATCGATTGACAGGGTGTTATCTTAGATAGGATGTTCAGAGAAAGTCTCTCTGAAAGGTGATTTTTGAGTAAAGGCCTGAAGAAAGAGAAGAAAGAAGTCATGTGACATTTGGGGAAGAATGTTCCAGGCAGAGGGAACAGTAAGTGCAAAGGACCTGAGGTCAGAGGATGCCTGGCATGTTCAAGAAACAGGAGCAAAGCAGTGTGGCCAGAACATAGGGTATAAAAGGCAGAGTGGTAGGAGGTGAGGTCAGAGAGGGGGCAGGGTGATTCTGTAGGGCCTCAGAGTCACTTAAGGACTTGAGATTTTGATCTGAGTGAAATGAGAAGCCATTAGCAGGTTTTATGCAGAGACGTCACATGATCTGACTTAGATAGTAATTCCAGTCGCTACATGGAGTGTAGACCAGGGCTGGAGGGCTGGGGGAAAGCAAGGAGATGAGTTAGGAGGCTCTCAATATTAGTTCAGATTAAAGATGATGATGGCTGGGGCGAGGGTGATCATAGAACAGATGGTGAGAAGTGGTCAGAGTCTAGATATATTTTGAAAGTAGAGTCTTGCTAAAAGGAATGTGACCCAGGTCACATACAACTAGAAAATGACGCAGCTGGGATTAGGGCTCAGGTCTACTGATTGCCTGGCCCATGACTGAGTGTTTTGCATATATTCTTTCTAAATCTTGCCACATCAAGGCAGGTATGTTCTTAGTCCAGGCTTACAGATGAAGAAACTGAAACTAAGAAAGACAAAGTTATCTTCCAAGGTCACACACATAGTTAGTGGCTGTCTCAGAACCACACCTGTCAGACTCCAAAACCCCATTTGCCAAAGCTCAGGATAACACTAATGGCCACTTCCTTCCCATAAATCAAAACCAGCACTGTCATGGGGCCAGCCCCAGGGGGTGTGGACTGATGTCAATATACCCAAAAATCTCCTGCCCTAAAATAAACCCATTTGGTGACTCTTCCCCTTGTCTGAAATCCCCATCATTAGAAATTCATCTCTGCGGGTTAAGGCATTGAACGCCACTGTCTACAGTGTGAAAAGAGTGACTCATTAACTTGTAATGAACCTTAAGGCTGTAAGGAGATGATTGTGGGATTCAGGGAGCAGAAAGCAAAGTGCCAGGGAGGAGCCCTCTGTATGGCAAGGGATGGGTCAAGGACAGGTTTGTTTCTTGGGACAGTCAAGAAACCTTTGCTCAGTGAGAGTGAAGAACACACCAAAGACACAAGGAAAATATTAGCCCAAAAGACAGAAAGGGCCACATAAACCAGAGACTCCATCAGCCTGAGACCAGAAGAACCAGGTGGTGCCCGGCTACCACCCATGACCACCCTGCCAGGGAACACAACAGAGAATCCCTGATGGAGCAGGAGAAAAGTGGGGTGAAGAACTCAAATTCACTTAAAAAGACCAGACTTAACGGTCTGACTGAGACTGGAGGGACTCCAGAAGACATGGCCCCAGGACTCTCTGTTAGCCCAGAACTGAAACCATTCCTGAAGCCAACTCTTCAGACATAGATTAGAATGGACTATAAGACATAAAATGATACTCGTGAAGAGACCGCTTCTTAGCTTGAGTAGATACATGAAACTAAATGGGCAGCTTCTGTATGGAGGCCAGATGAAAAGGCAAAAAGGGACAGGAGCTGGCTGAATAGACATGGGAAATCTGGGGTGGAAAGGAGGAGCATGCTGTCATATTACAGGGAGAACATCTAGGGTCATATAACAATGTGTGTATAAATTTTTGTATGAGAAACTAATTTTAACTGTAAACTTTCACTTAAAGCACAATAATAATAAAAAAACTGAATTGACATACATTTAAAAAAACCCTTCTTTTTTTTTTCTTTCTGTTTTCCTTTTATTTACTTTGATTGGGATCATCACTTGACTAAGATGATAACATCCAAAAAAAAAGAAAAGCAATCTTTGCTCAGCTCAGAATGAGAGAAAATATTTGGAAACGATATATCAGATAAGGGTTTAATATTCAGAATATATAAAGAACTCTTAAAACTCAACAACGAAAAGACTGACAAGCTAACAACCCAATTAAACAATGGGCAAAGAACTTGAATAGACATTTCTTCAAAGAAGCTATACAAATGGTCAACAAGCACATGAAAAGATGCTCAACATCATTAGTCATTAGGGTCATGCAAATAAAAACCACCATGAGACACCACTGTGTACTCACTGGGATGACTATTATAAAAAACAAACAAAACCAGGAAAGAAGAGGTGTTAGGGAAGATGTGGAGAAATTGGAATACCCATACATGGCTGGTGGGAATGTAAAATGGTACAGCTGCTGCGGGAAACAGTTTGGCAACTCCTCAAAAAGCTGGACATAGAATTACCATATGACCCAACAATATACTCAAAAGAACTGAAAGCATAGACTCAGACACAAGTACACCAATGTTCATAGAAACATTATTCACCAAAAGGTAGAAACAACCCAAGTGTCCATCAACTAATGAGTGGATAAACAAATGTGCTATATCCATACAATGGCATGTTATTCAGCTATAAAAGCGAAATGAAGCTCTGATACAAGCCACCACATGGATGAACATTGAAAACTTCATATATAGTGAAATAAAGCAGACACAAGAAGACAAATATTATATGATCCCGCTTATATGAAATATCTTGAATAGGTAAATCCATTGAGACAAAAGATTAGTGGGTTCCAAGGGATGGGGGGAGGAGGGAATGAGAGAGTTTAAAAAAAAATCACTATTAAGAGAATTACATAAAATAAATACCAGATTTTGGGCTACCATAAAAAATTCTCAGTTCCAATTCTTAATATACTACAAATCGATAGATACAACTCACATAAACATATTGATTTTTTAAAAAGCATCTAAACGTGTAACAAGTGGAAACAGACAGAATGTTTGGTCTGGCTAGTGGAGCCCATACACTCAGAAGCCTGTCTGCAGCTGCTCCTACCCTGAGGGGTTAGCTCAAGCTGCTTGTTTCTCTTTAGAGCCCAGAGAGTGGTCTGACAGGCAAGCAGGAAGGAGAAGAATTACGTTGATGCTGGAGCCCTGGTGGTGCCATGGTCAAGAGCTCGGCTGTTAACCAAAAGGTTGGCAGTATGAATCCATCAGCCATTCCTTAGAAACCCTATGGGGCTGTTCCACTCTGTCCTCTAGGGCCACTATGAGTCAGAACCGACTCATGGTTTGCTTTTTTGGTTTCAGGTTTATGCTGGTAAAATTCAAGTTGCCATTACACCACAGTGACACGTGAGGGCACCCTTACCAATCAGCATACTTTTTTTGTAGCGATGAATACAGGGATTACCAATATAAATGTCAGTTTGATTCACCACATTAAAAGAAAATAAGCTTCTAGCCTCTTGTCAGCGATGATGTAATTTTTTTTACATCATCTTTTGTGTTTCTCTGGCCCAAAGTACGTTCCAATAAACACGCACTGTGTACTTGTTTATAGACTCCACACTGGTGGGTGGTGTGCCTGGGTAAGGCACTCTGTGACCCCACCCACTCTGGTCCCTCAAGAGAGCCTTGCAGAAAAGCAAGACGTCATGCATCTCACCCAGCATCTCTTGAAGAGGGCTGTTGAAACGCTGGCCTCCTGTAGAGCCCTGGTGATGATGGAAGGAAACGTGTACTATGTGGTGCTTCCATAGAAACATCAGTGCTGTGGTTGGCCACTCCCAGTTATGGCTGACATCGGACACATTGCTTTGGGATGTCATAAGGCTGTTTTTCTTGGTTCTTAACTCTGTCCCATCCCTGTGGTTATCAATGCCCGAGACTGGTTCATAACAACTTATTGGGGTCAGGGATCTGGCTTCCTCCAATGCCTCCTTGAGTGCCCTTGGGCTAGTTGTGTGTCCTTCTGGGTCACAGTTTCCTCACCTTTCAAAGGGTAGTATCTGCCTAGGTCAGAACACTGTTATGAGACTCAGACGGCACAATGATGTGACGGGCATTGTCAACCACAGGACATAAAAGTACTAAGTATATATATTTATGGACTTCTCTTTCCTCTCCTACTCTGTGAGGTAATGGCAGGTTTTTTGGTAGGGAAAGGGCGTAGTTTGTTCTGTGCTTTAGAAAGATTTCTCTGGTAACTGGTGAGAAGGATTTATTGGAGAACAAAACTGACAAAGGGGCATGAATTAGGAGGTAGTTATAAGAGGCCAGGTGCCTTGGTGGCTCAGTGGTTAAGAACTCAGCTGCTAACCAAAATGTTGGCAGTTCCAATTCACCAGCAGCTCCTTGGAAACCCTGTGGGGCAGTTCTACTCTGTCCTATAGGGTCGCTATGAGTTAGAATTGACTCGAAGGCAATGGGTAGAAGAAGCCAGTCAAGGGATGGTGAAAGCCACCTTAGGGTGGTGATAAGAATGGAAGGGGCCAGAAGGGTGAGAAACTTCAGAAGCAGAATGTAGGAGGCTTTGTAACTGAATGGAGGGAGTGAGGAAGGGGCTAAAGCAGGAATAGCCCAGAACAACTTCCAGGATTCCTGGAGGGGAAGGGGTAACATGTTCTTCAAGATGGGGGTCACTTTTCTCACTGGTTCCCGCCGCTCTGAATTTGCTCAGTTCCAGATGGTGGTGCAGGCTTTGTGACTAACAGCACCTGAGGGCTCTCAGGTGGACCTCAGTGGTTCCAACAGAATCTTCAGCAGCCAGGGACTTTCTGGCTCAGTAGGATGGGCACACACTCCCACAAACAGGGAAATAATTCATTAAACACAGACAGACAAACATATTTACAGATACTATTTCTTTCTCATTTACAAGTCATTTCCCAGCACAGGGACATAAGCAGAGTTATGGGACATTACAGCTGATGTTGTTGCGTGCCCTCAAGTTGGTTCCAACTCATAGCGATCCTACAGGACAGAGTAGAACTGCCCCATACGGTTTCCAAGGAGCGGTTGATGGATTTGAACTGCCGACCTTTTGGTTAGCAGCCGAGCTCTTAACCACTATGCCACCAGAGCTGGTAGGACCCTTAAAAGATGGAGTAACGGTTGCTTAGATAATCCAGTCCAACCTAATTTAACAAACATTGAGCACCTGCGATGTTGCAAGTAAAATCAACCAGAGTAAGATGCTAGAGACTGATGAGTGGGTTATCTTAGTTGTTCAGGGAAAGTCTCTCTTATAAGGTGAGACTTATGGGCACCCAGGCACCTCCTTGACATAAAGAACCTTAGCTAGGGCAGAGAGTAGACTGCAGAACTCCCTTTCTAAAGTAAACTTATACTTTGATTCCTACTCCAGGCAGATTTAACTGAATGTATCTTCTCACTTTTCTCTCATAACCTGCTTCCCTGGATACATTCTAGCTCTACAAGATCTGATTACATCTGGGAGAAATGGTATTTTTATCTATATTCAGAGGATAGAATAAAGTACCTATTGGCATAGGAAATCAATTAAATATTTCAGTAAAATTTTCCAGAACTGAAGGATAAGTGTCTGCATTGAAAGGACCCTTTCCAGCACAATGCATGGAAATGGATACACAGCAAGGTAAGTCATTGTGCAATTTCAGAACACTAGGGAAAAAATATTTAAGAGCTTCCAGAGAGAAAAAAAAGATGTTAGAACATACAAGGAGGCACAAATCAAAATGGCTTCAGATTTCTCACTAGGAACATTCTGAAGGCAATGGAACAATATTTTCAAAATAATAAAAGAAAATGATTTCCAACCTAGAATTCTATACCCAGCTCAACTATCAATCAACTACAAAGTTAGAAGAAAGATTTTTTCCAGATAATAAAGTGTCAAAAAAATTTTACCCCCAGTGCAGCTTTTCTCAGGAAGCTACTGGGGAATATGCTTCACCAAAATATAAGGGTAAAACAAGGAAGAAATGGCAAGGGATTTCTACCCCAGGAGAGAGGGGTGAAGAGACTGGAGCAGGGCTTCAGGAGGGACTCCCTAGGAATATGAAATTGATAGGACATCACAGCCTTCTGAAGATCTTGAAAGGAGGTTTATATACTTGACAGACTTTGGGGTTTAACTAGTGGTAAGTACTTAGAAAGCTAAATCAAGCAAGACAAAATGAAACAAAACAAAACAAAAGAAATAAGAATGATTAATTTCAGGAAAAGCACAAAAATAAGCAAGAAAGACAAAGTTACCATAGTATACTATATAATTCAGCTGTGATATCCTTGACATAGTGATAATAATGAAAAACAAATATTGACCCAACTAAAATTATAATATTTGAAAGGATAAGACAGTACGTATGTTTATGTATAGAGAGAGGTAGTGAAATCCTCATCTTCTATGGTGAGGATTCAATGAATGACATTAAAACTGGAAAATCAAGTAGTAATGATATAAAGCTGATATTTAGACCTATGGAAGTAAATACGGGCAGTCCTTGAGTTCCAAAAATCCGAACATTCGACTTAAGGACAACTAGTACTTGCCCTTTAATGTTATATAATTTTTTTATGTAAGTTTGTCCTCACTCTGAAGTGAATGAACCAACCCCTAGTCACAACAAATCATTCATCACAATCATCTTCACTTGCTGCATGTACAGTTTTTAAACAATTGAAAAGCCTTCAAGCCTTTTCTTGCAGTAAACCAAACCCAAACCCACTGATGTCAAGTCGATTCTGACTCATGGAGACATTGTAAGACAGGCTAGAAGTGCCCCATAAGGTTTCCAAGGCTGTAAATCTTTACAGAAGCAGACTGCCACATCTTTCTCCCAAAGAGTGGCTGGTGGGTTCGAACCGTTGACCTTTCAATTAGCAGCTGAGGACTTAACCACTTCGCCACCAGGGCTCCTTTTTCTTGCACTAAAAGTAAGGCTAAATAAGAACCATATGCACCTGTTCTGACTTCCCTACAAATTCTTAAAAGACTCAATTAGGAATGGATCTCGTTCATAATCTGGGGTCTGCTGTACCAAAAGAACCAGCAAAGAGATTGAAGAGAAGGAAAAGGTAAGAGCTGGGACTACAAGCATCCTTTTTAAACTATGAGTATGTATAACTGATAAAAGTGAAAACTCACGTTAAACACACTCTGCCCTCTGTCAGCCATTCAGTATTCTGTGTGACATGGCCATAGGATGTGGAACCAGGGATATCACTGCTCATGTCAGATGGATCCTGGCTGAATGCAGAGAATACCAGAAAGATGTTTACCTCTGTTTTATTGACGATGCAAAGGCATTCGACTGTGTGGATCATAAAAAATTAGGGATAACTTTGCAAAGAATGAGAATTTCAGAACACTTAATTGTGCTCATGAGGGACCTATACATAGATCAAGAGGTGGTAGTTCAAATAGAACAAGAGGATACTGCGTGGTTTAAAGTCAGGAAAAGTGTGCGTCAGGGTTGAATCCTTTCACTATACTTATTCAATCTGTATACTGAGCAAATAATCTGAGAAGCTGGACTATATGAAGAAGAACGGGGCATCAGGATTGGAGGAAGACTCATTAACAACCTGCAATATACAGATGACATAACCTTGCTTGCTGAAAGTGAAGAGGACTTGAAGCACCTACTGATGAAGATGAAAGACTACGGCCTTTAGTATGGATTACACCTCATCATAAAGAAAACAGAAATCCTCATACCTGGACCAGCAACATCATGATAAATGGAGAAAAGATTGAAGTTGTCAAGGATTTCATTTTACTTGGATCCGCAATCAATGTCCATGGAAGCAGCAATCAAGAAATCAAACAATGCATTGCACTGGGCAAATCTGCAAAAGACCTCTTTAAAGCATTAAAAATGCAAAGATGTCACTTTAAAAACTAAGGTGCGCCTCATCCAAGCCATGGTGTTTTCAGTCGCCTCATATGCATGCAAAAGTGGGACAATGAATAAGGAAGACTGAAGAAGAATTAATGCCTTTGAATTATGGTGTTGGCAAAGAATATTGAATATACTATGGACTGCCAAAAGAATGAACAAAGCTGTCTTGGAAGAAGTACAGCCAGAGTGCTCCTTAGAAGCAAGGATGGTGAAACTACATTTCACATTCTTTGGACATGTTATCATCAGGAAGGATCAGTCCCTGGAGAAGGACATCATGCTTGGTAAAGTAGAGGGTCAGCAAAAAAGAGAAAGACCCTCAATGAGATGGATTGACATAATGGCTGCAACAATGGGCTCAAGTATAACAACGATCGTGAGGATGGCGCAGGACCGGGCAGTGTTTCGTTCTGTTGTACATAGGGTCACTGTGAGTCAGAACCGACTCGACAGCACCTAACAACAACAAGCTTATTTTCTACTGCCCATCATACCACCCACATACCCATGATGCCTCAGCCTTGATTTTTATCTTCTGGAAGTCTCACCTCTTTCTAGAATGCATCCTCCTGTCTGTCTGCTGCAAAACTTCCTAACAAAAGTCAGCTTGAACTCAACCTTATCCAAGAAGGCTTCCAAGATCACACAGACTCTGCCCCCACCCACCTCCCAAGCAGGAATGAATTTTTCCAGCTTCCTGATCCATATTCCAGGCACAGTGACCAAGGTTTTCCCCACACATTACAGTCTATGTGTGAGGCTAGTCTGCCTCCCCACTAGGCCGTAGGATCCTGAAAGCAGCCTCTTTGTAGATCTCCCCTGCAGGGCTCAGCACCACTGTATCTGGCCCTCCTTGACTTGTTGAATCTTAGCTCTGTCAGCATCAGGGCCAGACTCATGCATGGGGTGTGATATCAGGAGCTCTTGAAACCTCAAACCTGGGCTCTGATGGTAACTGACCTTGACTTCCTCCAGCCCCTCAGGATCAAGAAGGCCTTCCTTCCCCTGCTGGACTCACCAACAAGCTCCTCACAAGCTGCCCCTCACTCACTGGCCAATCCCGACACTCCCCATCACAGCTCTGTCCCTCTTCCTCTAGGTTCTCAGCCTTATTAGGAGGCAAGGGCTCACATTTAATGGGAAAAGGTGGAGGGATAATTTATTGAGATGTTAATATGTGCTCTTCCAGTGTTTCCCCCTTCTCCATTACAAGTAGGTAACCAGACCCTTGGTATGTCCTTCCCTGAGGGGTTTTTGCAAGGCAGGTTAGATTTGTCTTTAATAAAACCCAGCCTCATGGAGGAGATTGTGCCAGATGTCCTGGAGGGTAGCACCTTTGAAAGCAGCGCTGGGGAGAGAGAATTTTTCTCCCCCAGTTTGGAGAGAGATCACAGTGAAGCCAATGAACAAAAGGCCTGCCCCCATGGTGCACTGGGCCACCAGGACCCCAGACCCAGGGAATTCCAGCTTTGTCAGATAGTCCTGAACTGGGAATATTATACAGAAAGTGCAGAACTGCCTAACCTGAATCGTCCAGGTCAGACTGTCTGAGGTAGTAGGTGTCTAGTGGTAAACAGTGAGGACTAGCTTCCACATTGCATAAGATGCCAGGTGTCTTAATTATCTAGTGCTGCTATAATAGAAATACCACAAATGGAAGGCTTTAACAAAGAGAAATATTCTGTCTCAGTTTAGGAGGCTAGAAGTTCAAATTCAGGGTGCCAGCTCCAGGGGAAGTCTTCCTTTTTCTGTAGCCTCTAGGGGGAAGGTCCTTGCCATCAATCTTCCCCTGGTCTAGGAGCTTCTCAGAGCAGGAATCCCAGGTCCAAAGGATGCACTGTGCTCCCAGAGCTTCTTTCTTGGTGGTATGAGGTTCCCCTTCTCTTTTTTATATCTCAAAAGAGATTGACTCAAAACACAATCTATTTTTGTAGACTGAGCCTGGCCTCACTAACATAACTACCTCTAATCCTTCCTCATTAACATCATAGAGGTAGGATTTACAACACAGAAAAATCACGTCACAGACAAAATGGGAGATAAACACACAATACTGGGAATCATTGCCTAGTCGAGTTGACACACATTTTTGGGAGACACAATTTAATCCATAACACCAGGTCTTGGCATAGTCCTAAAGGGGTGTGAGAGTGCTGGGGGTAGATTAAAGTTGATCTAAAAGATCCACATGCACTTTGTGGGTCTCAGAGCTGACTGTTCTCATGGCCTACCTGGAACTGATCTTGCCATGGGCTGGGCTATCAGTGACACATGGAGAAAGCTTTTGTTCTGGGGTGGCCATGCCCAAGAGGATGGTGCCCCGACTGGATGCTAAGAAGTGCTGAGACTCACTGGCAAAGCACTATAAATGACCACAGTTGGTTTAGACTAAGATTCATCCCTTGAAGCTGGGAAGAATCCTATTCCCTGAATTCATAGCCGCCTGAGTCCTGACCGAGGCAGAAAGTGGGGTAGAGAAAGCTGCAGGATGGGGAGCTACCCGCTCACCTTTAGCATATCTAAAGTACATTGTATGCTGCCATTAAACTGAGAGGAAGGAAAGACAGATGAGCAACCTGTTCTTTCTGACTATAAAAGTAACACAGGGAGGAGAGAGGAGCACAGTGGTTCCTAAGCCTGGGGCAAATGTGTCTGGGCCTGTGTAGTTCACTGGTAGGGAGGGCCACCAGGAATCTCCACTCAAATTTGAGGAGAAGGTGTATCCTTGAAAAGAAAGCCCAGCCATGACAAATTTGAACCTATAAGGACCCCACAGCCCTAGAAAAGGAAGAATGATGGGTGGTAACAGAGGGGCCCTCACTGAGATTTATTGCCTTGCCTAGCACCCCCATGTCCTCAATAGTTACGTTCGCTCATAGTTAAGTTAGAATAGGATGAGGGGCTTCACTAAGTTTCTGCGAATTATTGGGGCACAGGCTTTGAAACCATGTGGCACAGTGTGACACTTGTCCTGGAACCATGTGGCATGAGGATCCCAGAGACCACAGTGCCATGGCAGCACCTCATGAGAACCCCAGTTCACCACTCTGAGGGGCCTGTAGTGATGGCAGTGCTTCCCAGGAATGGCAGTGGGGCCTAGCAATGGCAGCTGTGTCTGTGGAAGACCACGGTGCCATTCTGGCACCTCATGGAGAAACCCAGCTCACCATCCTGGGGGTCCCACGGTGACGACAACACAGGAATGGCAGTGGGGCCCAGCAGCGGCAGATCCTTGGTGGGTAACAGAAGCAGTGGGAGATATCTTTGTGTGAAGTCTCTCCACAGGGAACTTCAGCTGGCCTCTGCCAGAACTTGCAGTATCCATCTGTCACAGGGGGTTGCTATGAGTCGAAAACAACTCGACAGCACCTAACAACAACAGCCTTCTCTGGGCAGATGAATCATGAAAAGGCGTGCCCAGCCCCCACCCCTGGTCTGAAGCAGAGCTGACAAATGGGGCTCACCTCGCTTGCTCCTAGGCCAGGCGCTGGCCTTGGACATCAGTGAGACACCAGAGGAGGCCTTGAAGGCTCAGGAAATTTGATGCAGAGAGAAATCAGACCCAGAGGTTCATGTAAATGTCCTTCCTTTGGATGAGGCTGTTGAGTCACACTGGCCACACCAGGGCCTTTGCTAGATGCTGGAGCCAGCTGCCCCCTCAGCAGCCTGGGGACCCAACCATGGTGAATACAATTTATGCTGACAAATGTTATTGCTTTCTCTGCAGCTTGGACTCAGGGATTCCATTTCTCTTCACAAGACGCAACAAGGCAGATTTCTGAGGCTCAAAGCCCCTGGAAATCCCCTGAGCACTGGAAAACCATTCATTAATGGATACACATTCAAGAATATTTCTTGAGCACCTTCTCTGCCTCCTCCTTGCCCTCAGAAAGCAAAACCAAACTGCAGTGTGTAAAAAGGCAAAATGAGCGACTGAGTCCCTCCTGCTCTGCCCATGTGGGCCAGATGCTGTAATTCCTTGCAGCTGTCCCTCCTGGCGCCAAGCCTCACCTCCCTTGGGTGGGATGCTTCCACTGCATGCCAGACAGCTGTTTTATATTGTTTCTTTCCAGCAGTCATTTCCAGCATAAGTCCCATGATACTCCTCCACTTTGCTCTATCTTTTGCAACATCCCTGTCACATTGGCTCAGGACTAGGCTCTGCCCTTATCTTAAAGGTCATAACAGAAAGTGATCACAATAGAAGGAGAAGGGGTGGGGGTGGGGGAGGATAGAGGTCAGATAAAGTTTCAGGGAGAAGGTGGGTTTGAAGGACTAGGTTTCTCAAGAGGTCGACATGGTAGAGGAAGGGTGCTTTAGACATAGATGGCAGCATGTGCAGAGCAGGATGCCCCCTTGGGATGTGGCATTGACCCCTGCATGGTGTTTCAACACATATAAGCACAACATGCATGCTATTACCACACACCCACATCTGTATACGAGGGTCTTCCTAAGGCTGAACTCCAAGAACTTTCACACTTCCATTAGTGGGGAAGGGGTTGCAAGCAGCTTCTTGGTGGAGCTTGGAGGTGGAGGCTTCAATTATTATCCTTTAGGAAAGGTCCTTCCTTCCTTCCTTCTCTCTCTCCTTTCCTCCTTCCTTCCTTCTTTCAGTCTTCCTTCCTTGCTGCCTTCCTCACCAAAAAGGGTCCTGGAGTTTTACAAATATAATGTAATCATTGTTCTGTGGAAAACTACAGTTATGATTAACTCATGAAGGATTGTGTATAGATGTATCTGAACTATGACACCAAAGCTGTTGGGATTTTGTAAAGGTTGGTGATGGTGGTAGGGCCCAGAAACAAGGGAAAAGAAAATCTTCCAGAAGTGTGTAGGGTAGGTGATGACATGGTGCCTTAGTGGTTGCTTACTCCAGAGGAGATTGGGGGGTCACTGGGTAGACATATTACCCCAGACAGTGTGTGATCTTTTTAAAGTGTTTTTTTTTCCCAGCATTCAAAAGTACATAAACAACACATACACACCAACATGTAATTGCATAACATTGGTTTAAAGTAAAAGATCACGTTCTAAACAACAAAAATATAAAAGCGGCCCCATCAGTAAGTATAAATTAATAGCTGAAATGTGTAAGTATATATTGTCAATAAAATCTATATATTTTATCCCTTCCTTAAGCTGGTGCTCTGGCATGTTGTGGAGGAATCTGGCAACACTGAGCAGAGAGAGATTCCCTGGGGGCATGCAGGGGCATGCAGAGGGAAAAAGTTGAGGGGGGGCTGCTTTCGTGAGGGACTCTGTGAGAGGCAGTTTTGGGAAGAGCACTTGTTTCCCTTGTCCCCACAGAACCCAGAGCCCTGCAGCAGTGGGGCCTTGGTGGTCTGCAGGAGTCACATCCTTGGGGCCCCATCACATAGTACTTCAGGTGGCTTAGTGGACACTGAGGGGAGAGCCAGAGCAGGAGAAAAGAGCACCACGAATGCCAAGGGCATCTGTAGTGGACTGACTGGACTGACAGGCTTGGGAATGCACGTGGGTCCACTTTCAGAGGCACCTAGAAAAATAACCAAGAGACCAAACACAGGCGTACAGAGATGCTAAGGTCCTACCTCATGCTGGTGGAGGCTTAGTGTAATTGAAATTTTGGTATCAGTCCAAGGATATCTTTTTTATACTGCATTGATAAAAATAGGAGACAGCAGCTACACTTGCATGCACACACACATACCCCTGCACACTCATACACACACACGTCCATACCTCCAAACACACACAGGATGTGTCTGACTCAGCTCTGAAGAAAGAAAGTCCTCTCTGGTTTGATGGACACCCAAAGAAGTCTGTGGTACAGTCTTGGTGTCACAAATCCAGGAAACTGGCAAGAAGATGCTACCTGGCATGGTGAAAAGCCATGGACAGGGGTGATTTCCAGTTCTACTACTATCCTGAGGAGGAACTGGGACAAATTCTTGGTACAGAGGTGTCAATGGGTCCCAGGTGTTCCCAGGCATTGACTCCCTCAGTCCTCCAAGCAGTGGAGAAGTCCCTGAGGTAGCTGGGCCCCTGGCCAGGCACCTGAGTAAGGGCAGTCTGTTCTCTTTATCTCAAAATGTTGTACAAATATAATTTTCTTTGTATGTGATTATGTGGAAAAAGTTGGAAGCACAGCCTTTGTTTTCCAGGTCTAGATTGATTTGCCGGGTTACAGCCTGGGTAGCATGACTTGTCAAGATCACACAATGAATTTCACTAGGTGGTCAGCAGGTAAAACAAGTACACAGTATTCTTGACTTGAGAGGGCAGTTATATTACAAAGAGAAATGCAGCAAACCTGAATGTACTTAATATCTCTTAAATTGACAATAAAGTCTATGCTTCTGTACTCGCTAATATGTCTTTCAACAAGTTGGAACAAGCCCCCATTGCCTGCAGAGCTTTAGTACAGAGCTTTAGTACAGTTGGCCCTCCATATCTGATGGTTCCATATCCGTGGATTCAACCAACTGCAGATTGAAATATTCGGGAAGAAAAAATTCCAAAAAGCAAAACTTGAATTTGCTGCATGCTGAGCACTACGCTGAATTCACGCAAATTAAAAGATGTGTAGCATCCTCTGCTGTAGCCTCCCGCCATTTCAAAGATCCTCCGTCTCTCTCCAGCATTTGTTGTTGCTTTGTTTGCCTTGTGTCTTGTCGTTATTCCCTAAACAATTGGAGCCCTTGTGGCGCAGTGGTTAAGAGCTTAGCTGCTAACCAAAATGTCAGCAGTTCAAATCCACCAGCTGCTCCTTGGAAACCCTATGGGGCAGTTCTACTTTGTCCTATAGGGTCGCTAAGAGTTGGAATCGACTTGACACCAATGGGTTTGTTTGTTTGTTTGTTTTAAATATAACAAGTACTTACATAGCATTTACATTGTATTAGGTATTATAAGTAATCTAGAGATGATTTAAAATATATGGGAGGATGTGCGTAGGTTATATGCAAACACTATGCCATTTTATATAACGGACTTGAGCATCTGCAGATTTTGATATCTGCGGAGTTCCTGGAACCAATCTCCCTCGGATACCCAGGGACAACTGTGTCTGCTTCTTCATTACTTCAGGGCATACTCTGCCCTCAAATTCTTTGGCTGACTTGCTTTCCAGGGCCATGCTGAACAAACACTAACCAGTTGCTGTCGACTCGATTCCGACTCATGGCAACTGTGTGTGTGTTAGAGCAGAGCTGTGTTCGATAGGGGTTTTAATGACTGATTTTTCGGAAGTAGATCACTAAGCCTTTCTCAAGAGATGTCTTGAGTGCACTTGAACTGCCAACCTTTCAGTTAGCAGCTGAGTGCCTTAACTGTTTGAACAAACACAGCAGTACCCTAACCACTATATTCCAACCAACAGATGCAGCAATAACACTGGGGGAACATGAAAGGCAAAAGAGGAGGCATGGGAAGACAGGTAACACACTGACTATGCCTCATGGTTGGTTCCTGCCTTTGCCCTGCTTGATGATGCTGCTAAGCATGACCTCAGTTTACCAGGACTAGCTGGAGTGAGCTAGAAGACTTTTCCTACAGTTGTTGAATTGGTGTATGCTCTGCTGTGTATATTCTCAACAACAGCAAAAATACAATAAATAAATAAAAAGAAATTGCTGGACCCAGCAATCTGTTTTAACAACCTCTCCCGGTGATTCTGATGCACTACAGAGTTTGAGGACCACTGGTCTCCAGTGTCCTCCGACCCTGATGGACTTTCATCTTAGCAAATTAAACCAACACTAGTTCACCTATATGTGATCAGTCCCACAGCAGTGTGCAATGTCTCTGATGAAGTTCCCTCTAGTGTGGGCTGAAGCCCCCACCCCTTGAATTGCACACAGACTGAGACACCTGCCTTCAATCCTTGAATGTGCCCTGCCTTTGTTATCAAGCCAGCTCAAGGCATAGTAAGTGTGCAAACACATCATAACATACTCCAACCAATTCAACAGTTTCTACAAGTACAATACAGTGACATTGATTACATTCTTTGAGTTGTGCAACCATTCTTACCTTCCTTTTCTGAGTTGTTCCTCCCCTATTCACATAAACTCACTGCCCTCTAAGTTTCCTAGCTAATCTTTCAAGTTGCTATTGCTAATATGATCCCATATAGATAGTTCTTAAAATAGCACGATGTTCAAGGCAGACATTCTTTACTAGCTAAGTTAAACTATTGTTTTTTTTTTTTTAAAAAAAACTTGAGGGGAAATTTTTGGTTTAAGGTTTAAAGATGATCTCAGGGCAATGGTTTCAGGGGTTCATCTAGCCTCCACAAATCCAGAATATCTGGATTCCATGAGAATTTAAAATTCAGTTCTGCATTTTCCTCCTCTTGATCAGGATTCTTCTATAGAATCTTTGATCAAAACATTCAATAATGGTATCCAGGCACCAACCAGTTCTTCTGGTCTCATGTCAAAAAGGGCAGTTGTGCATGGAGGTAATTAGTCACACGTTCCATTTCCTCCTCCTATTCCCGACTCTCCTTCTTCTGTTGCTCCAGCTGGATAGAGACCAATGATTGTCCTTGCAAGCTTGTCCTTGCCACTTTCAAGCTTTTTAAGACCCCAGGCACTAAGCAATAAACTAAGAGGTAGAACAGAAGCACTAAAAACATTATTAGGCCAATTGATTGGGATGTTCCATGAAACCATGACCGTAAACCTCTCAAGAATAGATTTGACGCATTGAACCTTAATGACTGAAGACCAGATGAGTTGTGGAATGACATCAAGTATATCATACATGAAGAAAGCAAGAGGTCATTAAAAAGACAGGAAAAAAAGAAAAGACCAAAATGGATGTCAGAAGAGACTCTGAAACTTGCTCTTGAACATAGAGTAGCTAAAGTGAAAGGAAGAAATGATGAAGTAAAAGAGCTTAACTGAAGACTTCAAAGGGCGGCTCCAGAAGACAAAATAAAGTATTATAATGACACGTGCAAAGACCTGGAGTTAGAAAACCAAAAGGGAAAAACACACTCAGCATTTTTCAAGCTGAAAGAACTGAAGAAAAAATTCAAGCCTCAAGCGGCAATAGTGAAGGATTCTATGGGCAAAATACTGAATGATGCAGGAAACATCAAAAGAATATGGAAAGAATACACAGAGTCATTTACCAAAAATATTGGTCTACGTTCAGTCATTTCAGGACGTAGCATATGATCAAGATCTGATGGTACTGAAGGAAGAAGTCTAAGCTGCACTGAAGACACTGGTGAAAAACAAGGCTCCAGGAATTGACGGAATACCAGTTGAGATGTTTCAACAAACGGATGCAGTGCTGGCAGTGCTCACTCATCTATGCCAAGAAATTTGGAAGACAGCTACCTGGCCAACCGACCGGAAGAGATCCATATTTATGCCTATTCCAAAGAAAGGTGATCCAACCGAATGTGGAAATTATCAAACAATATCATTAATACCACATGCAAGTAAAATTTTGCTGAAGATCTTTCAAAAGCAGCTGCAGCAGTACATTGACAGGGAACTGCCAGAAATTCAAACCAGATTCAGAAGAGGCCGTGGAACGAAGGATATCATTGCTGATGTCAGATGGATCCTGGATGAGAGCAGAGAGTACCACAAAGATGTTTACCTGTGTTTTATTGACTATGCAAAGGCATTTAACTGTGTGGATCATAACAAATTATGGATAACATTGTGAAGAATGAGAATTCCAGAACACTTAATTGTGCTCATGAGGAACTTGTCCCTAGATCAAGAGGCAGTAGTTTGAACAGAAAAAGGGGATACTGCATGGTTTAAAGTCAAAAAAGATGTGTGTCAGGGATGTATCCTTTCACCATGCTTATTCAGTCTGTATGCTGAGCAAATAATCTGAGAAGCTGGACTATATGAAGAAGAACGGGGCATCAGAATTGGAGGAAGACTCATTAACAACCTGTGTTATGCAGATGACACAACCTCGCTTGCTGAGAGTGAAGAGGACTTGAAGCACTTACTGATGAAGATCAAAGACTACAGCCTTCAGTGTGAATTACACCTCAACGTAAAGAAAACAAAAATCCTCACAAGTGGACCAATAAGCAACATAATGATAAATGGAGAAAAGATTGAAGTTGTCAAGGATTTCATTCCACTTGGATCCATAGTCAACACCCATAGAAGTGGCAGTTGAGAAATTAAAAGACATTTCATTGGGCAAATTTGCTGCAAAAGACCTCTTTAAAGTATTAAAAAGCAAAGATGTCACTTTAAAGACTAAGGTGTGCCTGACCCAAAAAAAACCCAAACCAAACCCACTGCCGTAGAGTTGATTCCAACTCATAGTGACCCTATAGGGCAGAGTAGAACTGCTCCATAGAGTTTCCAAGAAGCGCCTGGTGGATTCAAACTACCGACCTTTTGGTTAGCAGCTGTAGCTCTTAAACACTACGCCACCAGTGTTTCCCAAGCCATGGTATTTTTAATTGCCTCATATGCATGCAAAAGCTGAACAATGAATAAGGAAGACTGCAGAAGAATTGACAATTTTGAATCAGGGTTTTTGTGAAAAATACTGAATATACCATAGACTGCCAAAAGAACAAACAAATCTGTGTTGGAAGAAGTACAGCCAGAATGCTTCTTAGAAGCAAGGATGGCAAGAATTCGTCTCACATACTTTGGACATGTTACCAGGAGGGCTCAGTCCCTGGAGAAGGATACCATGCTTGGTAAAGTAAAGGGTCAACGAAAAAGAGGAAGACCCTCAACGAGATGGATTAACACAGTGGCTACAACAATGGGCTCAAGCATAACAACGATCATGAAGATGGCACAGGACTGGGCAGTGTTTTGTTCTGTTGTACACAGAGTCACTATGAGTTGGAACGGACTCAACGGCATCTAACAAGAAGACCTCCAGACCAAGGAACCAAATGCCATGAGGTGTTTGGCTGTATGTACGCAGCTTCAGCAGCTATTCTTCTTTTTTTCTTGTTGTTGTAAATATTCCTATCACACAACTTTTGCCAATTCAACTTTTTACAGGTGTACAACTTATTGACAGCAATTACATTAATCGGCTGTGCAACCCTGCCCTTAATCAATGCTATTTTTCCATCACCATAAACTGAAACTCAGTCCTCTATGAGCAATAACCCTCTCTTTCCCCCTTTATCCTGTCCCTGTTGTCGTTGTTGTTAGGTGCTATTGAGCCGGTTCCGACTGCCCCATAGGGTTTCCAAGGAGCAGCTGCTGGATTTGAACTGCTAACCTTTTGGTTAGCAGCCGAGCTCTTAACCACTATGCCACCAGGGCACCTGCCCCTGGTAACCACTAATAAACTTTGTTCTCTATACATTTGCCTATTCTTGTCTTTTGATATAAGTGAGGTCATACAATATTTGTCCTTTTGTCATTGGCTTATTTTGCTTAGCATAATGTCTTCAAGCTCCATCCATATTGCAGCATATATAAAGACTTTATTTCTCTTACTGGCTGAGTAGTATTCCATTGCATGTTTGTGCCACGTTTTGTTTATCCATTCATCTGTTTATGGGCATTTAGGTTGTTCCCACCTTCTGGCTATTGTGAATAGTGCTGCAATGAACATTGGTGTACAAGGCTCTGAGTCTCTACTTTCAAGTCTTTTGGATATATACCTAGAAATGGAATTGCTAAGTCATGTGGTATTCCTATTTTTAGTTTTTTAGGGAATTACCACACTGTTTTCCACAACAGCTGTACCATTTTGCATTCTCACCAGCAATGGATCCAGAAAACCAAACCCATTGCTGTCAAGTTGATTCTGACTCATAGTGACCCTATAGGACACAGTAGGGCTGCCCCATAGGGTTTCCAGGGAGCAGCTGGTGGATTCGAACTGCCGACCTTTTGGTTAGCATCTGTAGCTCTTAACCACTATGCCACCAGGATTTGTGTTAAAAGCTATGGGCCCAACAATTTCCAGTAGGTCTTATGGGGTCAGAGAAAGTGCTTAGCTGCTTACCGAAATGTTAGCAGTTCAAACCCATCTAGCTGCTCTTTGGGAGAAAGGCCTGGTGTTCTGTCCCTGTAAAGATTACAGCAAAGAAACTGTATGGGGCAGTTCTACTCTGTCACATGGGCTCACTATGAGTTGCAGTTGACTTGATGGCAATAACAACAACAAGTTTCCAGTTGATGCTAATGCTGTTGGCCTGGGGACCACACTATGAGAACCACTGCCCTAGACCACTAGTTTCCACTCATGGCTGATTTTCCAAGTTACCTGGAGAGCTTTTTTAGAAGTGCGAAGTACATCCTCTGCCTGTGTACAGAGGCAGGGTCCTCGGCACCGGGACTGGGGAACCTCTAGTTTAAATAGCTCCTCAGGTGATTAGGTAGCAGCTCCAGGGTCATTGTCTTGAGTTGAGAAACCATATGCTAGAGTAGTGGTTCTTAATCCTTCGGACTCCTTTTAAGAATTTGATAATAGCCCTGGTGGTGCAGTTGTTAAGAGCTTAGCTGTTAACCAAAAAGTTGGCAGTTTGAATCTATCAGCTGCTCCTTGGAAACCCTTCTGGGTAGTTATACTCTGTCCTGTAGGGTCACTATGAGTCAGAATCAACTCGACAGCAGTAGGTTTTGGTTTATTAACCCTCCCAAACTGCACATGAACACAAAAGCATAATATTTTGTACGTTACTTAAAACAGTTCACAGACTCCTTGAAATTCACCCATGTACCCCAGGTTAAGAAAAGCAAAACTGGAGAAAATTCTTTCATGGAATAAAGCAACATAAACCACATTAATCAAGGAACCTCATAAGAAAAAAAGAAAATGAAAAGAAACTTGTAAGTTAGTAAAAAAATAAACTTCATATTGAAGTTAACCTTTTTCGAATGCTATTATGTCCTAGGGAGTCCCTGGGTAGTGCAAATGCTTAGTGTGCTTGGCTGCTAACTGAAAGGTTGGCTGTTCATGTCAACCCAGAGGTACCTCAGAAGAAAGGCCTGGCAATCTTAAAAAAAACCCATGATGTCAAGTCTATTTCGACTCATAGCAACCCTGTAGGACAGAGTAGAACTGCCCCATAGGGTTTCCAAGGCTGTAAATCTTTACAGAAACAGACTGCCACATTTTTCTCCCGCAGAGCGGCCAATGGTTCAAACTACCAACTTTTCGGGTAGCAGCCGAGGGCTTACCCACTGCACCACCAGGGCTCCTTCCTGGCAGTCTACTTCTGAAAAGCCAGCTATTGAAAACCTGATGGAGCACAGTTCTACTCTGACACACATGGGGTCGCCATGAGTTGGAATTGACTCCATGGCAACTGGTTTAAAATCGTGTCCTAGGGGAAATGGTGCAGAAAGCAGAAATAGTTTAAGTGCCCATCAGAAAGGTCCCAAGCTACCAGGGATACGACATACAGAAGGTCAGTCCACTTGATCCCCAACCCCTGTGCAACACTTCCAACTGCAATAAGAATTTCAGCAGAGTAGATTCAACGAAAAAATAAATAAATAAAGGTAAACAAAGCCAGGTTATCTGATTGCAAAGCCTGTTGGTTTGTTTTTGTTTTTTTTCTTTTTCCATTATACCACAAGTACCACATTAGGCAGATCTTTAGTTATTTAATAACTATGATTAAATTGTTGAACTATAATAAAAGGATGTAATTTAAAAAGAAAATTATTGAGTTCACATACCCAGCACTGTGTGGAAGGGAAAGCTAAGAAAGAGAACCTTGTATTCTGGTCGAGGAAAAGGGCCTACAAGACATACAGCAACTGAAAACAGGGTGATTAAAAAGGAGAGAACTATAGCCACATGTGTGCGCATGGGCCAGGTAGCCCTGGATGGCTTCATGGCTGAGGACGTGGCTGGGCCTTAAAGGCCAGGGAGGGTAGTTGGCTGGAGAAGATGTAGCTTTGAGAGTGCCCTTTCTCCTTGCCAAGTCTATGGTTTCTGTCTGGGTGAGAAGGGATCAGAACAGATCCTCCTAAAGGTCTTGTAGCATAAGTTCTGTGACTCCCCAAGTGACTAGCACACTCATAGACCCCAAGACTGGACTGCACCACAACAAATTCATGGTTCGGCCATGAGCCCTGCCTGCTCAGAGCAGCGGAGACATTTTAGGGGGTCAGAGGGGAAAACTCCAAGTGATTCCTTGAATGCCAGGTGAAAGAGATTGAATTTGGTGCTGTAGGCAGTGGGAGCCACTGCAGGTCCTAGAGGAAGGAGGTAGTAACACGATTAATTGAAACCCTTGAGGACCAAGTGAGAAGGGAAAAGAAATCTGTGTGTGAGCTGTGTTGGATACTTTCTATTTGCCTCTGTCCCCAGCTCCATTCTCTGCCCCGCTCTGTGTAAGGACCCTGTTATGGATTGAATTGTGTCTCCCAAAGATCTGTGTTGCAGATCCTAACCCCTAATACCTGTGATTATAATCCCATGTGGGAATGGGTTTTCTTTGTTAAGAGGCTGTATTAGTGTAGGGTGTATTTTAAACCAATCACCTCTGAGATGTAAAAAGAGCAGATCAGGACAAGCAAACAGACATGGGGGAAGGTAGATGTCATAACACATGAAGATCACCCAGGAACCAGGGAACAAGGACCTTCCCCTAGAGTCAAGAGAGAGAAAGCCTTCCCCTAGAGCTGATGCCCTGAATTCAGACTTCTAGCCGCCTGAACTGTGAGAAAATAAACTTCTGTTTGTTAAAGCCACCACTCACAATGACCCACCCTGACAGGGAACACAACACAGAGTTCCTGACGGAGCAGGAGAAAAGTGGGGTGCAGAACTCAAATTCTAGTAAAAAGACCAGACTTACCGGTTTGATTGAGATTGGAGGGACCCTGGAAGACGTGGCCCCTGGGCTCTCTGTTAGCCCAAAACTAAAACCACTCCTTCGGCCAACTCTTCAGACAAAGATTAGACTGGACTATGGGACATAAAATGATACTCGTGAAGAGTGTGCTTCTTAGCTCAAGTAGATACCTGAGACTAAATGGGCAGCTCCTGTCCGGAGGTGAGATGAGAAGGCAGAGAGGGTCAGGAGCTGGTTGAATGGACACAGGAAATCTGGGGTGGAAAGGAAGAGTGTGCTATCACAGTATAGGAAGAGAAACTAGGGTCACAAAACAATGTATGTATACATTTTTGTATGAGAGACTAACTTGAATTGTAAACTTTCACTTAAGCACAACGATAAATTAAAAAAAAAAGCCACCCACTTGTGGTATTTCTGTTATAGCAGCACTAGATGACTAAGACAAAGCCCCTGAGGGCTGCACCAAGGGGCTCCCTCGTCAAAAAGAGGTACCAGAAAATCAGAGGGTGGGAAGAGGATGAGATGGGGGTGTTGACTCCCCCCAACCCCACTCCCCACTTGCTCGCTGCCTCACTGAGTTCTGTGCTGGCTCTGTAGGGAGCAGTTTCCTCCCACTGCCACTCCCAGCCTGGGGAGGGCGATGGTGTCCTGCTGCAGCTTGTCCTTGGGAGCTTCATCATCCCATGGTGGTGCCCTTCATCTCGGGTCGCCAGAAAAAAAAAAAAAAAAAAACTAAAAAAAAAGGATGAAATAAACAAATCTACAATCAAAAAAAAAAAAAAAAAACTACACAGGATCCCTAGTTAAATTAGCATTTCAGAAAAATAATGAATAATTTTTTAGTTTAAGTGTGTCCCAAATCCACCCCCATCTGTCAGTTTGTCATACTGGGGTGGCTTCTGTGTTGCTATTTCAAATACCAGCAGGGTGACCTATGGTGGACAGGTCTTGTCGGAGCTTCCAGACCAAGACAGAATAGGAAGAAAGGCCTGGTGATCTACTTCATAAAATTAGCCAGTGAAACCCCTATGGATCACACCAGAATATTGTCCAACATAGTGCTGGAAGATGAGCCTCATGGGTTAGAAGCCACTGAAAATACACAGTGACTGCAACAATGAACTAACTCGAGCGTACCAACAATGGCGCAGGACCGGGCAACATTTCGTTCTGTTGTATATGGGGTTGCCATGAGTCAGAGCCGATCTGATAGCAACTAACAGCAACAATGACATGTCCCAAATGTTGGCACAGCGGTTAAGAGCTCGGCTGCTAACTGAAAGGTTGGCAGTTCGAATCCACCAGTTGCTCCTTAGAAACTCTATGGGGCAGTTCTACCCTGTCCTATAGGGTTGCTATGAATTGGAATTGACCGCAATGGGTTTGGTTTTTGGTTTGGTTTAAGTATGGCTGTAAGTATAAATATTTATACTTAAAATTATTCAGTGTTTATCTGAAGCTCAAATTTAACTGGGCATTCTGTATTTTTATTTGCTAAATCTGGTAACCCTACCTTAATCCTGCCACACTCTATTATAGTCCCTTCATTAAAGCTTTTTAATGAAGCCGTTTGACCTGGTCTTCTGTTTCCTGCCGGTTCTGACCCACATATAAGCCTTCACTTTGCCCTCTCCCGCACTGAGGGTGAGCCTTTGCCAGGGCCTGAGCCTGCAGTGCCCAGGTCTGCCAGATGCACTCCACTCTCCTGCCGTGGCTCCTGCAGCGCATAGTGCACAGACACCCCGGGAGCAGAACCCCTCACCCTTCCTCTGCATCAAGAGGCACCAGTTCCCCATAAGGGGCGGGGCCCGTGTGAGACTGGGCCTGAAAACAACAGTGGAACCAATATCCGTTTCTCTGCCGGAGAGATGACGGGCCTCCATGTCTGATACCCTCGTGATGCTCCGAAGTGTCATAGCTGGAGGCAGTGCAGGGCAAGGGATGTGGTGAAAAACATGTGAAATTGTCCACTACGGATTAGTAAGTAAGCAGAAGCAAGCCTGTGCTTACCTTGCTCACTGGGTAATCTGTCCCTGTCAGAGACTGTAAATTTGAAAAGAGGCTTTGATTCTGTAGGAAGGTGCTGTGTGGTTGGGAGAGAGATAGATGCCAGCCATACCTAGAAGCAGAATCTTTGATGTGGTGAAAAAATGTGAAATTGTTCACTACAGATGATCTGGGGAGCAAGGTGAGCACTGTGTTTACCTTGCCTATCCGCGCCTGTTGTGAACACTTTAAGGTCAGGAATGAAGTCTTACTCATTTCTGTCTTCTCAACATCCAGCAGAGAGCAGTGCTCCAAAGTGCCACTGAGCGCAGATTAAACTGAGTGACCCATGTGACAAAGTTCAAAGAAGCAACGTGTGCTCTTGCTGCGAACTGAGTCTCTGAGCAGGAAAAGCTTGTTGTTAGGGGTCGGATTCAGACCTCTGAGGCCCGAATAGTACCCTGAAGTCTAAGTGTAAAAATGACGGATGTATCAACATTTTGATGATTTTTTTTTTTTTTTAGCTGTTAACTTCTGCTTTCCCCTCCCCTCTTGTGTGTGTGATCCGGCTTTGCTGATGCATTCGGTACCAGCTTTATTTATTATGAGAGCTAGCACCTGGAGGTGGGCTGCAGCAGGGCATTTCTGGGGTAGCGGGGCTCCACCACATTGCAGTCAGGCCAGCCCGCAGCCCTCTGGCACCTGCTGCTTCTCAGGGGAGCTGGGATTTCTCCTCCGGGGCCACTAGCTGGCAGAACCCAGTGTGATCTTGGCTAGCACCTCCAGTGGCGGTCTACTCCCCAGCTCTGGCCTGGGCTGGGCCAGAAACCCAGGGGTTTTGAGGTGAATTGTAGCAGGAGTGGGGGTGAAGGGGCCCATTCAGGAAGTCCAGAGTGCAGCTCAGACACCTTGAACCCCAGGTGACAGTGGGGCTTCTCAGCAGCTAGGGCCAGCTGACTTCTGGTTTGCTGTAGGGCTGGCTGTGGGCTCTGTCACAGACCACCCAGCACAGGCCTCATCTGAGCTAAAAAATAAACATGGTTAGCAACACCCTAGCCACACCAAGCCCAAGCACCTCCTAGATCAGACCTCTGAGGCTCCTCATGTCCCCATTACACTGAAAGCAAATGCTTGGAGCCAGGACGGAGGTAAACCAGCCATTGCCTTCGGCTGGGAATTCCAGCAACCAGCCGCAAGGGGCATCACTGTGGAGACCAGGGAGGATCACAGCCACCTCGCAGACCCAAGGACCCATCTCTCTGCCGTGAGGACACAAGCCACAGACACAGGGAAGGATTATCCAATAGGCAAGGTAAGCATGGTACTTACCTTGCTTACCAGATCATCTGTAGTGAACAATTTCACATTTTTTCACCACATCAAAGATTCTGCTTCTAGGTATGCCTGGCGTCTATCTGTCTCCCAACCCCACAGCACCTTCCTACAGAATCAAAGGCTCTTTTCAAGTTTACAATCCCTGACAGAGGTGGACGACCCAGTAAGCAAGGTTAGCATGGGCTTGCTTGTACTTACTTACTAATCTGTAGTGAACAATTTCACTACAGATGATCTGGTAAGCAAGGAAAGCACATGCTTGCCTTGCCTATTGGATAACCTGCCCCTGCACTGATGAGTCCTGTATCCCAGATACCATGCTGCAGAGAGGGAGGAGGAGTGTGGCGGAAAGCTGAGACTAAGCTTACTGAGTAGCCCAGTCAGAAGCTAGTTAGTTAACTAGGGCTGCCATAGCAAAAAATACCACAAGTGGGTGGCGGTAGGGAACTGGAACTTACTGGCTTACAGCTTTGGAGGCTACAAGTCCAAATTCAGGATGTCAGCAGAGCTAGGCGCTCTCTCTCTTTCAGATCTTCTAGATCTTTTTCAGCTTCTTTGGCCTCAGGTGCTTCTTGGTGTTCTTTGAATCCTTGGCGGCTTATAGATGGCATCTGTCTTCCCCGGTGTGTGTGTGTGTGTGTGCGCACGCGTGTGTGTCTCCTTGTCTGTTTTCTCTTTTTGTAAAACACCACTCAGAAGAGATTAGGTTTAGAACCTGCCCACATTCCAGTATGTCCTCATTAACATAACAAAAACTCTATTTCCAAACAGGGTCGTATAGGATTTCAACATATATTTTGGAGAGGGCACAATTTAATACATTTTCACCTAAGAGTCGGAACATTGTCTAGAGAATTTATTTAAACTAATGCACCAGACTAAGTCTCTTGAATGGACTAAAGTCATTTTGTTTTTCTTTTTGCTCGGTGGGTAGTGGCTTGTTACGAAGATCAGATCTACCCCTGTGCAAAATTTAAAAAGCTGTTTTCTCTGCTAGTCTGAGTTGTGATGTAGGTAAATTTGGGACCCTGTGGCAAACTGAGGAAGCATTTCAATAAAGTCATGAATTAGAGCCACATACGCACCTGAGAGAACCAAGGATGTGTTGAGGACACTCTTGAGGATGACATTCCGGGCTACATACTGTAACATCTGCTATAAAGTGGACGTGAGTCATGACATGTAGATTTTCTGAGTTCTCCCTACTGCATAGTTTTTAGTGACAGTCTGTCTCTCTATGGCCACATATCAGGGGCCAGAGGACGTGGGCTCAGGGTGGCAACAAACCTGCTGGAAAGCTGGAGGATGTCCTGCTGACATTGGCTGAAACAGCTATCTCCCATCTCCAGCTGTCCTTCTGAATTGCATCACAAGTGTCTTCTGAACCTATTTAGGTTTCTGGCAGTTTCTCTGAGGTGCATGTTTCATCCTTTTTTCAAAGAGTGGCAGACTCTGGGATTTAGCTTAAGAGGGACCTTGGAGATCATCTAATGCATCTCTGCCCCCACTAATTTGTGAGTTATCTTACCCAACAGTGACTCCTGTTCTCCTGCATTGCGAGTGATAGTTATATTCCATTTGTCACCCCTTCTTTCCCTGATCTGTCATGGGAATGGGATGCTGAGCATATGGACTGCATCACCCACATTCCCTTACTTTTCGGCTTCCAGTTGGATTTGGTTATTGGGAGGCACCATCACAAGTTGGGAGGGCAGGAGGAGAGAAAGGGCTAGGTGTTTATCCCCCTCTCTTCAAACACGTGCATACACACACACACTCTCTCCTTGGAGAAGCTCTCATCTGCCCCAACTCAGCTCTGTCAAGTGCTCAGCATTGAGCCCTGCAGGTGGCACTGTCCCTCCCCTGACCCTTTAGCCTCGAATGTTCACCCTTCCACTGTTGTTGGCTCCAGGGTGCTTCAACACCCCTAATTCTGTCCATACCTCTGACCACAGTCTGTCATTTTTTTTTTTTCCAAGGAAGACTTTTGAGTTCCTGCCAGAACACAGCCTCAGAGAGCTCCTCACTGCTCTCTAACACACTGGACACCCCAGGTCTCTATCATGGTTCTGGACAAACCCTGGCTAAAGACCGGGTCTTAGCTGTTTGGTATTGTTGGTATTTTCTATTGCATTTCTCAAGTCCCTGACGCTGACTATCCCCCACCCCCGCCAACCTTGGGGTGGTTTGCAGTAGTTTGGTGAACTGAGAAGATTTCCAAGTTGCTGCCTCTGTTTGGGCCTGTCTGTACACTAGGTGATCACTTTCACTGTAATTCTAAGACCCTAGTCACTAGACAAGGAGCCGTGGTGGTGTAGTAGTTAAGCATTCGGCTGCTAACCGAAAGGTCAACAGTTCGAACCCACCAGCCACTCTGTGGGAGAAAGATGTGGCAGTCTGCTTCCATAAAGATTTACAGCCTTGGAAACCCTATGGGGCCGTTCTACTCTGTCCCATAGGGTCGCTATGAGTTGGAATTGATTTTGAGTTTGGGGTTCTAGTCACTGGATGCTTTAGCAAAATCATCACAATCTTTATGGAAGACAGACCCACAGGACCTCTCCTAGGGGCCTGGGAAGATAGGACACCGACTTTACCTCCATCATCAACACCACCACCTTAAAAACACAGCTGTAATAGCACTGAGGTCAAACTGGGGTCACAAGTGGCAGAGGCTGGACTGACCTGGGATCCAGAACAACCACGGGAACTTTACACCTTGGGCACCTGCAAACTGGAAGCTGACAGTTTGCTCACTTTCCATCTGACAAAATTATTCTAGACCCAGCTCAGTTCTCAGATGTCACCTCCTCTGTGAGGTCTCCTTCTCTCAGCAGAATTAATTATGGATCGTGCTCCCTTGGTGTTTGGGGATGTATCACATTGTGTTAATGGTTTACTTGACAATCCCCATCCCCTGCCCCACCCCCAGCCTCCTACAAGACTGGGGACTCTTCAAGGACAGAGACCATGTCTCATTCCCTGCTCAGTATGAGTTGAATGGAAGAGTGAGTGAATCAATGGTGAGTGAGTGAATAGTTTCCTCCTTACTAAGCTGGAAAACTGTATCACAGATAGGTTGGATCAGGCAAATCAGCATTTTCTAGATATTCACTGAGGATGTATTACAAAACATGCCTCAAATTTAATTTGCTTTGGATCAAGGCTAAGGAATCCACCAGTCATTTTCATTTGTCTTCCCTGAAAACTAGTGGGAACCAGAGCTACCCTAGGAGCTTCAATGGTTAGAAAACTTGCTGACTTCACAGACATCTCCTTTGCTGAGATTATTTAAATAAGCGGAAGAGGTACTTGACTTCAAGTCAGGAGACCTTGGCTGAAATCCAGACTCCACCACTTAACTAGCTGGGTAGGCCTCAGCAGTTTACTTAAGCTCTCTGCTCCTCAGTCTCCTCATTGGAAAGAGGAAATGCATACAATAACAGGTGCAGAAAACCTCTGAAGTCAGAGTGCATACCCACGTGGGGTATCTTCATAAGGGCAGGAGTCCAGCTAAGAAATCTGTAGTGTTGCAAATCCTGTAGGACCTGCATTTGACTGTTACCGTGTGATAGAAGAGAGTGGGACTCTCCAGGAGTGGGTTTGATAAAACAGTAGATGGACTGCTTGGTTTGACTTTAGATTTGCTGAGTGGAGTACCGACGAAGCACTGGATTTAGAGAGGGGCAATGGCGGAGGATGCTAGAGCTGGTTTGGTTTGAGAGGCAAGGGGGAGATTTGGGAAGCAGAGAGAGAGGGAAGGAGGAGCTGCTCTAGGGAAAAGAATCTATACATAGTAAGCTTTTCTGAGTGAGTGCAGAATAACATCACCTCTTCTCCATGAAATGTTCAGTAAGACCTACCCTATCCCCTACACCAGTGCTTTAGCATTGGATTTGCGATTTAAAGGGCTATAGTTATAAGCTGAGACTGGTCACAAAGCAAATACAGTCCAGTGAAGAGCAGGCTGTCTGAAAAGGCCCAGTCACATGTGATTACATGCTGCTGGGCTGATTTGGAAATGGATATATCAGGCTGGTATCAGCTCTCCCTCCATGTATCCAAGGCCTGACCCAATAGACCCCCTCCTCCCTGGAGTACGGCTACAAGCCTGGGGGTGGGACCTCGGGCTTTCCTGTTAGTCACCTAGACTTTTGTACCTGGAAACTGAGAGTTTGCTGAAAGTGATCCTGCTCCAGTCAATTAATGAGTTTTCCAGTACAGGACTGGAGCCTCACACATGTTGTTTCCTCTCTCTCTGAGCGTATGGGTGGTGGTGTAAAATTTGCTACAGAAATAAAAGAAGCCAGTGTTAGAAAAAATAGAACTAAGCCAGGATTAATTAAGTCTTCATACCTCTGGGAGGAGGCAGGTTTGAAGAAATGTCTCATTCTCAGAAAGTCCTTAAAAACTCGAGTTTGTAATGGCTTAATAAGCTAGGTTGTTGCTGATCTGGGCTATAAGAAAATGGTTAATAATATAGATTTAATTTCTATAGGATCTTTGAAAAGTGTCCTTACCTTTTAATATAAATATACAATATTTGTATTTCTGGGAGGGGCCTTGCCCCAAATCAAATAGTGAAGTCACACAGCGAAGGGCCAATATAGAAGGGGCTGGTATATATCACTGTGGCTTCCTGCGCTCCCATTTTATGCTAGGGATGGACAGAATCATGTCTCAGATTGTTTTAACACTAGTTTAAGATTTTGGTTCACTGATTCATTTCTTCCCTGAGGCTGCTGACTGCTCAAAGAAGTAAGAGGAGTAGGAATACTGGAGGGAAATTAGAACTAACAATTATTGAATGCCTTTCATATGGCAGGCACTTTGCTAAGTAATTTGTTCATGTTTCACGTTTTGCTTGAGAAGATGGTGTACTATCTACTGTGGCTGCTAGGTTTTAGGTATCAAGAATGGCAAAGGATTTGATATTTCATCTTACTTGCAATCTTATGATTTAGCCTGCCATAGTTTCAAGGAGGCTGACAGAAGACACGAGACTTGTGGATCAAAGATGAAAGACTTTATCATTCATATCACAATAAGCAGGAAGAACTTCATGGTTGTGCTGGTTCCCTTGCCCCCAAGTCCCACAGGGGTGATGTGGAGAGCCCAGGTGATGCTGGGCACGTATAGATTTGCTTCATAGCTGAGGAACCCCAAGCTTAGGAATCCTCAATTTTTTATAATGGACTGCAAACAAATCTGCTAAAAGTTTGCCCTAGAAGGAGATATTATTGTTATTATATAGACAACGAACAAACTTGCTGTCTGCTTCAGAGGGAGACACTATCTTTATCTTCCAAGACTATTCACTATACAAGCATTCTTTTTTTTTTTTTTTAATTTTGTTTATTCATTCATCTGTTGCTGGGCATTTAGATTGTTTCTACTTTTTTTAATTGTACTTTAGATGAAGGTTTACAGAACAAACTAGCTTCTTATTAAACAGTTAATACACAAATTGTTTTATAACATTGGTTAACAACCCCATGACATGTCGGTATTCTCTCTTCTCCACCTTGGGTTCCCTATTACCGGCTTTCCTGTCCCCTCCTGCCTTCTAGTCCTTACTCCTGGGCTGGTGTGCCCCTTTAGTCTCATTTTGTCCTGTGGGCCTGTCTAATCTTTGGTTAAAAGGTGAACCTCAGGAGTGACTTCATTACTGAGCTAAAAGGGTATCTGGGGGCCATACTCTCGGGGTTTCTCCAGTCTCTGTCAGGCCAGTAAGTCTGGTCTTTTTCTGAGTTAAAATTTTATTCTACATTTTTCTCCAGCTCTGTCTGGGCCCTTCTATTGTGATCCCTGTCAAAGCAGTCAGTGGTGGTAGCCGGGCACCATCTAGTTGTACTGGACTCAGTCTGGTGGAGGCTATCGTAATTGTGGTCTATTAGTCCTTTGGACTAATCTTTCTCTTTATACAAGCATTCTTGAACAGGTAGCCCAGAACAAAAGTTGTCAGTACTTCTACTTACAAGGTATGTAGAAACGTGAGAGATCAATGGAGAAGTGTCTCCCAATACTATGTGGAAAATTAAATCATGCTTGCTAATTACTCTTTTCAAATTTTCCTAATTTTTTGTGTTTGGCATACAATACTTGATAGAGGAATACCAAAATCTCTCTCTGTTACGGTGAGTTAATTTCTCCCTGTAGTGCACCATTTTTTCTTTATGTATTTTGAGGCTATTTTAATAGGTACTACACAGGTTACAGAGTCCCTGGATGGTGCAAAGGTTAATGTGTATTGACTGTTAACTGAAAGGTTGGAGGATGGAGTCCACCCAGGGCTCAAAAGAAAGGCCTAGCTACCTACTTCAAAAAAAATCAGCCGTTGAAAACCCTATGAAGAGTAGTTCTAGTCTGAAAAACATGGAGTTACCATGGGTCAAATTGACTTGACAGCGACAGGTATTGGTACTGATATACAGGTTTAGAATTGTTATATTTTCCTGGTAAATTGAACCTTTTGCCATATGTTGTGATCCTCTTTATCCCTAATAATGCTTTTTATCTTACAAATCTATTTTGTCTGATGTCAACTTTCTTTTGGTTACCATTTGCCTGATCTATCTTTTCGCATTCTTTGATTTTTCAGCTTTTTCATACCTTTTTGTTGCAGGTGTGTTCCATGTAAAGAGCTCATAGCTAAATTTTTAATTTAAGCTGATAATCTCATAATTTCAACTGGAAAACTAAGGATAGTTAAATTTATTGGACTTTTTGGTATATTTAGACTCATTTCTAACCATCTTACTTTGTGCCTTATGTCCACTGTTCTATTTTTATTTTTTTCTCCTCTCTTATCTGTGCTAAGTCTTTATATATGTAAGAGAGATTAGAAAGAGAATTCCAAAACAGGATTGGAATAAAGGGAAACAGGTTATAATATTCACTAAGAAGATGAAAACAATACTTATTATAAATAAACCCCAAGACTAAGCAGGCTGAAAGACTGGTTTTCATTTGATCCACCGAAGTAAGTATAAGTCTCAAAAAATTTAATCTGCTTATTCACTTCTCTTCTTTGGTAAAACAAGAAAAAGAAAGGAAATGAGAAAAAAAAAAGATACTTTATGCAGTCAACCAAAACTTTTTATTGACCTCTGACTTCATTCAAAGCTCTGAATGAAAGTCTAGGATGGAGCAGTGAACAATCAAAGTTCTTGCCCTTGTGTGGCTTGCATGCTAAGGGGAGACAGACAACAGACAACACACAGAAAATCAAGCTAATTTCAGCTTGTGATAAGTACCACGAGCTAATTAAAGAGAGTGATATTAGAGAGAGGGACTGGGGCCAGGGTAGTGAAATCTACTTTAGAGAGTATGATGGGAGAGGGTTTCTCTGAGTTGAGATCTGTAGGATGACTCCTATACTAACCCTTATACTAGAGGATGTAATCCCATTTGAGAATAGAGTTTTCTTTGTTATGTTAATGAGGTGTAGGAGGGGAGGGGTCAGTTTTGGGTAGACTAAGGAGGAAGAGGGGAAGGATGGCCCAGGCAGAAGAACAATAAAGGACAGGTCAAGAGATGGGAATCAACCTGGCCTGCTGGAGGGCTGAATGAAGGCAGAGTGGTTGGGTGGAAAGGAGTGAAGTTGGAGAGTGGTACGTGAGCAGTATGAGATGAGGAGGGAGGGGAGGCAGGGTTCAGATCAGAAGGGGCTTGGAGATCATGGTAAGGAGTTTGGATTTGAACCAGGGATGTAACCACCACGCATCTGTCAGTTTGTCATACTGTTGTGGCTTGTGTGTTGCTGAGATGCTGGAAGCTATGTCACCGGTATTTCAAACACCAGCAGGGTCACCCACAGTGAACAGGTTTCATCAGAGCTTCCAGAGTAAGATGGGCTAAGAAAGGCCTGGCAATCTACTTCTGAAAATCAACCAATGAAAGCCCTCTGGATCACAACAGAATATTGTCTGACATAGTTCTGGAAGATGAGCTCCCGTAGGTTGGAAGGCACTACATTTTTACAATAGCCATAAAGATGTACTCCGATGTACCAGTGATCATGTAGATGGTGCAGGAGTGGGCACATTTCCTTCTATTATACATAACATTGCCATGACTTGGAGCTGACTTGACGGCAATTAACAACAACAAGAACAACAACAATAACAGCGGGACATAACATGATCTGACTTAGTTTTTTTAAGTTTACTGTTTGTAGAAGGAATTTTCGGGGCTCAGATAGGGTAAGCAACTCATTCCAGATTATGCAGGACTGATAGTCCTTTGTCCCAGGAAACTTCTCGGTCCTAAACAAACTGGCACGGTTGGTCACCCTAAGTGTGTAGTAGGCATGAATTTTGGTCCACACTTAGGTCTTCAAGAAACATCACTTACTTCCAGTAGCTTAACCTAATTCTGACTTCAACCCCTGTCTTGGTTATCTAGTGCTGCTATAACAGAAATACCACAAGTGGGTGTCTTTAACACACAGAAATTTATTTCCTTACAGTTTAGGGGGCTAGAAGTCTGAATCCAAGGTGGCAGCTCTAGGAGAACTCTCTCTCTCTCTGCCCACTGTGGGGGAAGGTCCTTGACTCTTTTCAGCTTCTAATTCTAGGTTCCTTGGCAATCATGTGGCCTGTATCTTCCACTCCATTGGTGCTTGCTTGCTTAATCTGCTCTTTTATATCTCAAAAGAGATTGATTTAAGACATACCCTAATATTAGTATGGAAACCCTGGTGGCATAGTGATTAAGAGCTACAGCTGCTAACTAAAAGGTCAGCAGTTCGACACCAGTGCTCCTTGGAAACTGTATGGGGCAGTTCTACTCTCTTCTATAGGGTCACTATGAGTTGGAATCGACTCAATGACAATGGTTTTTTTTGGTTTTTAATACTAATACGGCCTCATTAACACAGGAAATACTATTCCCCAATGGGATTACATCCACAAGTATAAGGGTTAGGAGCTACAACATGTATTTTTTGGGGACACAATTCAATCCATAACAGCCCCTATCCTGACAACTTGCTCCTTCCTGGCAAGTTCTTATTGAGATGCCTTCCCCTTTCAAGATCACAAGGGAATCCTTACTTCTTACTCAAAACACAGGGCAAGGGCCTCTAGTTGGCATGGTTACAGCGGGTGCCCTGACTGTTCACGACTAGGGTGGTTCTTTCAATGATTCTCTGTCCTGGCTGCAAGGGTGTTGTTGTTGTCAGTGATCAGTGAATTGGCTTGACTCATGGCAACCCCCTGCACAACAGAATGAGATGCTGTCAGGTCCTGTACCATCTCCATGATGGCTTGTGGATCAGACTGTTGTGATCCACAGAGGTTTTATTGGTGGATTATCAGAAGTAGATCACCAGGCCTTTCTTCCTAGTCCATCTTAATCTGAAAGCTCCACTAAAATCTCTTCAGCATCATAGCAACAAGCAAGTCTCCATTGACTTACGGGCGTTGGCTTCACATGAGGTACATTGGCTGGGAATCAAACCCAGGTCTTCTGCGTGGAAGGTAAGAATTCTACCACTGAAGCACTAATGGCTGTAGGTAAATTCCCACTTCTTGGTAGCCCAGGCTGTCAAACCCTCTGATTTGTCCGCCTCCTTAGGTCCTTCCCTGGAGCCTTGGCAGGACACCTCACTGCTCTCAGAAGCCACAGCCTGGGAAAATCTCATCTCTGGCCCTGAAGCTGGGTCCAGACACTCTCTCTCCCCACACCCTCCAGGGCACCTAGCAACAAGTGCTCTCTGCTTTAGGCTTTTGCAAATGCAGGAACACCTTTAGGCTGGTTTACAGTGTTGCTAGAAGTCCAAGAGTCTACCTGCTTGAAAGATGAAATGGGGGAGGGGGAAGAAGTGAGGCAAAGAAGGGAAAACCACAGAGAGAATTTTTCAATAAATCTCATGCAAAAGCAAAGAGCAAAAGCAAAAAGCAAAGAGCCAAGTGAGGAAGTT
>NW_004444125.1:3203605-3209203 GCF_000243295.1 Trichechus manatus latirostris | reverse complement strand
CAGAAAGGGAGTTCTTCTGGGTGAGGTTAAGGGCCTATGGGACCTATGCCATCTTCTCCATCCTCAGCTCAAGAAGTGAGCCCCCCAGACTTCATTGAAAAGCAAAAAGCACTGCTTGGTGGAGACTGTGGCTCTGGCCATGTCTTCCCCAGACCCTGGCCTAGCCTGTCCACCCCACAACAAAGGTGTGAGCTTCACTCTTGGGTCCTGGGGAGAAGAGAGCTCTGAGGAAGCATCTCTGGCCTCCACCTCTGCCCATCCCTCTCTTGCCACCACTTTTGCTAAAAAATGGCTGCCCCTGTGCCATGCAGCCCTTGAGTGGGAAACCTGGGGGCACATCTCTTACCCGCAGCTCTTCCTACTCAGCCTTGTTTCTGCCTGCACAATTCTCTGGGCTGACGGGGTGGACTTTCTTATGCTTTCTTTTTTGTCATAGTGTCCTTTTAGCACAAGGTCCCTGGGTGGTGCAAATGGTTCATGCTTGACTACTAACCTAAAAGTTGGTAGTTCAAACTCATCCAACGGTACTGCAGAAGAAAGGCCGAGTGATCTGCTTCCATTAAGATTACAGCCACGAAAACGCAATGGAGCAGTTCTACTCTGTAATATATGGGATCTCCATGATGTAGTTGAGTTGGAATTGACTTGACAGCAGCGGGTTTGGTTTTTGATTTTCCTTTCAGCACAGAATAGCAAGTCTCATGGCTTAGCTATGATGTTGGCAGAAGGGGCTCTTTTTCTACTCTATGGGAGAGTACTGTGAGCTGAGGCTGCTGGAGTTGGTTCTTGCAGTGATAAAGGGAGGGGGAATGAGGAGATAATAGTAGCTCACATGACATGAAATAATTATTGTGTGCTAAATAATATCCTATGGTTTTTATCTGTATTAAGTTATTGAACATTTTCAACACTATGAGGTGGTTGTTGTTGGTGTTAGGTACCATCGAATTGGTTCTGACTCATAGTGACCCTATGTACAACAGAACGAAACAGGACCCAGTCCTGCGCCATCCTTACAATCATTATGCTTGAGCCCATTGTTGCAGCCACTGTGTCAATCCATCTCCTGAAGGGTCTTCCTCTTTTTCGCTGACCCTCTACTTTACTCAACATAATGTCCTTCTCCAGGGACTGATCCTTCCTGATAACCTGCCCAAAGTATGTGACATGTAGTCTCGCCACCCTTGCTTCTAAAGAGCATTCTGGCTGTACTTCTTCCAAGACAGATTTGTTCATTCTTTTGGCAGTCCATGGTATATTCAATAGTCTTCACCAACATCACAATTCAAAGGCATCAATTCTTCTTCGGTCTTCCTTATTCATTGTCCACTTTCACTTGTGTATGAGGCAATTGAAAACATCACGGCTTGGGTCAGGCACACCTTAGTCTTCAAAGTGTCATTTTTGCTTTTTAACACCTTAAAGAGATCTTTTGCAGCAGATTTGCCCAGTGCAATGCATTGTTTCATTTCTTGTCTGCTGCTTTCATGGATATTGATTGTAGATCCAAGTAAAATGAAATCTTTGACAACTTCAGTCTTTTTCTCTCTTTATCATGATGTTGCTTATTGGTCTGGTTGGGAGGATTTTTGTTTTCTTTATGTTGAGGTGTAATCCATAGTGAAGGCTATAGTCTTTGATCTTCATCAGTAAGTACTTAAAGTTCTCTTCACTTTCAGCAAGCAAGGTTCTATCATCTGCATGATGCAGATTAATGAGTCTTCCTCCAATCCTGATGCCCCACTCTTCTTCATATAGTCCAGCTTATGAGGTAGGTGTTATTATTTCCATTTATAGATAAGGAAATCAAGACACAGAGAGGTTAAGTGACTTCTCTAAGGTCAGATAGCTGCTAACCAATAGGGCTGGGACTTAAAGTCAAGGCTTCTGCACATGCCACAAAAGTTAAAAATGCAAAAGCATATAGAATGAAATAAAAAATGTCTCCTTTCTCCCCTATTCCCTGGCCACTCAGTCCCCCTCTCTGGTGGCTACCTTCTATTTCTCATACCAGTTTTTTGTATACCATATTTTTATGCAAATAACTCATGCTATCTTAGTTATCTAGTGCTGCTATAACAGAAATATCACAAGTGGATGGCTTTAACAAACAGAAATTTATTCTGTCACAGTCTGGGAGGCCAGAAGTCTGAATTCAGGGCACCAGCTCCAGGGGAAGTCTTTTTCTCTCTGTTGGCTCTGGGGGAAGGTCCTTGTCATCAATCTTCCCCCGAGTCTAGGAGTGTCTTAGGCTGGGTTCTCTAAAGAAGCAAAACCAGTAAAGTGTATAAATATATTTATAGAGAGATTTATATCAAGGAAACAGCTCACGTGATTGTAGAGGTTAGAATGTCCCAAGTTCGTGGATCAGGTTAGTGGTCTCTCCCAATTCACGCAGCCACAGAAGCTGGTTGACCCAAGGTCGGTAGGTCGAAGAGCAGGGCTCCTGCTCACAGGCTATGAAGGTCAATGAATTCCAAGATTGACAGGTAAGCTGCTAGCTCAAGTCCCAAGAACCAGAGGTGAGACGACAAAAGGCAGCTGCTGGGTCTGGAACAGGCCAAAAACCTTGGCAAGGTGAGCAGGAAGAAAGTAGCCAGCGGAAGGTGGAGAGATGAAGGCTGAGGGGGCAGTGAGCCACCACAGGCCCTGCCCCTGCCAGTACCACTCAGCAGATCCCATCATGGGGGTGATTGCATATCAACAGGGAAGCGATCACAACATTATACAACTGCCAAAACACTGAGAATCATGGCCTAACCAAGTTGACATACAATCTTAACCATCACAAGGATTTTCTCAGTGCAGGGATCCCAAGTCCAATGGATACACTTCACTCCTGGCACTTCTTTCTTGGTGGTAGGAGGTCCCTCTCCTCTCTGCTCACTTTTTCTCTCTTATATCTCAAAAGAGATTGACTTGAGATACAACCGAATCCTCTGGATTGAGTTCTGCCTCATTAACATCATAGTGGTTAGGATTTGCCACACGTAGGATAATCACATCAGATCACAAAATGGTGGACAGCTACACAATATTGGGAATCATGGCCTAGCCAAGTTGACACACAGTTTTGTAGGACACAATTCAATCCATAACACATGCTTTCTACATATGTTTGCCTACTGTACCCTCCCGACCACAAGGTATTTTTGTAAGCATGCTATGCTGATTTTTTTACAGCAACATGTAAAAAAAATTGCCAGAGTGGCGCTTATGAAAATACCCTGTGGGAGGAGGGCACGGCTGGCAAACAAACATAGAAGGCATGCGTTATTTGCTTAAAAATATGATATCCTTCAAGATATATACTCTGTGTTTCTATAATCATAACTACATGTATTATTTTTCAAAAAAAAATTATAGATAGTAGCTGTAATGAATTGAAGTGTGTCCCTCCAAAGTTAAGTTGAAGTCCTGACCCCTGTACCTGTAAATGTGGCACTATTTGGAAATAGGGGGTTTCTTTTGTTATGTTAATGAGGTGATATTAGTGTAGGGTGGATCCTAAACCTAATCCTTCTGAGTGGGGTCTTATAAAGGGGAGTACAGACACAGACATACATAGAGGGAGACGCCATGTGACAATGGGGGCAGATGCATCCATAAGTATCAAAAGAATGCCAACGATTGTGGTAGCTACTAGAAGCTGAAAAGAGCCAACAGAGAGAGAGAAAGACAGAGAGAAAGAGAGAATGCCTACCCCTGCCAACACCCTCAATTCTGACTCCTAGCCTCCGAAACTGTGAGACAATAAATTCCTGTTCTTTAGAGCCACCCACACCCACTTTGTGGTATTTTTTGTTATGGCAGTGCTAGGTAACTAAGATAGTAGTATACTTCACGTACTATTCTATATCTGGCTTTTTTTTTTTTTTAACTTAACAATATAACTTGGAGATGTATTCACTTCAGTATGTATATATCTGCCTTTTTTTTTTAATGGCTGCTTGACATCCCATTCATACCATAACCTGTTTGCCTGGCCCTCTATTAATGGACATTTAGGTTTTTCATTTTTCTGCTTCTATAAACAAATATTTCATTATGCATGTGCTGAGCCCACTATGGTATGTTGCTTCAGTATAAAGGAATTTAGAAAATCCTCTCTCCAAGCAATAGTCAGGATAGCTTAGGTAATGTCTTGCTGAAAATATTATTTTGAGTGTCATTAGTGCAAATTACAGCCACGATGAACTACCCCTATATACCCTCTAGAATGGCTGAAATTAAAAAGACTGGCCATATTAAGTGTTGGTGAGGATGTAGAGCAACTGGAGTTTTCATACCCTACTAGTGGGAGAATCAAATGGTACAACCATTTTGGAAAACAGTTTGGCAGTTTCTTAAAAAGATAGACATAAACCTACCATATGACTCCACCATTCCATTCCAAGGTATTTTCTTAAGAGAAATGAAAGCATTTGTCCACATAAAGACGTGTACGTGAATACTGATAGCAGCTTTACTTATAATAGCTCAAAACTGGAAACAACCCAAATGCTCATCAATAGGTAAATAGATAAACAAAATGTGGCATAGCCATATAATGGAATATTATTCAGCAATAAAAAGGAATGAACTTCTGATTCATGCAGTAACATGGATGAATCTCAAAACAATTATGCAAAGTGAAAGAAAGTAGACCAAAAAACATGTACTGTATGATTCCGTTTATATAAAATCATAGAAAATGCAAATTATAGTGACAGAAAGTAAATCAGTGGTTGCCTGGGAACTGAATTAGGGGAGCAAGGAAAATTTGGGGGTGATAATATTCATTATCTCAATGGTGATGACAGTTTCACAGACGTATACGTACATCCAAACTCTTCAAATTGTAAATTTTCAATATGTGCAATTTACTGTATTTCAACTATATCGACAGAGCTATAATAATCTCATTTTGAATGTCAAAAGGTGAATATTAATGCTTTCTTTTGTGTATTCCTTCTAGAACTATCTTAATTTCCCCCATACAAATGAATGCCCCTAGCAGACTAGAGAAAATGTTACATAGTCCGAAAGGCGAAAAAGAAAAGCATACTAATATTTTTCCAAAATATCACTCCAGTTACAACTTTATATTGTGAGTATTCCCCCAACCCGCACCGTGCTCTTTAGCCTCATCTCCCAGCACACCCAAAATGCAAGTTATGCTGCACCACACTGAACTATCAGTTCCCTAGATACACCGGCTTGTAGTTACATGACCTGTGGAGCGGGAAAGCTGAAACCAGCTGCAAAGTCTCTGCTGCCGGCCTTGAAGGATTGCAGAAGGGCTGATACTCTTCCTTGCTCTGAGCGAAGCTCTCCTTGCCTGGCTTCAAGCTGTGGGAGGAGAAAGATGAGTCAGTGCTACAGCACAGGCTGCGAAATGCCGGTTGAGAGGCCTGGACACTCCTCATAGTCTGGCAGCCTGAGCCGATGCCCTCCTGCCGGGCCCAGACAGGCCTTGGGCAGCTGCCCCGGGAACAGGGCTGGATGCTGGGAAGAGCAATAGGGAGCTTCTGCTCTGAGGCAGCTTACATGTCAGCACAGCTGAAAGGCCAGAAGAAAATGGATGCTTTGAGTAAAGGAGGAGAGCTGGCCACTGCA
>NW_004444125.1:3198450-3202375 GCF_000243295.1 Trichechus manatus latirostris | reverse complement strand
TGTCAATCCATCTCCTTGAGGGTCTTCCTCTTTTTTGCTGACCCTCCGCTTTACCAAGCATGATGTCCTTCTCTAGGGACTGATCCCTCCTGATAACACGTCTGAAGTATGTGAGATGTAGTTTCACCATCCTTGCTTCTAAGGAGCATTCTAGTTGTACTTCTTTCAAGACAGATTTGTTTGTTTTTTGGCAGTCCATGGCGTATTCCATATTCTTTGTCAACACCACAATTCAAAGACGCCAATTTTTCTTTGTTCTTCCTTACCATCGTCCAGCTTTCACATACATATGAAGCAATTGAAAACACCATGGCTTGGATCAGGTGCACCTTAGTCTTCAAGGTGACATCTTTGCTTTTTAACACTTTAAAAAGGTCTTTTGAAGCAGATTTGTCCAATGCAGTGCATCTTTTGATTTCTTGATTGCTGCTTCCAAGGGTGTTGTGAATCCAAGTAAAATGAAATCCTTGACAACTTCGACCTTTTCTCCATTTATCATGATGTTGCTTATTGGTCCAGTTATGAGGATTTTTTTTGTACGTACATATACATATATATATATATATATATGCATATATATATGGAGCTCTGGAGGCACAGTGGTTAAAAGCTCAGCTGTTAACCTAAAGATAGGCAGTTTGAATCCACCAGCTGCTCTCTGGAAACTCTATGGGACAGTTCTACTCTGTCGTATAAGGTCCCTATGAGTTGGAATCTGCTCGACAGCAACAGGTATAATGGGTATATTCTAGGTTTTTGGCATGCCTCTATTTGCTGGGTGAAGAGAGAGGTACTTAAAAGCTGAGCTCTTAAAAACAAAAAGGCAAAGAATTCTGGGTTCCTCTATTTCACTTGCTCAAGATCCCCTTTTCAGCCCAAGATTCTTCACACTCTCCTAATTTGCAAAGTTGCTCCAACTCTCACACACAGGATCCTTGTATTCCCTGGAGACTTGGTTACGCTTGTATTACCTCACAAACTTGGTTACACTTGGTTATTTGTCTTGATTTTAGACAATCTACCACAGCTGTTAAATTGAATGGTGAGGGTAGAGGAATATTCCATTTTCAGTAAAATTTAGAAGAGTCTACCAATAAAAGTAATTTAGAGTAAACTAAATGTACAAAGAATCCCATGATCAAGTACTTGAAAGGGTTTAAAAACAAACCAAAGGCAAAAGACTTCAGGAGCCTCGTTTTACCTTGTCCAGAATGTGGCTGATAGTAGGGGCAAATTTACCCTGTCCCACTAGGAAGTGTCTGACACTCCCTGTTGAAGTCACAAGGGCCTGGACTCTTTGAGAACTACTGAGCTATTTTTCATATTTTTCCGAAATAACCCAGAGGCTACAGATTAGACCAGAGGTGGTATAGATATAATTTCTGCTTGTTGACCTCTAAACCATTTCCTTAGAGTCCTTCTGAGAAGAGTGGTAGGTGAAGACACAGCTGTGACCTGAGGGGTGAGTCTCACTGTAATGGATGAATGGAGGGGCCCCAGCCCAGGTTACCCAGCCACCCCCAGATGGTACACCATCTGAGACTTTGTTCCATCAGACTGGGTGAGACTTCAGACACTTCATAGTCAAACTTTCTCATTTTCCATTGAAAAAGTGTGGCCCAGATATACCCAAGACCAGCTAGAAAGAGAATCGAGACTCTCATTTGCAAGAGTGGGGAAAGGAATCAGAAGACTAAGAGGAAAGGAAGGAAGGACGTCTTTGGGGGAAGAAAACAAATCTTCAAACCTCAGAGCTGAAGGGGACTTTGAGGCTTCCTTATTCCATCCATTCATTACACAGATGGGGAAACTTAAGTCCCTAAGAGGGAAAAGGACTATGAGTGGAGGTTGGAACTAGAGCAGAACCAGAGCCAAGTCTCCCGGGACAGTGCTATTCCAGCTCTGTCTGCCCAGTCCTTCTGCCTTCCCAGGGAGCTGGGGACACTGCCCCCTCACTCTCAGACTTGGAATTTGGGCCTTTACTCGAAAGTGTTCTTGGAACACAGAAGTCAAGTTACTAGTCTAGACAATTAGTTTAGGAACTAGAGAGCTTGGGGACTGTGCCATGAGAACAATTCCCACCCCAATCTCTACCCTGAAAAATCTTTGTTGTTGTTAGCTGCCATCAAGTTGGTCCCCGACTCATTGTGACCCCCATGGATGACAGAATGAAACGCTGTTTGGTCCTGTGCTGTCTTAGTCTGGAAGCGCCACTGAAATTTATTTCACATCATAGCAACATGCAAGCCTCCACTGATAGATGGCTGGTGGCTTCGCAGGAGGTGCATTGGCTGGGAATCAAACTCGAATCTCTTGCGTGGAAGGTGAGAATTCTACCACTGAATCACTACTGAACCACCACTGACCACAAAAAGCTTACTACCTCTATTCTGTAGCCACAGATTACATCCCAACCTCAGCTGTCTATGCCAAGGGCCCCCCATCCTGCCCTCCTCAATTATTACCACCAGAGGGACACATGGTTCAGGAGGTGTTCTGTGGATGGTGGGCCAGGGATACCCCCTCTTCTTCCTCTCTTGTATTTTACAAATGGCAGCATGGAGGAGAAAGATGTCATCTGCTCAAGGCCATACAACAAGCTATTGACTAAAAATCCTAGTCTTCTAATTCTCAATTCAGTGCTGGTTTTGTTTTGTTGTCTTATTTTAGTTTTCCTATTTTGCCTTCATTTCCAGTTGATTCTGGCAGGGCGGCCCAGCACAGAGACAATGCAGTTAAAGTGCCTGAGAGTGTTCTTACTGTGTGTTAGTGGACAGATGGAAGGTAGGCAGGCTTGGGAGGGCTCCATAAAGTATAATTTAGCTACTCAAAGTCTTACATGAGAGGAGAAATATTTAAGCATGGTTTTGAGGTCTCTTGCTTCAAAACAATCCCACAGAACTACTGTGGGCCTCTGGGAGAAATGTGAGCCTTGGCCTGCTCCAAAGCTGCACAAACAGTGGTTATGACCATGACTAATCCAAGCCCCATTCAGGGCTTTGCAGATTGCATCAACTCTCCCTGTGGCTTGTGAAATCCCTGCTAATGACTGAACCCTTTGAGGAAGGAAACTGACGCTAGGAGCAGAGGTAGAGAGCAGCCACGGGTCACGTCATGCTGCTTCTGGGAGGTGCCCTGTGTCATAAGAGGTCACATTTCTAAGTAGCTAAAGCTAGTACCAGATGCCAGAGCTGGGCAGAGTTAGGTTTGTAGAGCTCCAAAGTAGAGGGTCTTATGATCTGAAATAGTCTTTTCTGTGATTGAGGGCAAGTGTCCCCGTTTCTGGATTGTCCATCCATCAGAAAATATTTATCAAGCTGGGCTTAGTGCTGGGTGGTTTGCTATATAAAAAGATGTATAGACATGTCCCATCCCTCCAGGAGTTCAGTCTAGCTGAAGTAGTAAGACAAACTCATACACAGAACACAACCAGACCCATGTGCTTGTGCCCAGAAATGGGCACAGGCTCTGTGCCTGCACATAGAATGCAACGGGTATGGCACCCCCTGGAGCTATGCACTGTGGCAGTTATCTGCTAGAGTTCTCCAGAGAAACAGAACTGATGGGATATATATATATATTTCCACCACAAGTTGCCGTTGAGTTGACTCTGATTCATGGCGACCCCATGTGTATCAGAGCAGAACTGTGCTCCACAGGGTTTTCAATGGCTGATTTTTTCAGAAGTAGATCACCAGGGCTTTCTTCCAAGGAGCCTCTGAGTGCACTCACACTGCCAACCTTCTGGTTAGCAGCTGAGTGCATTAACCATTGGTACCACCCAGGGACTTCACATATGTTATATATCTGTGTGTATACACACACACACACATACATACACGCATACATATACATACATACAGATATATATAGAGAGAGAGATTTGTTTTAAGGAATTGGTGCTCATGTAATTGTGGGGGCTGGC
>NW_004444125.1:3184929-3185851 GCF_000243295.1 Trichechus manatus latirostris | reverse complement strand
CTATCATGGAAAGGGAAGCATTTTGTTCTTACTGGAATAGACACTTACTCTGGATATGGATTTGCCTTCCCTGAATGTAATGCTTCTGGCAAAACTACCATCCATGGACTTACAGAATGCCTTATCCACCATCGTGCTATCTCATACAGCATTGCCTTGGATCAAGGGACTCACTTCACAGCAAATGAAGTGTGGCAATGGGCCCGTGCTTATGGAATTCACTGGTTTTACCATGTTTCCCATCATCCTGAAGCAGCTGGCTTGATAGAATGATGAAATGGCCTTCTAAAGACACAATTATGGCACCAGCTAGGTGGCAATACATTGCAGAGTTGGGGCAGTGTTCTCCAGGAGGCTGTATATGCTCTAAACCAGCATCCAATATACAGTAGTGTTTCTTCCATAGCCAGGATTCATGAGTCCAGAAATAAAGGGGTGGAAATGGGAGTGGCACAACTCTCTATTATCCCTAGTGACCCACTTGCAAGATTTTTGCTTCCTGTCCCCACAATCTTATGTTCTGGGGGTCTAGAGGTCTTAGTTCCAAAGGGAGGAATGCTCCCACCAGGAGACACAACACTGATTCCATTGAACTGGAAGGATGCCACTCGGCCACTTTGGGCTCTGGATCAACAGGCAAAGAAGGGAGTTACCATATTTGCTGGTGTGATTGATCCTGATTACCAAGAGGAAATTGGATTGATATTTCATAATGGAGGTAAAAGAATATGTCTGGAATACAGCTGATCCCTTAGGACATCTCTTAGTACTACCATGCCCTGTGATTAAAGTCAATAGAAAACTACAGTATCCCAATTCTGACATGGCTACTAATGGCCCAGACCCTTCAGAAATAAAGGTTCGGGTCACCCCATGAGGCAAAGGACCATGAGCAGCTGAGGTGCTTGCTGAGGGTAAAGGG
>NW_004444125.1:3172780-3183928 GCF_000243295.1 Trichechus manatus latirostris | reverse complement strand
ATATATGCCTCACTGGTTTTGCTTTTCTAGAGAACCCAGCCTAAGACACCTGTGTATTGAGTTGATGACATAACCACACAAAGAGGAATTATTTCAAGTTACTCTAAAACAGTAATTCGACTGTGTGGGGAGAGGCTAAAGGTAGCCCTTCAGGTTTACTGCCCAAGGCTCTCTCCTTTGCTGTTGCAAAGGCAGAGTGCTTCTTGGAAATATGGCTTCTCTGGTTAATACTCTGCTACTCTGAAATAAATCAGGTTCCAGGAGGGGTACTGCCACCTGTCCTGCTCACTCAAATCCCCTATTGGCCATTAACAAGAAGAGACACATACCTACACTTCATGCTTGCAGATGCTTCCTGCTTTCAGCTGCTGTTGAGTCTCATCTGTCTTTGCCATCTCTTCATATATAGCTTTTGTGTAATCTCAGCTGCTCTTAGGAGCCATGATTCATGTATTGAAGGCTAGTGATTATATCTGCTCCCAATTTTGATGAACGTTGAATTTATTATTTTGTTCAACCTTCTTGTTGCTTTTGTATAATTTAAAGGAGAAGAAAAAGAAAGATGCTAGACCTATGCCACCACATTCATACCAGAAGCCCTTAAGGTTAAAATTTAGTTCTGTAAGCTCAAGCACTGATTTTCACCAAGTACATGGAAAGTAATTTTCCCATGGTGATAATTACATAGTATTTTTCATCTTCAAAGTAGTTGGCCAACACTTACCAATTTTGCCTTCCAATACCAAGAGCAATTAAAAACTAGAAACCACATGTTTAATTTGGATAACCAAAAAAACACACCCACTGCCGTTGAGTCGATTCCGACTCATCGCGACCCTGTAGGATAGAGTAGAACTGCCCGAGAGGGTTTTCAAGGCTGTAAATCTTTATGGAAGCAAACTGCCACGTCTTTCTCTGAGCTGCTGACCTTTTGGTTAGCAGCCAAAACACTTTAACCACGGCATCACCACGGCTCCTTTTAATTTGGATAGAAAATATAATTACCAATATCAGTAGACAAGAAATAGCTCGAGGGACTGGAGATGAATAAGTAAATTCTAGTAGAGATATTCCAAGGCATGATTGGCTTCTGCTTTCATCATAGTGAATGAAATTAAGGCTCCATTAGGAAGCACATCTTATTTCCATTTTATAGGTGATACAACTGAGATTCAGAGAAGAAACTTCCTGTACAGGTAAACACTGATTAGCCAATATCTAAACTGAAGTTAATACAATAACTGTTTAAATCCACGGTACTAAGATTTTGGAAATCCTCAATCCATTTTCCTCCCCTGTTAAAATATTTGCCGTCGGCAGCTCGTTCAGTCCAGAGTCACTCTTCTGAATATCTGTAACTGTTGCCCTGGTGGCATAAATGGTTAAGTGCTCGGCAGCTAACCCAAAGCTTGGCAGTTTGAACTCACCCAGCATCTCCTCCAGAGAAAGACCTGGTGATCTGCTTCCATAAAGATTACAGCCAAGAAAACCCTCTGGGGCAGTTCTACCCTGTTACATGGGGTCTCCATGAGTAGAAAACGATTCAATGGCACCTGACAACAACAATGATGTTGTTCACAGTGTCACTTAGAAAGCTTACATTAGTGATTCTCAAGCTTTTTGATCTCAGAACCCATTTTCGCTCTGAACAATTATAGAGGTCACCAAAGAACTTTTGTTTTTCTGGATAATACCCATTGACCCACTGCTGTCAAGTTGATTCTGCCTCATAGCAACCCTGTAGGACAGACTAGAACTGCCCCATAAGGTTTCCAAGGAATGGTTAGTGGATTTGAACTGCCAACCTTTTGGTTAGCAGCCTGAGCTCTTAACCACTTTGCCACCAGGGCTCCATCTGGATAATAGCTGTTGACATTTCCATTATTAGAAATTACAAGTGAGAAAACTAAAAGATATTTATAAATTGATTTTAAAATAACAATAAATCCATTATATGTTAACATGAATAATATATTCTTATGAAAAAAACTATATTTTCCAAAATAAAAAAGATAGTGAGAAGAATGGCATTGCTTTATATTTTGCGAATCTCTATAATGTGACTTCACTGAAGATAGCTGAATTCTCACATCTGCTTCTGCATTCAATCTGTTGTGGTAGGTTGTTTTGGTTGAAATATATGAAATTCTAGCCTCACACATTATGCAGTTGGAAAAGTGAGGGGGTATTTTAATAACTTATTTGGATAATTGTGGCTATTCTTCTTTGATTCTATACAAAAACTTAAAAATTTAAAATAGCTGGTAATTTCTTAAAAGTCAGTGGCAATGTGGAATCTGAAACCACAGCAATGAATTTTTCATATTCTGTTACATTAAAAACCATGTCTCTCTTGGATTTTGATTGGATCTTTTACCTACGTATAATTTTATGACATCATGCATTGGTCATTTGGAAAATATTGGTTCACTGAATTATGCTGATATTCCAAATGTTGATACATTTCATTATACGATATCAAAAAAATCACATTTGTTTATTTTACTTCCAATCTCACCAGAAAAAAATCTTTAATTATTGAAAAGTTGTCAAGCTCACAGTGGTAGATACAAGTCTTCCAAAATTCTAATTTTCTCTTGAAAGCTCTGATTTTATTTTTGGCAACAATACTTCAGTTGTTTCCATTGAAGAGACAGGTTCACTTGGTTTTTGAGAAGTGACTGCCAAATATCCACGTCAGAATATTAGTATTTGTCTGACAGTCGTTCTTTCAAGTAAAAAAACATGTACTGTGAAAAAAGCAGCGAGTTCAGTTCACTACAATTGCAGAAGAGTGTTTCCTAGAGAGAACTGTTGCATTTCAGTAAGCCTTAGAAGCACTTACTGTGGACTTCCCATTTGGTTACACGGAATGTCAAAAATACATGTTCTTGAGAGTCAAGATAACAATATTAATAATTTTTTTTCCTTGAGAACATTTTTAAACTAACCTAGAGTTTTTTTTCTTTAACTGCTTGTGTGTGGTGTGAATAATACAATGGTTACTAGTACAGTTGGGTGCCACTGTCTTGATTTGGGCTAAGATGCCAGCAGTTTGACCTGTCATTGTTTTTTGCACCATCAGCACAACTGCTAACACAGTGGAAAAGACAAATAATATATTTTATGAAAACAGTTTTGACTTGACAGACACTGAAGGTATCTTGGGGACCACTAGGGGACTGTGGACCATGCTTTAAGAACCACTGGCTTAGATAATTTAGCAGAGTGAACACTGAACCCAGTCTGTTCCTAAGAAACTGCCATTTTGAACCAATCTTTGAAATGATCGTTAGAAAAACTGAGACTGAAGCAAAGACAGATGGATAGATAGATAGGTAGATAGGCAAGCAGGCAGGCAGGCAGGCAGGCAGGCAGGTAGACAGACAGATAGATAGATGATACATAGAAAGGTAGAATTCAGTCAGGGTTTGATAGTTTGCTGTGCATCAAACCAGCATCTCCCTCTAGCTTGTACCTTACCTCTGTCCCTCACTTCATAGTCTTGCTTCTTGAGTTACCCTCAGTGTATCCCCTTGTCATCTGTCACTTCAATGTATCTCCTATCTCCGTTGCTTCATTGAAGCTAGTCTCATAAACCTCGTTAAAGTCCTCCAATTGTCAAATCCAACCTTTTTCTTATTTGATATTCCCCAGGGAATCTGACATTGCTGACTACTTGCTCCCTTTTTTCCTAAACTAATTTTATTTTTATCAAATTAGTAAATACACATATTTTAAAGGTAAAATATACTAAAAGGCTTATAATGGAATCCAGTTTTTATTTGATTATGCAGTTATTAACTACAGCTGAACATTGTGGTATACTGATTACATTTCTTTTCCAACTTTTTGCTTTTCTTGAATTACAAGAATTGTCTTTTTTACTCATTTGCTTAGTTTTCTTCATGCTTATTGTTTGTTAAGTCTTGCCACGTTGTCACAGTACTCCAATCTAGACTGGTTGTTCTCTACACCTCTCTCAACTACCTTCAGCCCTCCTCCTCACTTTTACCAGTCCTTTCCCTACTTCTTCAGGTCCTCTGTGTAGAGGCAACTATATTCTTCCCATCCCTGTATTCACATCCCTTCACAGTGTGTCTCTGCAGTGCCTATAGCAAGAGGTAAAGTCTAGTTTCCCATCCTTTGACTCTGGGTTTAGCCGTGTGACTTATATTGGCCAATTGAACTTCAACAAATCGAGAACAAGCCAAGGCTTGAACGAGTGCTTGTGTGTTGGGTTTGCCATTTCATGCTGCTTCTGGTAACCATGTAACAACAATATGAAAGAGCTGAGCTAGCTTGCTGGATGATGATAGACACATGGCTAAGTCATTGCCATCACCCCAACTGATACAGAACCAACTACCAGTCATGTAAGTAAGAACATTCTAGACCATCCATCCTTGGCTAAATTCACCAGCTTACCACAGAGATCAGCTGAGCTGACCCAGACCAGAAGAATGCCCAGCTTACTCACAGAATTATGAGAAATTAACAGTGTTTGTTGTTTGAAGCTGCCAAGTTTTGTAGTGGTTTGTTTCACGGCAAAAGTTAAGTGATACAATGCTTTCAGCTTTTTTTCTGGCATATACAGACTTACATTTAAAAAAAATTTTATTTATTTTGTTGCACACATTTCCATTTTTTAAATAATAGACATATGTTTTATATTTTCATAATCAATTTTTGACATTATTTATTGGCTTCCAATTATGGTAGATGAAGCGTTAGCATTCTTGCTAAATCTCATTCATTCTCCTTTCCCTTCTCCACCCTCCCGGAAATATATGTATTTCAATGTTTTGTGAAATCATTATACAGTGTTTATTTGATTATGCCTATGTAATTATTAACCACAGCTGAGCACTGTGGTATACTCTGATTACATTTCTTTTCCAACTTTTTGTTTTTCTTCAATTGCAATAATTGTCTTGTTTACTTGGTTTTCTTTGTGCGTATTGTGTGCTAAGTCTTGCCACATTGTCCCAGTGCCTTTCACTGCAACTTTTCTGCCAGGTCTGTCCCACTAGGTAGTTTGTTAGTTCTAATTTTTTTCTGATTGACTTACCTGCTGGAGATCTTCATTCTTTTCTATCTGTACTGTTTAATTTCTAGGTCTCCTACACAGCCATCATCCTGAGAATTTTCTTTTCTCTCATCCTAAGAAATTCCGTTTGCTTTTCTCCTAAGTTGGTTTCTTGGTTCCCATATCTTCCTCTTTGTTGTTTTCTCCTTTGTTTTGCTGGAACACATCCTCATGTAGCTTCATCAGGATGAAAACCAGTAGAATTGCAGGAGGCAAAAATGATGATAGCTCTCAAGATGTTTTTCTTCTCAGTCACAGCCCTGCAATATAAACTGGTTGTCCTCCACACCAAGTGTACACTTTTCATCCTGGGATCTCCCTTTACTACCCAGTAGAAATTTCATCCCCATTTCACCTATGCTGGATCTCCTGTTCTCTGTATCTCACATCTTCCTCTTTCATGGCTTATTCCATTTCGGTGGAGTACATCAGAGAAAAAGGTTGTAGGAAGTTAATTTTTTGAGACTTGTTTGAAAATAAATTTATTCTACTCTATACTTGAGTGATAGTTTGGTTGCATGTAGAATTATAAATTGGAAATTGGTTTTTCCTCACAGTTTTGAAGAAAAATTTCCATTGTTTCTAATTCCCAGAGTTGTTGAAAAGTCCAAGGCTATTTGATTCCTGATCTCTTCTGTATGGTTTGCTTTTCCTTCCTCTCTCTAGAAGTTTTAGAATAATTTTGGTCCTCAGTGCCTTAAATTTTTACTCCAATGTGCTTTTACATGGATCTATTTTACTACAATGATACTCCAAGGAATATGATCCCTTTCAATCTTGGCAACTCATTCCTTTAGTTTTGGAAATGTTAAATTGATAATTTTTTCTATTTCCTCTTTCTCTCTTTCAGGAATTCTTATTATTCACTTACTGGATATGCAGCACAATTCTCAAATTTTCTTATTTTACATGTTATGCTTTCTGGGAGTTTTTCTCAATTTTATTTTTTAAACTTCTATTGAGTTTTTCATTTCTTCTCTTCTGTTTTTAATTTCCCAGAACTATTTTGGCTTTCCTTAAAACTCAAAACCAAACCTGTTGCTGTTGAGTTGATTCCAACTCATAGCGACCCTATAGGACAGAGTAAAACTGCCCCATAGGGTTTCCAAGGAGCAGCTGGTAGATTCCAACTGCCGACCTTTTAGTTAGCAGCCAAACACCTAACTACAGCGTCACCAGGGCTTTCCTTAGGGGACTTGTATTTTTATCTGTTCCAGATTAATAGTATGGAATTAAAAGGCTGATTGTAAACGCTGAGCATATTGGTAGTATTTGTCAACTTTGAGCTTCAGTGTTGGTTGATCTGGGTGCAGCATTTATTGGGAAACCATGAGTGCCATTATCTTTAGGTTGTTCCTCTTGGACTAGTCACGGGTGGATCTGAACTTTGTGGGGTTTGAAGCTTATACAAATGGAGGCAGGACTTTTTAATAATTTAAAATTACAATTAAAAATTAAGTATGAAAATACTTACTTAGAATGAGATAGAAATCACAATGATTTACAAATTTTAAAAAAGCTGACAACTACCATAAATATCACAAAATACAGGGGGACATCTATAATATTTTGATGAATTAACTACTTGACACATCTATAATACTGTTTCCTTCATTATTTGGCTAAAAAATCTTTATTCTCTCTGTTTGACAATGATTTTGTAATGTGATATCTATAAAGAAAGTAGAAATAATTTTGTCTTTCCTCTAGCATGGTTGGTCAATCTTTTTTTTTAATCGACAGTTTAATAAAAAAATTTTTTTTTCAACTTCATGACTCATTCTTTGTAATGTCATGTAAATTTTTAAGATTGTTGCCAAATTTGGGAAAGTTCTATCAAGAAAGAAGATTAGTGGTTGTCTAAAGGGATACGGGGTGTTATGGCTAAAAGACACAGCATTTCTTTTTAGGGTGATGAAAATGTTCTAAAATTGATTGTGGCGATGGTTGCACAACACTGTGAATATACTAAAAACCATTGAATTGTACACTTTAAGTGGATGAATTGTATCATATGTGAGTTATAGCTCCATAAGCTGTTAACAACAACAACAAAAAACTCTTTAAAGCTTTCAAGACAATTTCTTTCAAAGCTCTAAATCTGTAAGTATTTTGCACAGACTAGTTTCTGGCTCTGAATATTTAAAACCTTGTTTCTTTTCCACAGCCTACATACTCCCAGTGCCAGCTGTGAAGGACACATTTATATGTAATAGGATCTCTGGCTCTGCCACTTCAAGGCACGACATCAGTTGAGTCAGCAGAGTGGGAAGTAAGAGTAGTCCTGGAAGCCATTCCCATGACAAGGAAATGCAACTGGCACATGAATATATCCCACTAAGCCCAAAATAATGAAACCTCAATTCAATCTCTTCTTAACTGAATGCCAAAAATCCCTGTAGCCACTCCAACATTATCTGACAGGAGAGGAAGTGTTATGGGGGGAAGTGGAATTGGAAAGAGTCAATGGTCTTACCAAATGGAGGTCAAAGTATTACTTTTTGAGAATTATACAAAAACATATTTTTTTCTCTAAATTTTATTTTGTTGTTGTTGTTGAGAATATGCACAGGAAAACATACTCCAATTCAACAATTTCTACATGTACAACTTAGTGACATTGATTACATTCTTCGAGTTGTGCAACCATTCTCACCCTCCTTTTCTGTGTTGTTCCTTCTTCATTAGCATAAACTCACTGCCCCCTAGGGTTTCCATCTAATCTTTTGAGTTTGATCCCATATAGATAGTTCTTAAAAGAGCATAATGCTCAAGGCAGACCTTTTTTACTAGTTAAGCTAAACTAGTGTTTGGTTTTAAGATGACTTAAGGGGATATTTTTGGTTTAAAGTTTAAAGATTATCTCAGGGCAATAGTTTCAGGGGTTCGTCCACCCTCCATGACTCCAGAAAGTCTGGAGTCCATAAGAATTTGAAATTCTGTTCTACATTTCCCCCCTTTTAATCAGGGTTCTTCTGTGGAATCTTTGATCAAAATGTTCAGTAATGGTGGCTGGGCACCATCCAGTTCTTCTGGTCTAATGGCAAAGGATACATTTAGCCACATATTCCATATCCTCCTCCTATTCCTGACTGCCCTTCTTCCTCTGTTGCTCCAGGTGAATAGAGACCAGTTGTTGTGCCTTGAATGTCCACTTGCAAGTTTTTAAGCCCCCAAGCACTACAACAAAATAGGTGGTAGAACAGAAGTACTAAACACATCGTTAGGCCAATTAACTGGGATGTTCCGTGAAACCATGACCTAAACCTCCAAACCAAAGAACCAAATGCCAGGAGGTATTTGGTTGTACATAAGTAGCCTCAGCAGCTACTCTTTCTTTTTGTTATTGTTGTAAATATATCACACAATTCTTGCCAATTCAACTTTTTACAGGTGTACAACTTATTGACAGCAATTGCAATAATTGGCTGTACAATCCTCCCCTTAATCAGTGCGATTTTTCTATCACCATTAACCTTCTTTTTCTCTCTCCCTCCTGTCCCTGGTAACAGCTAATAAACTTTGGTCTTGACAGCAATGGGTTTGGTTTTGGTCTTCTGTACATTTGCCTTTTCATGTCTTTTTATATAAGTGAGGTCATACAGTATTTGTCCTTTTGTGATTGGCTTATTTTGCTCAGCATAATGTCTTCAAGCTCCATCTATATTGTAGCATGTATCAAGACTTCATTTCTCATACTGCCTGAGCAGTATTCCATTGTATGTATGTACTACATTTTGTTTATCCATTCATTTGTTGATGGGCATTTAGGTTGTTTCTACCTTTTGGCTGTTGTGAATAGTGCTGCAATGAACATTGGTGTATAAATCTCTGTTTGAGTCTCTGCTTTCAAGTCTTTTGGGTATATACCTAGGAGTGGAATTGCTGATCATATGGTAGTTCTGCTTTTCATTTTTTGAGGAACTGCCACACTGTTTTCCACCATATGATTGTTTTTAACACACAGCAAGGGACCTTTCAGACCCAAGCAGATGAAGGGTCCTGAAGCTGAAGCTTCCTAGCTTGATAAATCCAACAGGCTCACCATTCCCAACATTTGCAGGGCTCAGGGCAAGAATACAAATGGAGTCTCATATGCATGTGTTTACTTAAAATTACAAATTAACCTAACAAACTATTAAATAAAGCGTTCTGTCCTCCTACCTTAATAAATATACTTTCCTTTGAGGATTCTGTTTTATTCTCTTCTTTAACCCACTGTCAGTCTAGGATTTGGCTTTCAGGAGTCTGCTAAGTTAGTTACCACTTGTTCATCTGCTTTCCAGCTTCAAACATTTTGTTCCTGCTGTCATCTCTTCTATTGTCCCTATCTTTGTGGGCCATGACATATTTTTTTAATCCTATACTATAGTTTAAGGAGCCCTGGTGGTGCCATGGTTAAAGTGATTGACTGCTAACCAAAAGGTCGGCAGTTCGAAACCACTAGTGACTCTGCGGGAGAAAAATGTGGCAGTCTGCTTCTGTAGAGATTTACAGCCTTGGAAGCCCTATAGGGTAGCTATGAGTTGAAACTGACTCAATGGCAGTGGGTGGTGGTGGTGGTGGATACTATAGTTTAAGTGGTTTTTCGAGATGGAACACAATTAGATGCACAGGTTCAATCTGCCATCTTTCACTCAGTTTTGAAATTCTTGATGGTACTTCCCTCCTCCTTGGTCTCCTTTCACCTTTCTGATAAATCCTGCTAGTCCCATGCCCAGGCTCCTTTCTCTCCACATATTGCATAAGTGGGTGTGTCTCCTGGTCTTTCAGCTGTGTTCCTCTTCTCCATACATACACTCTCAGGAGAATGTTACCAATAACCACAACTTTATCAATTCACTTCCAGATCTTTCACCTGAGCTCCATCTACCTATGAGATATCCTCTCCCAAAGTTCCCATTAACTCATCAGATTTACCGTTTCCAAAACTGAACTCAGTATTTCCCCCTAAAACCTGATCCTCCTGCTAAAGGTCATCTGAAAAGACTTAGTGTAGTTTCAAGCTCTTAAACTTCGGAAACATAAAAGCTACAACTTATAAAGAACACTTGAAAGGTTAATGATTTAAAATTTTTAAATATTGAAATGTTTCTTATTAAAATTCAAAATAACTACCATCTTGTATTTGTTCTACCTCGCTCTAGCTGAATTTTGAACTCTGTAAAAGCTTTCATTAGCTGTTCCTAGGTAACTAAAAGGATTGCCTTTGTAATCCTAGCCTTAGATAATGCAAAGAATGTGGTTTTGAAGCATACATGAATTTTTTTTTTATTATTGCACTTTAGATGAAGGTTTACTGAATAAACTAGCTTCTCATTAAACCATTAGTACACATATTGTTTTGTGACATTGGTTACCAACCCTATGACATGTCAATACTCTCCTTTCTCAACCTTGGCTTCCCTATTACCAGCTTTCCTGTCCCCTCCTGCCTTCTTGTCCTTGGCCCTGAGCCGGTGTGCCCGTTTAGCCTCATTTTGTTCTACAGGCCTGTCTAATCTTTGGTTGAAGACTGAACGTCAGGAATGTCTTCATTACTAAACTAAAAGGGTGTCCGGGGTCATACACTCGAGGTTTCTCCAGTCTCTGTCAGGCCAGTAAGTGTGGTCTTTTTTTGAGTTAGAATTTTGTTCTACATTTTTCTCCAGTTCTGTCCAGTACCCTGTATTGTGATCCCTGTCATAGCAGTCAGTGATGGTAGCTGGGCACCATCTAGCGGTGCTGGATTCAGTCTGGTGGAGGCTGTGGTTGTGGTGGTCCATTATTCCTTTGGATTAATCTTTCACTTGTGTCTTTGATTTTCTTCATTCTCCCTTGCTGCAGATATGGTGAGAGACCAGTGGAGTACCTTAGATGGCCGCTCATAAGCTTTTAAGACCCCAGACGCTACTCACCAAAGTAGAAGCATACATGAAATTTTGACTTGACCCCACAAAAAAATATCTAATGGAGACAGAGTAGGTGACTGAGGTGGCCAAACAAAGGGGCCTCCTCTAGGAGCCACCAGTCTGAGAAAAGGTCATCTAGGAATTGTTGCACATCCATCATTGAAAAAT
>NW_004444125.1:3168915-3171068 GCF_000243295.1 Trichechus manatus latirostris | reverse complement strand
AAAAAAAAAGAAAGAAAAATGATGTGATTTAGTAGGTATAATCAATCTCTACAGTCCAGGGATTAAAAATTTGAAAGCATTGCTAAGTAAGATTCTTCAGGGGCCGATACTGCAAGACTTCCTAGTGGTGCACCAAACATTAACTTTTGGGGATTCTCTGTCATGTTATCAGGCTTCCCGAGTCTTTTCTGTATTCCAAACATGGCAATTGTGACAATGAATTTTGCCACTATGTGGAAAGTTGCTTCATCAGAAACGTTCAACTTGTCAAAAAAGTCACTGAAATTTCTGCTTTTACTTGATCAGTTGACAGGAGTCTATCCTGGCAGAGTAATCTTGTAGCATGTGATCAGCTGTACCCTAGTAGGCATGCTTATGGTGTTTTGCTGATAGAAGTCTGTGCACTGTGGGTTTTGGAGTATTTAATTACTTAAACTCTGTTCACATGCTCTCAGGCACAGTCTCTTCACTTGCTTGGCATCTGCCGGATCAAGGGTTGTTCTACATTGAGCTAGTTTCCCTATTTGTTAATTAACTTCCCATAAGGCCTCCTTCTTATAACAGGAAGCACATTTTCTTCTTACTGCTGTTGTGGTTTTGAATTCAGCTAACCAGAGAATGCAGTTGATGTTTCCTTCAATGTTTGTCATCTTCAGTCAAAAGGACTAAGACAAAAATAATATTAAAAATCTATTATTCAAAATTCATAAAACCTAAATAAGGATACAGAAATTTTGGGACACTCTTTTATTTCGGTCCTAGTGAACGATATTACTAACTGCACAGTTGACTAATCCGTGAATGTAAGGTTTTTCCTAGATTCCTCAATCTCCCTCATTCCTCTAATCTAATAAATCACTATGTCCTGTTAATTTTACCTTCTTTCTTACTTTCTCAAATTTATCTTCTCCTTTCCATTCTTATTATCCTTGAAATGATTTAACCTGTCTTATCCGAAGCACTGCAAAAGCCTAGTAATTCATCTTCCAGTCTCACCCCTTTCCAATATGCCCTCCTCACTGTGGAGAAAGTGATCTTTTAAAAAGAAAAAAAAATAAAAATAAAAACCAACCTCATCACTCCCCTGCTTAAAATTCTTCAGTGGGTCCCCTTCAATATATGGGCCCTGTAATGTCAATTCCAGAAGTCGGTTCGGAGGCCTTAATTGCTTACTTCCTTGTGTTTTATTATCTTTGTGTTAGTGAGGGTTTGAGGGTATCTGAGATATTATATCATGATTCTAATTCGGACCCTCTTAGATTAGACATGCTGGATGTTCTCTGTTGGTGCTTCCAGATCTACTCTCTACCCTTTCCCATGTCCCAGGAAGCTGAAGTTTAGGGACCACAGGAACTAAGCTCCCTTACCCTTTGACTTCCTGTTGGATTGGGCAATGAGGACCTCTAGCAGAAGACCAGAGGGTAGAAGGAGAGATAAATAATTATTAATCCAAAGATTTCCTCCCGCTAGGCTGAGGGCTGGCATGGCCGTGCTCCTCCACCCAAGGCCACAGCTCCTGTTGGGCAGCCCTTTCCCACAGATACAGTTTCACCAGGCTCTGTAACCAATCCTTCCCCTTGCCCTTTCAGGCCTCTGTTGCTAAACAGAGGCTGCTTCACCATCTCTACATGATTCCCTTAACTATCTTCATCAGCCCTTTTGGGTAAGGAGCAGAGACCCTGACTGATACACTAAGTAACAGATCAGAATTTTGAAAAAGAAAAACACGTCACTATTCAAGGAAAATTTTATTTCTTTTTAGTCAAATAGTTCTACTTACTCAAATCAATCTCTTGGACCTCATTTTTTAAATGAGCTTATTTTGAAGCTCTCCTGCTTATTTAACCTCCCCTGAATCTATTAATTTGATTATGAAAGAAGAAAAGCTGAATAATCCCCATAAAAATGGTTACAGAAGGAAAAGACATACATATGAAGAGCTCTGACTACCAAAATTGAAGTGAACAGAACCACTAAAGGTGGGCAGAGAGCTTTAATAGGAGAGACTCAGACTTTAGGAAAAACATTTTATGTTATCAGATCCAGATAGGAGAAAATTCTCAAAACTGCCCTTCTGGAACATACTACTGAGGAATGTTGTTGTTAGTTGCTGATGAGTTGATTCTGACTCATGGCTACCCCACATGTGCAGG
>NW_004444125.1:3166419-3168160 GCF_000243295.1 Trichechus manatus latirostris | reverse complement strand
TGTTGTGGCCACCGTGTATTTTGAATGTCTTTCATTCTAGGGGGATCACTTTCAGCACTATATTGGACAATATTCTGTTGTAATCCATACGGCTTTCACTGACTAATTTTTAGAAATAGATTATCAGGCCTTTCTTCCTGGTCTGTCTTAGTCTGGATGCTCTGCTGAAACCTGTCCACTCTGGGTGACCCTGCTGGTATTTGAAATACCGGTGACATAGCTTCCAGCATCATAATAACATGAAAGCCACCACAATACCATAAATTGACAGATGGGTGATGGAAGCAATTTAGAGGTCCTCAGAATTCTCAGAGAGAAGCTGAGCCAGGACCAGAAGGGCCCCCTGTTTATCACGTCAAGGTTCTAGACAAAGAAAACCTACTCCCATTGTAAAATGATCATAGACAATTAACATACTGATTACAATCAATCTTACCTATTCATTGATTATGTACTAGAAAGAAAAAAGGCTAGCTTTCTTTTAAAGCATTCTATAATTTGTTCTTTCCAATAATTTAGACCTTTAGTGAGAATTAGTGTGTTTTAGGGTTACCTGTTATCTCACTGGAAACCCTGGTGGCAAAGTGGTTAAGTGCTAAGGCTGGTAACCAAAAGGTCAGCAGTTTGAATCTACCTAGGTGCTCCTTGGAAACTCTATGGGGTGGTTCTACTCTGCCCTACAGGGTCCCTGTGAGTCGGAATTAACTTGACAGCAACAGGTTTGGTTTGGCTTTGGTTTGGTTATCTGATTATAAAATAAATCTTTACTACAACTACATACACACACACACTAGAAAACAGATAAAAACAATATTATAAACCTAAAATTCCTACCAGCCTAACAGCCACTGTTTTCACTTTGATATGTTTATTTCTGGTTTGTACTTAGTATCTGTCATAAACATAGTATATAAAATTTTGTATTCTCTTTTCAGTAGCCAATATACATAAATATTCTTCCTCATTTCACAATTTTAATAACAGTGAAATATCCCATCATATAGGTATACCACAATTTACTAATCTATTCTTCTATCCTTGGTCATTTAGGCTGTTTTTAATTTTTTTGTATTAAAAAATAATGCTGAGATAACCATCTGTGTGCAGATAATTTTCTCATTTTTAGACTTTTCCCTGAGAAGAGATTCTTAGAAATAGCATTACTAGTTACAGGATGTGAATTTCTTATAGCTCTTAATACATATTACCAAAAAGCTTTTTAAAATGGTTATGCCAATTCACAATCTCACCAGCTATCTATAAAAGTATCCGTTTCATGATAGCCTTACCAGAACAGATTATTTTCTCTTTTTAAAGCTCTTTTCATTTAATAAAGGGAGGAAAATAATCTCGCATTTATGTTTAATTTCATTTCTTTGATTTATCATTTTCCCCATTTTTCTTAGGAAGTTTTGTTTCTGATTACAAATAGCCAGTTTATGCCATTTGCCCATTTATTTCTTGCTGACTTAGTATTTTTCTTATGAATTTGTGGTATCTTTGGATAGTAAAGATATGCAATTTTTCCCATTATTTTTCACTGTTGTTTGTTTGGTATTGTTTCTTATTCTAACACTTAATTATTATTATTATTGGAAAAATCAAACTGATTTCCAATGTATCTTAAATGTTCTACTGACTTCTAATAAACTACTCTATCAAGTAGGTTTCAAAGATCCAGAATTCTGTTTTATGTTAAACTTCTTTTGGGTATATATAAATTGATTAATTACTGTGCATA
>NW_004444125.1:3164328-3165428 GCF_000243295.1 Trichechus manatus latirostris | reverse complement strand
CTTGAAGAGTCAGTTCTATTTTCCAGGTGCCTCACAACTGATGAGCCAGTCTAATGAGCAGTCTAATAAGGTTTTGATTGATATTTCACTAATTCTGTCTTTTCTTGGAAGTCATAAACGCATTGTATTATAGATTCATTCATCTTCTCTAAGTGGCTTTATTGGCAGTCATAGATTTTCCTTGGTAAAAGTCTTTAAAAATTATCTCTTTAGATTGAAAAGGTAATAAAAAGAAATTCCCAACAAAAAAAGTCCTGGCCCAGATAGCTTCACTGGAGAATTCTACCAAACATTCAGAGAAGAGCTTGCACCAGTACTACTCAAACTATTATTTCAGAACATAGAAAAGGAAGGGATACTTCCAAATTCATTATATGAAGCCAGTGTAACCCTGATACTAAAACCAGGTAAAGATACCACAAAAAAAGAAAATTCAGGCCAATATCTCTCATGAATATAAATGCAAAAATTCTCAACAAAATTCTAGCCAATGGAATTAGCATCGTATCAAAAAAATAATACACCACAACCATACTAGGTATGCAAGAATGGTTCAACATTAGAAAATCAGTCAACAAAATCCACCACATAAATAAAACAAAAGAAAAGAATCACATCATCTCAATCAATGCAGAAAAGACATTTGATAAAGTCCAACACCCATTCCTCATAAAAACTCACAATAAAATAGGATAGAAGGCAAATTCCTCAACATAATATAGGGAATCTATACAAAACAAATAGCCAACATCATTCTTAATGGAGAGAGGCTGCAAACATTCCCTTTGAGAACAGGAACAAGACAAGGATGTCCTTTGTCACCACTGCTATCTAACATTGTGCTGAAAGTTCTAGCTGGGGAAATAAGGCAAGAAAAAGAAATAAAGGGCATCCAAATTGGTAAGGAAGATGTAAAACTATCTCTACTTGCGGACAATATGGCACTATACATAGAGAACCCAAAGCACTCCACAAGAAAACTACTGGAACTAATAGAAAGATTCAGCAGAGTGGCAGGATATAAGATAAACATATAAAAATCCATTGGATTCCTATACACCAATAAAGAGACCTACAAAAAGGAAATCAGGAAAGCAATA
>NW_004444125.1:3075118-3145059 GCF_000243295.1 Trichechus manatus latirostris | reverse complement strand
TTTGCTAATAGTACTTTATTTTCTCCAAAAAAAAAAAAAAAAAAAAAATTTGACCTGTGTATTTGAAAATAAAAATTATCCAGACAAAACACTATAATCATTTCCGTCTCCTAATCTACAGTTGGAGCTCTGGTGGTGAAGTGGTTAAGAGCTCAGGCTGTTAACCAAAAGGTTGGCAGTTCAAATCCACTAGCTGCTCCTTGGAAATCCTACAAGGCAGTTCTTTTCTGTCCTATAGGGTTGCTATGAGTCAGAATCAACCTGATCGGCACACAACAACAACAACAACAACGACAACAATCTACAGCTATGTATTTCTCGAGATCCACAGTTGCCCACCTTCACTTGGCCCCTTACCTGGAGTAGTCCTATGTAGCAAAGGGAAAGCAAACCTCAAAAGTTGATGTGATGCCATTTAGAATATGAACTCATTATGACTTTTAGACTAACCAGGTATCTTTGCCCCATCTTATCTTTCTATTCTATCCTTATTGTTTTTTATTTTATTGCATTGTATTTATTTTTTGTCTGCCACATCTTATATCAAGACAAAATAGCATCGTGCTGCCTATTAGAATTACCTGGACAGTTTTAAAGATTCCAATGCCCAGGTTGCATCCCTTTTAATTAAATCAGAATCTCTGGGGGTGGTAGCCAGGCATCTTCAGGTGATTCCTATGTGCAGCAAAGTTTGGGAACCACTGGCACAGTAGTTTGAATCTCAGTCTCACCCTTACTGGCTGTAGGGCACTTTGCTGAAGCTCGCTATGGAGTTAAATAATATAAAAGTGCCTATCTTATAGAGTTGCTTTTGTAAATATGAAATGATTCAAAATAAACAAAGTGAATGGGTTAGTACCTAGGATATGCTAAGGGCTAGGTAATTGTTTGGTGAGTGGAAGGGTTATTGAACAAGTGGTGAAATGTCATAATTCATTGTGAGTTAAATCGCCACCATCCCAAAGCATTCTTTAGTCTAGCTTGGTTTAACCATGACCTCACGAATACACTGGAAGTGTTATATTTGAATGTTTGGGTTCATGGACCATTCCCTCATTTATCCAATACCTATTGTTTGCCAGGAGCAAGGATACAGTGGTGAATAAATCAATCCCCTCCTCTCCCAGAATTTACATTTCAATCAATATATAATTTCAGGTAGTGCTCCTTGAAACCATGCCAACACAATAACCTCTGGCTACAGATACACATGACTGAAAGGAAGACCTTTTTATTCCTTAAAAAGAAATGTACCTTCCAAAGTGTCAAAACCTAAAATACACACACACACACACACACACACACACACACACACACACACACACGTGCTGTTGTTGCTAGATGCCAGTCAAGTCAATCCTGACTCATAGGTAACCCAGGTGACAGAGCAGAACTGCCCTGTAGGCTTTTCTAAGCTGTAATCTTTACGGGAACAGATTCCCCTCAGGTCTTTCTCTCCTGGAGCCACTGGGTGGGTTGGAACCACCAAACTCTCGGTTAGTAGTCAAGCGTGTGTGTGTGTGTGGGGTGTGTGTGTATGGGGGGGTGTGGGTGTGTGCACGCTGTCTTCAAAGGTAAAGTCATGCGTTCTAACAAATACAAATGAACACGGGTCTAAGGCAACCAGTAAGGTGTCAGAACCGGTTCAAAAGAGAATCCAAAAGTACTATCCACTTACGTTGCTGAATCAAGAATAGTGAAAGTTACAAATAGATGCAAAATAGTTTATTCCAAAGCAGTACCTGTCGAGTGGAGGGGATTCACTCTTCAGGCCTATCTATGGACAGGCAATCTGGGTAGGGCAGGCACTTTGCCATCGTCTGATAACCAACAGGTTGGCGGTTCCACCCCACAATGGATTCATGGAAGAAAAGGCCTGGAGATCTGCTTTTGTAAAGATTACAGCCAAGAAAACCCAATGAAGCACTTCTGCCCTGTCATACATGGGGTGGTCATGACTTGGAGTGGGGACCTGAAGGCAACTAACAGCAATACCATTTACGAAGAAGAATCTTCTGCCTTGCTATCAGTTCTCTAGAGATGGACACAGCTCCAAAGACAAAGGCGGAGAGTCCCATAGAATCAGCTAATCCGGAAAAGTATGCCTGGTTTTCCATTGAAGACACCCAGCAATCTTTTGGTCCATTTCAAAATGTTTCACAATTTTTCCCTACAAAAAAGTCACTATGATTATTTGTAAAAACCTAGCAGATAAGCAGTTCTTTTGCTTTATCTTGCCTTTATTTTCTTCTTGCCTCTTGGTTGCCAGTTTGCAAGCTTGGATGGTATTGCTTTGCTCCGACCAAGGAGGCTTCAGAGTCAAGTACGGTGGAATTCTAATCCTTCAACTCTCCACGCCGTTTGCAATATTCGCCAGAGTGGAAATAAGGTCCACAGTGGAATTAGTCTCGCCCCTTCAAACAGGCACCGCCCTCAGCCAGCCCAATAACAGAGTTGCGCACTAATGTCCTGTGGCCAGCCGCAGTCCCGTGATGACTTCGAAACAGGACGTGGCAAAGACGTCACTCTACAAAGCCCTTTGTTTCCGCCTTTTGCCACCACCTTATCTCGATCCTCTCTTTATCCCTTAACTGCCTCGTTTCTTGCCGGACGCATCTTGGGGATAGTGAACTACTATGCTACACCCAACCCACACGAGCCTAGACCAACGACCCGGCTCTTTCCTTCTCGTAACAGGCAGGGTTGATTAGCGCCGAGGCGAGTTAAACTTCTGATTGGGTCTGGGTTCTTGTCAATCTCCAATTTTTTCCAATCAGGGACCGAGTCAACCTGACTTTCCTTTTAAACCGCTCTTCTATTGGTCTGTGTTCGGAAGAAGGGAGGCGGTCGTCGCGCGATAGCTGCGCTCGGTGCCTAATGCGCAAGTGCGACAGAGTTGGTTGATACCGGGCGGTGGGTGGGTTTGAGGACGCGTCGTCTGGGCTTCGGGACAGTGATAGAGCTTTCTGGGTTCAACAGCTGGGCAGAAAGACTTTCTCAGGCGCGGGAGGCCCGCAAGATTCCCGATGGTGTCCATGACTTTCAAGCGGAGCCGCAGCGACCGGTTCTACAGCACCCGGTGCTGCGGCTGTTGCCATGTCCGCACCGGAACGATCATCCTGGGGACCTGGTATATGGTAAGGGTGAGGGGGTGGGAGGCTGGGGGCGATGGGGTAATGCGCATGTGCGGAAAGTCGAGGGGGCCGGTTTTCCCTGGGGCTGAAACGCTGGGAGGGGTCGTACTGGACTCAGTCCAGGGACCCTGAGGGAGGAGACTGCCCGGGAATCGGAGTGGGGGACGGGTGGGAATGAGGAGATTGTTTCTAGGCAAGAGTTTGAGAAGAAAAGCGGGGTTGCGAGACGCCCTAGGCATTGGGGCGTGGGGATGAGGGTGCCTAGGCTTTTGTGGAGAGTGCTGGGAATCACCGGTTTCGGCTCTTTTTTTTACTTCCGTGATCTGAAGGAGTTCCTCCTCTCCTCCAAAATGCACTCTTTCCCCCCCCCACCCCGACGAAACAATTAGGAGAGGATTTTGATCATGCTGCCTAGTTTCGACATTGTCTTGCCTGAAAAGAAAACGAAAGATCCAGCTGTAACCTAGTTGTTTGTGCTTCCTGGACTTTGTTTTGTTCCAGCGGGTGTTTGTGATGTAGGCAGAAAGGCCTCGGTTGGATTCACTTGAAGGCAGTATCGTTTGCCGGGATTAATACTTGATCAGTCTTTTCCTGGTGCAGCTCCCTCACTGCCCATTAGACGTTATCATACCAGGTCCGCTCCGTTTTTTAAGGTATCTTTATTGGGAGCCTGCTCTGTTCTGGCCGCATATGCCAGCGTTTCTTGGGTGCCAGGATCTATGTAATTCTCTGTGATAACCAGAGTTAAGAATGTTGTTGTTTGGTGGTTCACTGTTAATGTTTTGGTAATTTCTTACCACCATCTCTGATATCCGTACACATTGAAGCTGGTCTGTGGCTTCTAAATATGTGATTCTGTTTAGATGATGAGTTTACTGAAGCTTTGACAAACTTTACAAACTATCGACCTGGTCACTTTTGCTAACTTTGTGTGTTTTTTTTTTTTATTTTTATTTGGTGGTGGGTAAGTGACTTTAGTGTTACTGTGCCGTTTTTGGTACTTCACGGTACTGCAGAAGGACGAAGAGCATTATGACAGACATTCTTTTTGCCTTTCTTGGTACTTGTTACTTCCCCACCCAGTGTCTTGAAATCGTTAGTAACCGTTTGGACAAACACCAGATGAGAATCATCTCCAGTCAGGCAGATACTGTTTCATGGCCCACCCCAGGGGACCACCTGGCCTCCACATTATTCCTTAGTATTGTTTTTTACAGTCTCGCTTTAGTAATGTACATTAAAAACTAAAACAAAACTTTATAGTGTAGCTTTATTTGCTTGTTTCTTAGTTTATTTTCATTTTCCCTGTATTGGAAATGGTACCTTATTGGCACAGTTTTATCACATTTTCTCTCAAGACACTCCCTTTTGTTCTGTATCTGTTTCAACTGATCTGTAACACTAGGCATGGATGAGTTAATGACAATTAGCTACATTATATTTCTAACTTAAGTTTTTTTTTTTTTCCTGCGTTTTGCTAAGGGGCGGGGTCTTCGGTTTCTTTTGTTTGTTCTTAACTCCGTCTTCCATTCCCCCAAGGGAGAAGTTCAGATCTTAAGAGTCTCAGACCTCTTACTCAGTCCTGCCTCCCTCAGTCCAGAAGATGCCCTTCCCTTTTACTTAAAACTGAGAAAATGGAGTTCATCAGCCTGGAGTCTGACCTTCAAACTTAATCTCTGTGTTTCTTCCCAGACTCCTCCAGTCACAGAACAGAGGATTTCTAACTCCTACTCGGGAAGAAAACCACCGTCCCTATTTCAGTCATCCAAACACAGTTGACCATATTTCTTTCTAGTCTTTCCTAGGCAGATATTTTTTGATACTAAGGGCTCAGCTCATAAAAATGAAAGGAATAGCAGTGTGAGGTGGAGATATAAGCAGGAAAACTCAAAATGCAGGGAGAAAAACTTTAATAAGGACATTTATTCTTGCAAAATAGGGAATGAGGAGGTTAAATCTGTCCTCTGCTGGAATCACTTGATGTGAAAATGTTTCCTACATCTCCATTTTTCCATGCTTTAGTTTCACAATTTTAAAAAGAATCGGTTGTTACTTTGCATAAACTTTTCAGACCAGTAGAAGATTGTAAACTGCTTAAATCAGTTAAGCTGTCTTAAATCAAGAGATTTTTATTGATCATCTACAGTGTGAAAGGCTTTTTTGGAGGATACACGAAAAGAATAAATCACAGGGGCCATGTTTCATCTGTCTTGTATTTCTGTCACCTGCCGCATAAGACACTCAAGTGTTGTTTGTCTGGAACATGGCTTCTGCCCTCAAGATCTTTGTGGTGTTACAAAGAACAAAAATGAAGCTTGTGGTACAGTAACAAGGGGAAGCTCATCAGTAACATCAGATTCTAATCAGATTAAGGACTGGAAAAAGGCCATTGGTTTTGCTGCTTACAAGATTGTTGGTGACTTTCAAAAGTGTAGCTTCAATACAGTAGAAGTATAAAGACACAATCTGCCTAGTTGGGGAGACACATAACTATTAGAAAACAAGACCACCTAGACAAATGTGTAGTATAATACCTCTAAACAAAGAAGTCTTTTCCAAATAGTGCATTTTGTTGCCAGAAGCTTCTTTACTAAGATAGAGAAATAATACAGGGGTGAGTGAGGTAGAATGTCAGTTCCCTCCCCACATAGCTTGTCAGAATACTGTCCTCCTTTCTTCCAGGTGAGGCAATACATCTCAGACTGTATGACAGAATGTTTATGAATATCTTTAGATTGTCAGGCCCAAAGCTTGTGAGATTATGAATCCCTCTGTCCTGTTTGGGGTACAGCCCTCTCTCCTGCTGGGCCCAGGCACTGGATCAGTGTCTCTGATACAGTGTCATTGCTTCCTGGCATCTGCTTCTACTGATCTAGTGTTAAGTCCAGTGTAACACTGGATACTAAAGTATTAATTGTATAGTATTAAATAGTACAGTAGGAGATAGAGAAGCTAGTCACTAGATACCAGCCCTGATGTTTTAGCCTTTGGCTTCTTAGATTTGCAAGAAGCGTGCCTGGTTTAATACATGGTTTAGTAATATGAAATTTCCAAGTGAGATTAAGTTTAAATTCTGGCATTCCTAATATCGTTTTCTATATCATTTATTGAAAAATTTGAAGCCAGGTGATTTTAAAACAGCAGTGTCTTATGTAGCATAAACTTGAATGTTTATTGAATGATGGAAAACAAAACAAAAAAACCTCCAAACTCGTAGGCATTGAGTTGAGTTTGACTCATGGCTACCCCATGTGATGATGGAAGGTGGGCTTAAAAGTCACAGAAACTGTTCCTCATCCACGTGAAGAAACTTTAAAAGAGCTAACCAAAGGGGAAAATAAAGAAATATAGATGTCTTTCGTGGCTAATGGTGTCCTACAAGAATGCATTTTGAGCATTTGTGAATACCATCGGCCCTCTGTATCTGTGGGTTCCCTATCTGCATAGTCCACCAATTGTGGATGGAACACATTCAGGGAAAAAAAGTTCCAAAAAGCAAAACTTGAATTTGCTGTGTGCCGAGCACTACACTGAATCCACGCTAATGAAGTGATGTGTAGCATCCCCTGCTGTAGCCTCCCACCATTTCACAGATCCTCAGTCTCCAGCACTGGTTGTTTGAGCATTGTTCGCCTTGCATCTTGTCATTATTCCCTAAACAATACAGTACCGTATTAACAACTATTTACATATTATTTACATTGCATTAGGTATTATAAGTAATCTAGAGATGGTTTGGAGTATAGGGGAGGATATGCATAGGTTATATGCAGATACTACGTCATTTTATATAAGGAATTTGTTCATCTGTGGATTTTTGGTATCCCGGGGGTCCTGGAACCAATCCCCCACAAATACTGAGGGATGACTATATTTTAGGTCTTGGACAGACTCAATACATGGCTAATTTTTATTAATGTCTCAACCATAAGCAGTCTAAAATTAGGTAGCTAAGAGAGAGTAAAGACAGGTTTCCTCAAGCTATTTTCCTTTCCAGCCCTCAACTCTGACTTTTTTAAGTAAGCATAGCTTGTTTATGCATCAAAGCTAATACCTTTCTCCAGTCGTATTGCTTTGTTTTCAGTGCCTGTTAATTATTCCTGAAATGCCTTTCTCCCCGCAAGTGACTTTTTAAAAATGTTCTTAAGGATAATTTCAAACATACGCAAGTAGAGAACTAGTAATCAAGAACAAAACATTTACTCATCCATCTTCAACATTTTGCCAGTTCCAAATTACGTTTTAACACTTGGTGCAAGGGCTTTGTTGGCGAAGCTTCCCTTGCTTCCTAGACAGAGGGATTTGGTTTCCTCACAGTGTACCTGGAAACGTTTCTACATACCACTCGTGTAGTACTTATTACACAGAAGTGCGATGATTTTTTTTCTTATTTTCCTCCCCGTAGAAGATGTCCCTATTGAGGGAGAAAGGTGATATGTCTTAGTCTATAAAATGTGTATAATAACTTATTAGAGCATTTGAAGTAGTCGTCAGACATTTGTTGAATGAATTGCCTCCAAAAAATAGCAGAAATAACTCAGTTGTAACTGCATGTGACAGTAAATACACAGCTTTTATATATACATTTAAAACAATTTTAAAGGTATTCAGCCACTTTTGACCTTCATCTGTTGGTTCTTTGCTGGCTTGGTTTTGTAGACTGGCTCCCGTGTAGATGCTCCCTCTACCTGGGAAACTGTCATTAGGATGCTGTGCAGCAAACTTGCTGGTCTAATTACGGTCTCAGCAGATGCTAGGTTATGGCAGAGTATGCTGTGGGAACACTAAAGAATAATGATATAAAATACAGCCCCCAGAGGGTCTTCTGGTATGTAGCGATGAGATCAGAAAACAGGAATTGCTCTCGGGAGGCTGAATGCTTCCATGAATCTGATCCTGTTCCCTTTGTAACAAGGAGACTAACCCATCTGTTTTTTTAAAACAAACTGACCTTTTTGCCAGAGTGTTTCTCTACAATTTGGTAATTTGAGTACTTTTTTTCTCATGTTCATTTAAAACAGTTGTTGAAACAGTTGTCAGCATTGGTGGTGTCCAGTTTTTGTTGAGTAAAGCAGCCATGTCTTACGAGTTATGAGCTATGAGTTTCAAATATTAAAATATAGTATGCCTGCTGATTTTGAAGACATTTAAATAAAAGCTCTTTGTGCAGGGTGGGGCTGGGAAGCTGTATACATAGTTATTCCTCAACTTACGTAAGCTGTACAAAAGGCCTTCAAAAATAATGCGAACCACATTATTTGACCCACTAAATTTACATCACCCTGGTGTGTCCATTGCCCATGCTGTTAACATAGTCGCGTATTTGCTGTATTCTGTACTTCTCCATATTACTAGGTTTAGAAGTTAATCTTTTTTTGAAAATACATCTTTGTTAATTTCCTAAATATAGTGTAAGAGGAAACAAAATGAATCAGGAATAAATCTTAGGTAGTTTGTACATTGTTGCAGTTTTCACAGATGTTTTATATTGCAAGGCTATAAAGTTAATTTTAATGTATTTTTTTTTTGAAAAATATTACATGGAGTTTAGTAGGAATATCAACTGTAATCAAAAATAAATAACACAGGGCCTCTATTTGAGCGCAGAATAGGTGTTCAACGGTGAATCTTAAGATTTCAAGGATGCATTTTCTAGACTGATACTTAAAACTATATCTTGTAGTAAATGAAATATAATGATCTGATAGGATATAATGAACTGAATGAAGATTTAAAAAATTGTTTGGGCTTTTAATGAAGTGGCACTGAAATTTCTTAATACCATTTCTTGATCTTTTTGGTTAGACCTATGGTTTGTTTTGTTGAATATCTGGGACATGACCCACAGTGAAATGAAATTTTAAGTGTTTATTAATACTCGAAGAAAATAATAGTGGACAATTCTGTGACATATCCATGGAAGAGAAGAAAACAGATTTTTATAAATCCTACATTGGCAAAAATATTTAAGAAAGGAGAATTAAACTAAATATTTTTAGTGTGCCATTTCCTTCATTAAGTAATTGGGTTTGCAGTGTTTTCCTTAACATGAGAATGTTTTTCTGTACTATACAGAGCTTATTTAAAAAATGACTATACTGTGTTTAGCAAAAAAAAGTTTGCTGAATTGATTTCAAACCTGATTTTCCATACACGAAATATATATTTTTCTTTCAGTAGGTACATCTGATTGTTCAATAGTTAATCCATATAACTGCATTAACTCCTACTCATACTCCACACAGTGGCCAGAACCCATGGCAACAAAATAAGAAAACAATTATCAATTGGGGGTCCATCTAGCAAATATAAATATGATTGTCTCTTGCAAGGATAAAATACCTTGCCTTTCAGCTATGAAGGAAAAAGGGCACACCGCTAAACATTCTTATTTGGAAAATAAAGTATAGATATTTCATAGCCTTCTTTTGAGAAGGCCTCCTCCTCCTTTTGGAGTCATCTAGGAGTGGTTGTAAGTAATCATGTACTGCTAAGAAGCAGGGTGTCCTAGCTCTACCCTTTATCAGTTCAGTGAACTTAGCACAAGTTATTTAGCTTTGCTGAACCTTAGTTTCCCCATCTGTAAATGGGCTTTAGTGATATTTACTTCACAAGGTTGTTGAGGAATAAGTGAAGCAATTATGTAAATATAACTGACATATAGTATATTCTCAGTGAATATTGGTTGGTTCTGAATTTGATATTGTTACATTGTTTAGATCACCTAACATAAAGATAAGACTTGCTGTTTTTACTCCAGAGGATGTTTGTGAAATGACTAACAGACAATACAAATATGAAACATATTTTAGCATTCAGAGCAGGCAGGAGGGATGCACATAATATAGTTTTTTTACTTATTACTGATGTGTTCCTAACATCCCTTGAAAATTTCAAATGTTGAGATTTTCACAAAGCGGAGGAGGGCAAGTTCTGTGAACCTTGGATAAAAAAATCTAACTCCAATCCTTGGTGAGATTTCTGTGTTGAATCATTTAAAGGACTGCTTATGAACACCTAAAACAAGTGATAACCCCCTGGAATAGTATAGGGGTTCACTAACAAATATAACCCAAAACCCAAACCTGTTTGTACTGAGTCAGTTCCGACTCACCCCAGCCCTACTGGACAGAGTAGAACTAACTGCCCCATAGGATTTCCAAGGCTGAGATCTTGAAAATAGAAGCAGAGTGCCACATCTTTCTCCTGTGGAGTGGCTAGTGGGTTCAAACCATTGACCTTTTGGTTAGCAGCCGAGCACTTAACCCCACTGCGCCACCAGGGCTCCTTCTAACAACTATAGGCATAACTAATTTCATTTTTAAATGGAGTTACAACCCTGGTAGAGTAGGAATATTCATCAGGTATTATGATGGGATTTCAGCAATAAGTTTAACAAAGTCTCAAGATGTTCCTCTGGACTAGGTAAAGAATGATATTCAGAGGTTGCTGATTAATGGGGAGAGGACAGCCTCTGTGGCTTTGTTCTTTAGACTTGTTCTCTTTTGCCAGTGATTTAGATGGAGATAATGATTACATGCTGATCAGATTTTCAAATACAGGAAATTGAGAGAGACAGTCTGGAGGGTGTAAGAATCGAGATCCAGAAAATCTTGACCGGCAAGAACAATAAGATAAAATTTGATTCCAAATATATAAGGGCTTATGTTTGGGCCTCTGAATCTAACTGTACTGGTACAGGTGGTAGCTTAGCAGCATCAAGTATGGAAAAGAATTAGGGGTTTTAGGGAGCTACTCACATGGCATCCAAACAAGTCATAAAACCAGTGTGATTTCAGGCTGCGTTAATTGAAATTTGTTAGCTTGAATATGGGAACTGAAATCCTTTTGTATTCTGACCAAGCTGGATCTTACCTATAGTCTTGTGATAAATTCTGGTCCTGGTTTCAATAGCAGAGTTCCTGGGTGGCACAAACGGTTAAGCAGTTGACTCCTACCCAAAAGGTTGGCAGTTCAAACCTGCCCAGATGTGTTTGGAAGACAGGCTTGGTGATCTGCTTCCAAAAGGCCACAGCCTTGAAAACCCTATGGAGCAGTTCTACTCAACACACATAGGGTCGCCATGAGTCAGAATTGACTCAACAGCAGCTAACAACAATAATTTTAATAGAATATTGATCAACCTGGGGCATTCATATAACCCAAAAAACGCACTACCATCGAGTCGATTCTACTCATAGTGACCCCATAGGATTTCTAAGGCTGTAAATCTCTGCCGACACAGACTGCCGTATCTTTCTGCCATGGAGCCACTGGTGGTTTCAAACCACCAGTCTTTTGGTCAGCATTCGAACAGTTTAACCACTGCGCTACCAGGGCTCCGTAGGGGGCATGTGTATAGAGAAGGGCAAAAAGGAAATAGTGAAGTAGCTAGAAAACACTAGTTGGAGGAATGGTTTAAGGAACTAGATGTTTATTCTAGAAAAGACAACACATCGCAGTGCCCTCAGGCATTAGGGGAGCACTTATTTGGAAGGGGGAGCAGACTTGTTCTTTATTGTCTCAGCAGATGGAATGAAGACCAGTGAGTGAATTTAAGGGACATAGTTAAAATCTTGAAAAATCTTAAACGCATTTGAGTCTAGCGCAAAAGGAAATAGTTCTCTTATCACTAGATGGGGGATGCTCCCCAGGGGTTTCAGGCTGTAACTGATAAATATATTAGATAAACTGTAGTTTCTTTAACCCAGAAATTCTGAGATTGGCGTATGAATAAATGTTACTCAAAACATGAACAATTTGTAATGATCCCTTATTTTTAATTCTTATGCCATTTTATTCTGCTGTATTGGTATTAACACAGAATCAAGCACCTTGTCTCTGAAAGGGTTAGTATTAAGTTCATACTTTATGAAATATTTATTTTTAAGCTATTCTCATAATTGTGTATTGTTCTCTCTCTCAGGTAGCCTCCTACTGTGTTATATCTTTGCTTCTTCGAGAAGAACATTTTAAGTATAGGAAGACATATAACGATGCTACTGAAGGCTGCTTCCTGATTTATAATTAATGTAATTGATAAAATGTAATCTTTCACAGGTGGTAAACCTATTGATGGCAATTTTGCTGACTGTGGAGGTGACTCATCCAAACTCAATGCCAGCTGTCAACATTCAGTATGATGTCATTGGTAATTACTATTCATCGGAGAGGATGGTTGGTAAGTTTTCAACTGTAAAGAAAATGTCCCCTGCTAATTGTGTGTGTGTGTAAACCATTGCAGAGTTAGAGGTTGATGGATTGAGTTTTACTTAAGTTAATCCATTTGCTAAGGTCAGGAAAGTATTTAAACGGGTTTTTCAAAGATACTCTGTGAGGATTACAGTAGAGGGTTTCTAGCCAGAAAATGTAAGTTTTTGGAGAACTATGTATTGTATACCTTGACTCTATCAGGTACCAGGAAGAGAGAGAGGAAGACAGAATTACAAAAGAACTATAAATCTTTGAGGATCAACTGACAAGTAATGTATAGTTGAAGATGAGAGATTAGCTTATGGATCAAATAGGCTATTACAGTAAAATAGCAAATTTGACTATTTGGTGATACTGTTTGCTCAGGGTCACAATTCTAAATATATTCCTATTTAGATGAAGAAGACTTGACAGTGGTGTTCAACGTAGAGTAATCCTAGGACATTCACATTAATTGCTTTTTTAAACCTATTCCCTGATAGCATTTTTTTTATCATTTCTCTTTCCCTAAAATACAGGTGTAAAAAAAGTTCTGATTGAGTTTTATATTATAAACCACTTTGGAAATTTAATATTTGGACAGAAATTCGTGCCTTAGAGTCTTCACGAGCAATTTATTTGCAAGTTTCCTGATTTATATAGTATAATCCTTTAATTTTGTTGTCAAACCAAAAAAGGACGTATTAGAAGCAGCCCTTCCGGCATGTATTTGCTTTTGCTGAGTAGTCTCTTTTTATTTAAAAACCAGAAGGAACAATAAATTATACTTTAGCTTCTAACGACTGTTAATCATCTTTTGATATTTTCAAAATTTTACTTGTAATGGCTGTTAGTCATCTTTAGATATTTTCAAAAATTTAATTAGCCTGCTAATGCTAGTGTTTTCCCTTGCCATGTTTCTTCTAAAATTGAGGTGCAGAAAAAGATTTCTGGTTATTGAGATTGTTGCAGGTCTGTACAGCTGGCTCGTTTGGCTAGCACTACAGGGATGAACCTGTGAGTTTATTGCATGTTGCGTAAATACATTACTGTAATTGATTTAGAGAGAAAGAAATGTATTCATGATCATATTTTTCTTGAGCCCTTATTCTTGAGAGAATAAAAAATAATACATAGTTCTTGGTCATATGGTAGTTTGTGTTTTTTTGGAAGTTGAAATTTGTCTTTCCCATAGATCCAGTGTTATAATGGCAAGTTAATTTCTGATCATTATTCTCATGGCCAATTTTAAATATGAGGCCTGTGATTAGTTAATTAGCTAAACAGGATATAGCAATCAATATATGAAATACTTCTGTCATGTATGCAAGCTGTTTTTCAAGCAAGAATTTCACTTTATTTAGTTTCACCTGGGGAAAATCCAAGTAGGGTGGAGTGAGAAGGGCTTATGGGGCTTTGTGTAAATACCCGGGGGCTGGGGGAAGGGGCAGGTGGGCACTAGAGGAAGTTCCTGAATGTGGCGGTAGGTGAAAGTCTGAAGTTCATATCTGGTCATCTGGCCCTCATGTTTTATTCCCTTTATTCATTATTAATTCACAAGTGCTGGAGTGTCTGTTGTTCCAAGCACTTTATGTATCTCCCATTTACTGCCCCATTTTGCTATTTATTGCTCTAATGGAAGAACTTTAATACTTTTAAGAAATGGAAATAAGCATGCTGTGTTCCATAACAGATTCTTAAAAGCTGATTATTTGAATTATAAATTTTGCTTTCCAGTTTGACATTACCTGTTTAATTTCATATTTTATATCTGAATTCTTCCACCTAAGTGGCATTTTGTACACTGCAGCAAGAAAGTTCTTTAAGTTCCTAATATCTAGCTACTCTCTCTCCTCTAAGAAAATTTAAGAGGCCTATTCTGACTCAGTTTAGTACCAGATACGATGTTTGTATTGACCAGTGATAAGATTATGCGTATATTTATACAGTAGTATGACTATTCAGTTATTTTAATCATCTCTTAGTATTAATGGTCTTCAGGATCTTAATATCTATCTAGAGTCACAGAATCAACTATAGATTTGTACAGAGAAACTCAACAAGTCAAGTATGGTTTAATATTGTTTGAGGTTACTAGGGTGTTTTGTGAAAAAATTAGTGAGCATAGGGGGAGAAATGGAACAACCTGAGAAATTGTTGAGGAATGAAGAAGAAGATAGAGCCGTCTAGAAGAGAAGCTAACGGGAAGGAATTTGGAGAAATGAGTTTGAATATTACTGTTTGGATGTTGGGGGAAAGGGTTGAGATGGAATTAATGGAGAACCTTGAATTTCAGGTTATATTTTCTCTTAGGTAAGAGGTGTCATCTGTAGCATTCTGTGTTTGAGATACCTATCTTTTAAGCAAATACCAACCTTTCCCTCCACTTGAACTCTCTCAGTTCATCTCACAAGACCCAACTAAGTATCATTTCTTTTATATTTTTTCCTGATTCTCCAGGCAAAGTTAATTATGTCTGTCTCTGTTGTAGCACTTACCACATTGGATTATAATTATCTGTTTGCACATGTTCAGACTCTTGGACTTGTAAGGGCAGGGGGGACCTCTCTCCCTTGCAGAGGACCTAGCTCATGTGCCTTCTTAACACAAAGAAGAGCTTTGCGTGAATTTCTCATGGTTTATTACTTAAAGCTGAGACTTAGAATTTTTTTTTTCTTTTACCCTCTTGGTCTTAGATCTTTTCATAACTAATCTTGAAGACACGTAAACATTTTAAGCTAACTTTAAAATATTATTTTGTCTTGAAGAACTTTTGTGTGTGTAAGTAACTTAATAAGATTTTTGTTTTTGTTTTCTTAGATAATGCCTGTGTTCTTTTTGCCGTCTCTGTTCTTATGTTTATAATCAGTTCAATGCTGGTGTATGGAGCAATTTCTGTAAGTATCCTATATTTTCAACTTTCAGTGTTGGAGTTTTGCTGAGTGGTGCTTAGTAATTTCATGTGTGTGATATGATGATGTGTTGTTATTTTCTTCTACAGTATCAAGTGGGTTGGCTGATTCCATTCTTCTGTTATCGCCTTTTTGACTTCGTTCTCAGTTGCCTGGTTGCCATCAGTTCTCTCACTTATTTGCCAAGGATCAAAGAATATCTGGATCAGTTAGTAAGTGTGTCTGCTAATAAAACTGGAAGTAAAATACATGAAGTAAAATATTTAAATTACAATTCTGAGTCTGACTGAAAACCAAACCAAAACCAAATCCATTGCCGTCATGTCGATTCTGACTCATAGCGGCCCTATGAATCTGACTTAGATGCTGTTATTTCAAGTGCCCCAGAGTCTAGACATTTAAAGTTTTCTCTGTGGTAATAAACGGGAGCTGTCACATCGCAGCACTAAATGAGGAGCTTAGATTAATGCCGTATGATGGAGGGGGCAGGGAACAATCCGGACTGAAGTGGCCAAGGAGGAATTCATGGCGGAGAACTGATAAATGAACGGTGGGAGGGGCATTCCTAGTACATTTCCAGATGCTGCCTTTTAGAGCTTTTCACCTCCTTTCCAGATTTCCTACGTTGTCTGTTTTGCACACCATCAGATTTATCTTTCATTCATTTCAGTAAACATTTGTTGTCACTCTGGCCTGCAAGGCATTGCTGGCTCCTAGGGGTACATCACTGGAGCTTACTTTCTAGTGAAGGAGTCAGACAACAGTTACTGAATTACGACCTTGATAAATGCTGGGAAGGAAAAGTGTTGGCTATCACAAGGGTGTTAGACCTGGTCTAGGATGTGATTTGAATTGTACTCAGAAAGATGAGTAGGAATTAAGTGAAGTACAGAGGGAAATGTTTTCGGGTAGAAGACACCTTGAGGCAGGAAAGATCTTGGTATAGTCAGTAAAAGATGACCATGACGGCTGGCACATGGAGTGAGGGGAAGTGGCATATGATGAGGGAGAGAGTGGAAGCCGGGGGCAGGGCCTGCTGCCCGGTCAGCCATGGTCAGAGTCTTTACCTAAGCAGGATGCTGTCTGACCCTGTCATCAGTGGCTGGAAATGGCAAGTGGTGCCTCACTGCCTTCTAATAAAATCTAGAACCCTTAGCATAGCATTCCTCCATGAGCTGGTCCCATCTTTTTCCTTCTAATTACAGATGAAGGCTCCGGGAAGAATCTTGTCTCTAGGAGACACTTAGCTAGGGGTTTTGGTTTGGTGCATGGGCCCTTTTTTTTAATCATTTGAGATTTCTGTGCTTATGCTACTTTTTTATAAAAGTGAAATTGTTTGGGCCTTTGAGATGACATTTCCACTGAAAAGAGAGATAGAAGCTAAAAAACAAAACAAATGAGCTTTATAGAAGATGGAGCCCTAGTGGCACAATGGTTAAGAGCTCGGTTGCTAACCAAAAGGTCAGCAGTTCGAATCCACCAGCTGCTTCTTGGAAACCCTATGGGGAGTTCTACTCTGTCCTATAAGGTCGTTGTGAGTCAGAGTCGAGTGGATGGCAATGGGTTGGTTTTATAGAAAATAACACCAAAATGAAATTTTCACTCTTCCTTTTACAGACCCTAGTGTTTTCTCCCCTCTGTTTTATTCACTTGATCCTTCAAACTATAAGATACTTTCTTGGCTGGCCAGCTTGTAAATCCTGAATTCTTTTGTAATGCCCTTGTTTTTGGACTTAACTCATTGACTTGCACACAGTAAATGGTAACTAAATATTTGAATGGATGTAGCTAATCCTTCTCAGTAGAACACACTGTGTCTGCAGTAAATCATGTAGTCTTGGCTGGTTTTATAACCAGTGGCTTGCCTTCTTTTCGTATCTGTCTGCTGAGAGTTGCGACCAACATAACTGGCTTTTTAAAAAATTATTTTTCTGCTTGTAGGACTGATTCACCCAAGTAATTTACATAAATCTCAGCACCTTCTAACTTAGTGGCTCAGCACTCAGAGTCAAATCTGGGGTCCAATACAGGAGATAGCATTTTTCCTAAGGCCAGAAAGATGTAAAATAGTGAAAAGTAGAGAGAAAACGAGCTCGATTTAGACTCTTAGGAGTAGTCTGGGCATTCAAACAGGTGTATTTTGACTAGTATAATAACATGCATTAATGGTTATTAGACTTAAAAGCACTTGGAGTAAAACTCTATAATTTTTTATTAGAATACCAGTTCTAACTTTGGTGCCTTTGTTTGTATTCTTAACACGCTTTCTAGTTATCATAAAGTGCAAATGCTGTTGCAGAATTGTAAATACATGTGTGTTTTTTAATAGCCTGATTTTCCCTACAAAGATGACCTCCTGGCATTGGACTCCAGCTGCCTCCTGTTCATTGTTCTTGTTTTCTTTGCCTTATTCATCATCTTCAAGGTGAGTTGATGACTAAATCTTTTGGGGGGCCAGTTAGACTGTGATACTGCCCGTCTAAACCTTCTGCTTACTTTATTGTAGATTGACAATTTGTCACAGTGTTTACTCTGGCACAATAGTAGAGATGGCTTCTAGAGAACATCCTCCCTCTTATTTCCAGGGAGTGGTTGGAAGTGTCAGGAGCCTTCCTAAGTGTAAGAAGCATCATTATGTTTTTGGAAGTGGTTCATGATTTGGAATAAAATCCCTAATTCCCAAGGCTCAGAAACGAAGATTTCTGTCTTCTGCAGCACAATGGCTGACAGACCTGACTTCAAACCCAGCTCTGATTTCTCAATAAAATGGTGATAATAAAACTTGTGACCTTTAAATGAGATCAAGTGTAGAAAAGACCTGACCTTTGCTAGGTCCAAATGGTTGTCATTTTCCATCTCTGTAGAGAAGATGTGGGAAAGCATTATAAGTCACCTTAATTTTAGAGTCCTGCAGATAGAGCAGATAGTCTGTTAAGTTTCTAACATACATAAATTTTGTTTTTACTACTTCAGGCTTATCTAATAAACTGTGTTTGGAACTGCTATAAATACATCAACAACAGAAACTTGCCAGAGATTGCTGTGTATCCTGCCTTTGAAGCACCTCCACAGGTTAACTACCTTTTAATATATTAAAACTTCATTAGCCATTATTGTTTCGAAGAAAGAACCTGCATCCCAACTTTCTCTTTTATGTCATAATGGTGGTTTGGGGCATGACTAGCTGAAGTCTACAAGGTTCAGCATTTCCCAGTTGGAGTTCTGGGTGCGTGGGGCTAGAGAGATCTGCACTGCTCTCATCTAACTTGGCTGTAATGCTTGATTCGTAAGTGGCCTTTAGGAATGTTGGGTTTGTGGGGAGAGCAGACAGGAAGCAGAAGTATGAGTCATGCCAGTCTCAAGACCTCTGGAGTAGTAAGAATGGGGAATACAGAGGCTGAAGCTTGTGTTATTTTTTTAAAAAATCCATGTGATCCAAGGGGGAGCTGATCTTTCCGTGGGCAGAGAAATGCAGTGCGTTCCATGAGTCTGTAGGGGAGTCCCCTAATTACTGCTAGAGAGTCTTCACTATCTTCTGAGGATTTCAGCTCGTAGAATGTATGTGGCCCGTGCCACTGTTCTGCCTAGCTGTGTCTTTTATCCTAGAGGCATGTTTATACTTATCCTTTGACTACAAACAGAAGGATCTGATGAAATTCAGGATCCAGCATCTTATTGAGCACTTACTGTAGCATGGTACAGACATCAGGTGGCACCTCAACACCTGCATCCTCAACCCCGAGGTGTAATTGGCACTGGTACTTTGTCAGTCACACTGGAAGAAGGGGACACAGTGGTGCATACTACCTGTCAAAGAATCCTTACAGCCACACAATTCTGCCTGCAGCATTCCTGCCTTCCTGCCTTCCTGCCTTCTTCCCTCTCTCCCTCCCTCCTTTCCCCCCTTTATTTCCCCCTCCCTCCGTCCCTCGCAATCTTGGATCAGGTATTTTTCCTGTGTGAAAATTTCCATGTTATTCAGTCATCCTCTACTTTCAGGAACTTAGACTTAGCTAACAGTTTCTTTAGCTATCCTCTGTAGGTTTATCTCAAAGCTGAAATATTTCAAAAAGGATTTTAAAGGAGAATTAAATCTCATATTTTTTTCTCTTTTCAGTATGTTTTGCCAACCTACGAAATGGCAGTGAAGATGCCTGAAAAAGAACCACCACCTCCTTACATACCTGCCTGAAGAAATTCTGTCTTTGTCAATAAACCCTATACCAGCTTTTTGTCTTGTTTATTTTACAGAATGCTGCAATACAGGGCTTTTCAAACTTATTTGATATAAAATACATTTTATTTGTTTGAGCATTTTTTTTCAAAACACTAAGAAGCTTTTTGGACATCTGTTAAACAATTTTTTTTTTTGTTAAGTCTATACATTTAAATAGTTTTTGAAGACAATCTAGGTTAGGCAAGAGCCAAGTACCATTGTTTGCCTTTACTTGGGTGGGGAGGGTAGGAACAGGGTATTCTCCACATATTTTCTTTTATAACTTTGCACTTTCTTTATATAATAGTTTGCCTTTTGATTATTAACTGCCCTGGATACTTTCAGGAAGAAAGAATTAAATATTCAGGGTGAGTGAGTTGGGTATAAGACCTGACATTTTCAGTATGAAAACAGGAAGTGTGTAACATTCTGACTTGACTGTGGAAGATGATAGTTGCATGTTTCTAATTTGTATTTGTTTCCATCTTTGCAATAAGATGCTTTAATAAATCTCTTAAATATTTACTCTTGTCATTTTTCTTCCTTTTGAAATTACCTTTTCTTTGATGAAAAAACATAGTATTTCCATTACCGTAAACTCAAACCACCAGGATTTTTTAGTACTTTGAGAATATAATGCTGGGTCTTTTAATTAGCATATTTTTTAATCTAGTAACGCAGAACTACTTTAAGTTACAGTATAGCTATTTCTTAAATTACAGGCCAGAAATTAATATTGATAGTTTGATTTAAAAAATTATGATTAGTGTAGCAAGCTATGTTTTTATGCTGTTGTTATTTAGTAAGGTAATGAGTTTATAAAGAATATTGAAAGTTAAAATGCATCAAATGACCTCGAGGGGAACCAAGATAGAAAGCGGATGCAAACTGTAGCTTATAGAAACCCCGACTTAAATTTTCTTCTGAAAATATACTTTTGTATCTTGCTAAGGATGCAGCAGCGGTGGCTTTACCCACGCCTAACGTATAACCACACACGTCTAATTTACACCTTCTGTAGAGGGAGAGAATTGTTTGGCTGCAATCTCAATTTAATGAATACCTCCCATCACAACCACAAAAAAACTTTAGAAACCCCACGTGCCTGTCAGTTTGTTATACTGTGGTGGTTTGCATGTTGCTGTGATGCTGGAAGCTGTGCCAAGAAACCCCATGTGTCTGTGAGTTAGTGATACTGTGGTGGCTTGCATGTCGCTGTGATGCTGGACGCTGTGCCACTGATATTTCAAATACCAGCAGGGTCACCGATGGTGGACAGGTTTCAGTGGAGGTTCCAGACTAAGACTAGAAAGAAGGACCTGACAGCCTACTTCTGAAAAAATTAGCCAGTGAAAACCTTACGAATAGCAGCAGAACATAGTCTGATACAGTGCCAGAAGATGAGCCCCTCAGGTTGGAAGGCACGCAAAGTAAGACTAGGGAAGAGTTTCCCCAGAGAGTCAACCTTAATGACATGGATGGAGTCAAGCTTTTGGGAACCTTCATTTGCTGATGGGGCTTGACTCAAAATGAGAAGAAACAGCTACAAACCTCCATTAATAATAGGAATGTGTAATGTACAAAGTATGAACCTAGGAAAATCGGAAATCAAAATGGAATGCATAAACATTGATATCCTAGACATTAGTGAGCTGGAATGGACTGGTATTGGCTATTTTGAATTGGACAATCATACGGTCTACTATGCCAGGAATGACAAATTGAAATGATGTTGCATTCATCGTCAAAAAACATTTCAAGATCTATCCTGTAGTACAGTGCAGTCAGTGATAGGATAATACCCATACACCTGCAAGGATGACCAGCTGATAAAACTATTATTCAAATTTACACACCAACCACTAAGGTCAAAGATGAAGAAATTGAAGATTTTTACCAACTTCTGTCTGAAATTGATCAAACATGCAATCAGGACACATTGATAAGTACTGGTGATTGGAATGCAAAAGCTGGAAACAAGAAGAAACAGTAGTTGGAAAATAATGGCCTTGGTGATAGAAATGATGCTGGAGATCACATGATAGAATTTTGCAAGACGAACAACTTCATTGCAAAAAACTTTTTCAACAACATGAATGGCGACTATTCACATATACCTCGTCAGATGGAATACACAGGAATCAAATTGGCTACATCTGTGGAAAGAGATGATGGAAAAGCTCGATGTCAGTCAGAACAAGGCCAGGGGCCAACTGCAACAGACCAGTTGCTCATATGCAAGTTCAAGTTGAAGCTGAAGAAAATGAGAACAAGTTTACAAGAGCCAAAATACGACCTTGAGTATATCCCACCTGAATTTAGAGACCATCTCAAGAATGGATTTGACACATTGAACACTTATAACTGAAGACCAGACAAGTTGTGGAATGACATCAAGGATATACATGAAGAAAGCAAGAAGTCATTAAAAAGCAAAGAAAGAAAAGACCAAAATGTTTGTCAGAAGAGACTCTCAAACTTGCTGTTGAACATAGAATAGCTAAAGCAAAAGCAAGAAATGATGAAGCAAAAGAACTGGACAGAAGATGTTAAAGGGCAGCTTGAGAAGACAAAGTATCATAAAGAAATGTACAAAGACCTGGAGTTGGAAAACCAAAAGGGAGGAACACGCTTAGCATTTCTCAAGCTGAAAGATGTAAAGAAAAAATTCAACCCCGAAGTTGCAATTTTGAAGGATTCTATGGGGAAAATACTAAATGATGCAGGAAGTATCAAAAGAAGATGGAATACACAGAGTCACTGTACCAAAAAGAATTGGTCGACGTTCAGCCATTTCAGGAGGTAGCATATGATCAAGAACCGATGGTACTAAAGGAAGAAGTCTAAGCTGCACTGGAGGCGTTGATGAAAAACAAGGCTCCAGGAATTGATGGAATACCAACTAAGATGTTTCAACAAACGGATGCAGTGCTGGAAGTGCTCACTCATCTTTGCCAAGAAATTTGGAAGACAGCTACCTGGCCAACTGACTGGAAGAGATCCATATTTGTGCCCGTTCCAAAGAAAGGTGATTCAGCAGAATGTGGAAATTATTGAACAGTATCATTAATATCACAAGTAAAATTTTGCTGAAGATCATTCAAAAGCGGCTGTGGCAGTACATCAACAGGGAACTGCCAGAAATTCAAGCCAGATTCAGAAGCGGTGGTGGAACAAGGGATATCATTGCTAATGTCAGTTGGATCTTGGCTGAAAGCAAAGAATACCACAAAGATGTTTACTGGTGTTTTATTGACTATGCAAAGGCATTTGACTGTGTGGATCATAACAAATTAAGGATAACATTGCAAAGAATGGGAATTCCAGAACACTTAATTGTGCTCATGAGGAACCTGTTCATAGACCAAGAGGCAGTTGTTCAAACAGAAGAAGGGGATACTACATGGTTTTAAAATCAGGAAAGGTGTGCATCAGGGTGGTAACCTTTCACCATATTTATTCAATCTATATGCTGAGTGAATAAGAAGCTGAACTATATAAAGAAAACGAGGCATCATTTAACAACCTGTGGTATGCAGATGACACAATCTTGTGGCTAAAAGTGAAGGGGACTTGAAGTACTTATGGAGATCAAAGACTAGCCTTCAGTATGGATTACATCTCAACATAAAGAAAACAAAAATCCTCACAACTGGACCAATAAGCAACATCATGATAAAGGGAGGAAAGATTGAAGTTGTCAAGGATTTCATTTTACTTGGACCCACAATCATGGATCCATGGAATCAGCAGTCAAGAAATCAAACGACACATTGCATTGTGCAAATCTGCTGCGAAAGACCTCTTTAAAGTGTTAAAAAGCAAAGATGTCACTTTTAAGGACTAAGGTGCGCCTGACCCAAGCAATGGTATTTTCAATCATCTCCTACGCATTTGAAAGCTGGACGATGAATAAGAAAGACCAAAGAAAAACTGATGCCTTTGAATTATCTTGTTGGTGAAGAATGTTGAATATACCATGGACTGCCAGAAGAACAAACTAATCTGTCTTGGAAGAACTACAGCCAGAATGCTCCTTAGAAGCAAGGATGGAGAGACTTTGCCTCATGTACTTTGGACACATTATCAGGAGGGACCAGTGCCTGGAGAAGGACATCATGCTTGGTAAGGTAGAAGGTCAGCAAAAGAAAGAATAACCCTCGATGAGATGGATTGACACAGTGGCTACAACGATGGGCTCAAACAGCAACAATTGTGAAGATGGTGCAGGACCAGGCAATGTTTTGTTCTGTTGTACATGGCATTGCTGTAAGTCGGAGCTGACTCGATGGCACCTAACAACAACATCATACTCAATGGTGCAAGACTGAAAGATTTTTCCCTAAGATCAGAAACAAGACAAGCATGCTCGCTCTCACCACTGCTTTTGAACACTGCACTGGAAGTTCTAGCCAGGGCAATTAGCCAAGAAAAAGAAATAAAGTCATCGAAATTGGTGGTGGTTCGTTCTGTTGTACATATGGTTGCTATGAGTTGGAACTGACTCAACGGCACCTGACAACAACAACATATTTAGAAAAGTGTAATTATAACTGCAAGTATACCTAGTTTCCAGTAATGGAAGTTATTTTTCTGATTCCTTTATGACTTTAGAAGATTCCAATATCAGGGACATCTCTGGGAGAGCCCCCACTTTGTTGCTATATGAAAACTGAAATGGACATGTCATAAGAGGCCCATCAAAGTTTTCTTAGTTATTATTGTTGATTTTTTAATTCCATTGTTTGTTGAAGACCATGCTAAGCAATACTTAGGTATTAACCAAACTGTTCTTAGCCCTTTGCTGATGGTGAGATTACTTCAAACATTGAACAGGTCAGGACCCCGACCTAGTGGGAATTGGGAGTAGACACAAAAGCGTTTGCCCACAGCCAAGCTCAGTGGGCCCCACTGAGTGTTATTCTAACTGCTGGGGTGGAAATGGTGGGCTTAATGACTTCCAATCATTACTTCATTTGAAGCAGGTTTACCTTCTAGAAAACGGCACACATCTTAGACTTAATAATAGAGAACAGTCACAATATGTTAATCCAAATCATTTCCCAAAAGGAAGGGGAAAAATTGTGACTGTTAAGGGGTCATTATTCTAGTAGAAACCTACTGTCATAGAACAGTTAGATATCCTAGTAAATATGCCAAAAGTGTTTGCTTTAAGAAGTTTATTTATTCCCTCTGGTAGTACTAGAGGAAAATTTTAGCAGGCTACTCAGTGTATTTGGTTATAAAATTCAGGTAGAGAGGGCATTGGAAGATAAAATGTTTAAATGTTTGACCTTTTTTAAAATATAACTTCACCCTAAGTGGGTTGCTGTTGTGTGCCGTTGAGTTGATTCCAACCCATAGCAACCCTCTAGGACAGAGCAGAACTGCCCCACAGGGTTTCCTAGGCTGTAATCTGTATGGGAGCAGATAGCAGGTCTTTCTCCCATGGAGTGGCTGGTGGGTGCGAACCATAGACCTTTTGGTTAACAGCTGAGCACTATAACCACTGTGCCACCTGTTCTTTGATTCCTAAATTATGACATTCCCTCTGCATTCCTTTAAAAATATGAGAAATTGCCTTCCTAAATCACAAAGTCCTGTGATCCTTTCTAACTTCAGTTTTGACTTTTAGCATTCAATGTTGTTAACTACCCCAACCTTATAAACCACTCTTCTCTTAGCTTTCAAAACATTCATATTCAAGCTCCTATTCAGGTCTGCTTCTTTTCATCTATTCTGTTTCCTTCTATAGCTCTGGTTTCACCTGCATCCTAATTTTGTCCATACCAACCTGTGCTCTGGTTTTGGCCCTTCACATTCTCAACTTTTACTTACCACTCTGAATGTGGCTTCAAAAGCTCTATAAAGTTCCAAGCGTTCTCCCAGATCTGGTAAAGACTCCACTTGAGAGTTGTCAAAATTGAGCTCACCAGAACCTACATTTTCCCTGGCATCATTGGCACATTTAGTGTAGTGGAAAGTGTATATGGCCTTAGGGGTTATCTGTTGGCTTCAAAACTCAATTCACACTTCTGCATAACCTTGAGCAAAATTTAATTCAATTCAGCCAATATATTTTGAGACTGCACTTTCTTCCAGGCTTAGTTCTAGGTGCAGGAAAATTAGTGATGAGCAAAATAGTAAACATCAAAAAAAAAAAAAAAAAAAAAATCCAGTCCCCATTTTCGTTGGAGAGACAGACAATTTAAAATAAACAATATAGTAAGCTAGTGATAGAGTTACGGAGAAAAATAAAACAAGGAAGGAAGATGGGCACTGAGCATGGGTGCAGTTTTTAATAGGGTGTTGGGAAAGTCCTCAGAAATTGGCATGTAAGCTTGCATTAGCGAAAAAGAACATCCTGGACAGAAGGGCTTGCAGGAGCAAGCTTGGTGTGTTCAAACAATAGCAAGCTTGAGTGAAGTGAGTGGGGAGAGAGAAGAAACGGGAGTAATAGGAAATGAGCTCAGCCAGATATTGGGTTGGCCACTGTAGGTCATTGTGACAGCCGTCTTTTACTTTAAGTGGATGAGCACTAGAAGGTTTTGAACAGATGAGTGACCTGAAATGACTTATGGTACAACTTCCTGAGTCTGTTTTCTCATCTGGAAAAGGGCTGTAATACTTCAGAGTTGTAAATATTAAAAGATAAAATTCATGTACAGTCCCTAGTCCAATGCCTAGCACATAACAAGAAATTAGTAAGTGAAATAGGCAGGCTATATAGTAGAGTATAAAAAGTTCAGACATTGGACTCAGACAAACTTGATTTTAATTTCCAGTTTTACTGTCTGAGCATGGTCAAGTAACTTAACCTCTGTGAGTTTTAATTTGCGCAATAACTTCATAAGGTGAAGACAATGTGGAAAAGTGCTTGGCATGGTGGCAGACATGTAAGAAGTCAAAAGAATACATATATATATTTAAGAAAAATATTACTTAAAAGAAATTTTTAATGAGTTAGGAGTTATGTATTAAACTGTGTCTCCCTAAAATATTTGTTGAATTTCTGGTCTTTGTACCTGTGGATATGATCCTGTTTGGAAACTGGGGTTTTCTTTGTGTTAATGAGTCACACAAGTGTAGGGTGGATCCTAAACCTAATCACATCTGAGTTATAAAAAGACCAAAATAGACACAGAGACACACACAGGGGGAAGATGCCAAGGAGTGCCAAGGATTGCTGGCAGATATCAGAAACTAAGATTCAACACAGCTGATACCCTGATTTGAACTTTTAGCCTTCAGAACTGTGAGAAAATAAGTTTCTGTTCTTTGAAGCCACCCACTTGTGATATTTCTGTTATGGCAGCACTAGGTAGCTAAGGCAGTAGGTAAATTTTGTAAACTGTTCATTCTTTCCTTTGATCGCTTAGCAAATGAGCTTTCAATTAATTAGCTTTAGGAGAATGATTTTTTTTTGGTAGGTTGACTTTCTTCCTCTCCAGCACTTAGAACTTGGCTCCATTACAGCTCATATTATATTGTATCTGTCTTCGTGAGTGAGCAACTTGAAGATGAGGACTTTTTACTCTTTCTTTCATATATGACACTTAGTACAGTGACTCGCACAAAGCAGGGAGGTTTACTAAATGTTTACTGAATGAAATAATTTTTCTCCACAAAATTTACACTGCTAATAGATTATTTTCAATGTAAATTGGGAACATACCAGCACCCATACTTAAAAGTGCTTGCAGTATGAAAACAATAGACCTTTCATTGATAAACTGTACCTTTTCTTTCCTCTGCTTAGTAATGGACTAATCCCTCAGTTTTCCATTCTGTGACTGATTTGCTTAAAGCCATTGTGTAACTTACTTTGTTCTGAGTTTAATTGTTCCAGTGTTGCTTGTAAGCAGAGGATAAATGTGCCACTTTCAGAACTCCTTTTGCTTTCAGAGAATGAGTGTGTTATAAATAAGCCTAACAGGTGACGAGAAAGAAGAAATCTGTACCTTTACTTTTTTGAGGTTGCTTTGCTGACTTCAGGAATGAGAAAATAATTTAGAAGCGAGATGAATGTTGCCAAATAATGTGGAATCCCAGGTACATGAGAGAGGCAGCATGAGGATAGTGGAATGAACACAAGATCTGGAGGTAGAATACTGAAGTTCAATTCCTCACTTCACCAAACCATTTCTCTCTGGGAAGTTTAACCAGGATCTGGGCTTCAGTCTCTGCATCTGTAAAACCAGGAAGATGCAAACTCCCGACCTATGTACTTCTTTGCATTGTTCTTAGGGTCAAATGAGGTAACAGACATGGAAGGGTTGGCAAACTATAAAGCACAGTGCAAATATTATGATGAGGGTTTTTGTGAGCAAGGAATGGCCAGAGGAAGGACTGAAGCGGGAGAAGAGAAAGTATTTGACCTGGAAACCAGAGAAAGAGTAACTTTGTTTCTGGTCTCTTAGAAAGGAGCTTTGTATCTGTCATCATCCAGTTAGGTAGCTTGAATATGGACTAGGCATCGGGAAATCTGATTTATATTCCTGGCTCTTCCACCAATGTATGATGTGGTAAGTAACTCAGACTGCAAATAAGAGACTGACTTCTTGCTCTGATATTCTGTGGTTCTCATTTTTGTTTAAACTGCTATTTACTTTTAAAGAAAACAAAAAGCAAACAAAAAACTACGTTTTTGGTTACCATTTTTGGTGCTCTTCATTCCTTTGTGTAGATCGACATTTCTATCTGGTATCATTTTTCTTCTGCCTGAAGGACTTTCTTTAACATTTCTTGTAGTTCAGGTCCACTGGTGATGAATTCTTTTAGCTTTTGTATCCCTGAAAATGTCTTTATCTTACTTTTGATTTTGAAAGATATTTTTGCTAGGTATAGAATTCTAGGTTGACAGTCTTTTTCTTTCAGTACGTTAAAGATGTTGCTCAACTGGTTTTTGGCCCACATTGTAATGAAAAATATGCTGTAATGCTTAACTTTGCTCCTCTGTGTGTTACATGGTTTTTGTTTGTTTGTTTGTTTTTGGCTCATCTTAAGATTTTCTCTATTATTGATTTTGAGAAATTTGTTTATGATGTTCCTTAATATAGTTTTCTCATGTTTTCTGTACTTGGTGTTCATTGAGCTTCTTGGGTTTATAGAGTTAGTCAGGTTTGGAAAATTTCAGCCATTATTTCTTCAAATATTATCTCTATCTTTCCCTCTCCCTCCATCATGAATCATGTTTGGCTGCAGAGATAAGGATAAACTTCAGTAAAACGAGGTGGAGTTTGAGATAGACCTTGAGAGTTGGATTGAATTTGAACTGATGGAGAGGTATGGGTGTAAGACTTGGCAACTTATTCAATATAATGAGGTCAAGAAAGGAAGGAGGACACCAAGATGTCGTACCTGTCACTTACAAAAATGGGAAATAAAAGAGAGGAACTTTGGTAAAGAGGAAGAGGTTGAGTTCATTCTTGGATATGACTTAGACTGAGATGCTTGTGTGACCTTTGAATAAAGAGTCCAATAGGCAACGTTATAAATGTAGGTGTGTTGCCCAGGAGCAGGGTTGGGAATAGAGACACAATTTTTGGAATTAACTATACAGAGGTGGTAACTGAGACCACACTAGCAGGTGGAATTCCTGATATAGATGGTACAAAAAAGACCAAAGAAGGCCTAGATATTCAGACATTCCATGTTTAGCAGTTTATTCTAGGGAAATAATAATGATTCACAAAGATTCAAAAAAGGAGATTTATTGAAGTACTATTTATATTTAAAAACAAAGAGAAGCTAAATGTCTTACAATAGAGAATTGGTTAAATAAGAATGGAATACAGCATAGTCACTAAAAATGATGTGTTAGAAGAATATTTAAAAACAAAAAATGTTCACTATATGTTAACTATAGAAAACAAGTTACAAGACTAATATATAATGTGATCTCATTTTAAATAAAAAAATCTATGAATATATAAGCAGAGGAAAAAAGAGAACACCACAGAGCTTATCTTTGGGTGGTAATGTTATTTGTGGTCTTTATTTTCTAGTTTTTGCTTATCTATATTTTCTCAATTCTCTACATTAAACATATATTACTCTTACAATAAGAAAAAAAATCTATCAGCATTTTTAAAAAGCAGAACTGGCAGAAGACTGTGGACTTCCTCTGGTGTAGAGTGTAGAAATAGGAAAAGGAAGCCACAAAGGAGATAGAAACTTAGTGTAGAATCAGGACTTATACAACAGCCTGGGCAGGAAGGGGCTACAACTGGGGCAGCTTCCAAAAGTAGAGCCATCTGAGCTCTCAGAAGAGGCCTTTGGATGTGCTGATCTGAGTCATTAGTGCACTCCAGAGAACAGTTTCTGCATCAGGATTATGGAGTGGAAGGCAGGGAGGAGTGGACTGAGAAGTGAATACTCTTGAAAAGTCTGGTGGTGGAGAGAAGGAGGAGGGAGGATAGGCATTCCCTTGCCCAAGATGTCTCGTGATCACAGATTCAGTCCCTCAGGAAGGCCAGTTCTGTACAAGGATGAGGCACCACTATGCTGGGCAGCCAGATCTCTCCTTCCAGGCCTGTTAAAACAAGATATCAAGACATTAAAAAGACATTGCAAACTCCCTCAGCATGGCCCATTTGCCTTTAAAGACTGTTAATGAAGGTTTCTGGCCACAGTCTCACATCTGAATCAGAATATCTGGGGTGGGGGCCCAGGAAACTGCTTCCTGGTGACTCTAATGAACTGTAAAGCTTCAGAACCTCTGCATTAGGGCATGTGCAGAGGAGGCCTCCTTCTCCTTCGGTTTCCTCTGCACACAGGTTCAGAGAGGACTGAACTAAATGGGGATATGAACAGGCTTCTATTGGAAATTTCTGTAAATAGCACAACTAGGTGTTCCTGTCATGAATCAGTAAGTCCAGGATGCAGAGGAAACATGTCTTGGGATCCAATTTGCACCGCAGCCTGGCATGCATCCTGGAGCCTTCTGGAGCTGGGCAACAGTATACAACCTGAAAGCAAGAAAGGGCATAGGTCCAGGGAGTGACAGCTTGTTGGAAGGGGCTTTCAGTCCGTTTTCCATTCTGTTTGAACTGATAGCTAGTGCAGCTTCCCTCGTCACAGGACATCAAGTGATAAGGACAAAAAGGGATTAACCCACTAAGGCTGTCTACCTGTGTAGCTGAAAGCTGTGAGAAAGTGGTTACGATTAGATCATCCAATGCAAGGGGCCTCTTGAAGCGAGGCTGATCGGGATTCAGAGAGACACGCCTTTCCCAAAGGTTCTTACTGAATCTTCCAAGAAAAGGGATCTCAGAGGATACTTATCCTATCCCCATCATAAAATATGTATAAATAAATTGTGCTGGATTGTATTATGGTTTCAAATGATTTTCTCTCACTCGCACAAAAGTATTATATTCCCTACCCAATGACAACAGGCTTGGCCACGTGACTTGCTTTGGTCAATAATATGTTAGTGAAATTGAAAAATGCCCCATTTTTGCAGAAGCGTTAAGATATTACACCTGATTCTGCCATTCTCTTTTCTTTCCTTTGCCAGAAGATCAGCATGTCCCATATTAGAACTGCTCCTTAAGTCTGGGTCCCAGAACAAAGAAGATGTGGAGAAGAGCTGTAAGCAACCTATGATGGACATAGAACAGAATGATAAATATATCTTTGTTGTTATAAGATCCTGAGATTTGAGGGTCACTGGTTAGCCAGAGCTGACTAATAAAGAAATATTCTTTGAGAATTGTAAAAGTAATATTAAAGTGAATTAAAAAAAAAAAAAACTACCTATAGTTTATTCAGTAGCCTAACCAAATCATTTTAATTTTTACATACGTCCACATGTAAACATGCTGAAACAGACGTTAGACTTTATGCTGCTTCTCCCCTGAATTTCTTCACCAGAAAGAGTCTGATGGTAGGGCAGGACCCAACTTCCCTGCTAGAGAAGGTCGGAGGAAACCAGGCTGTGGAGCTGATGCCCAGCACAGAGCTGTCTGTTGTTGGTTAGTGAAGTGAAACTGAGCAAAGCCATTTCCTCAGCCATCATTTGACTCTTGGAAAAAGCAGTGCTGGGCTGTTTCTTTCCCTACAATCTATGGTGCCTGTTTACTACTCTGCCAAGGCTGGGCTAAATATCAGACCTGTTCTATGATCTTACATTTCTGAAGTCTTGGTCCCCCCGTAGACTGTAAGCCTACACATGGCAAGGGAGGATCTATGGGAGTTCAGCAGTGAATGATGCAGACACCATCTCTGCCCTCCTGGAGCTTACAATCTAGTGGGGTCAGATGGAAATAAATAAATCTGAAAATATATGGAATAATTTAATAATTGGGTAAGTCCCACAAAAGAAACAAACTGAGTGGTATAACAGATTGGAAGGCAGGGGCAGCAGGAAAGAATCTATTTAAGACAGGGTTTTTCAAATTGCCATTTGAGAAACATTAGTGAGTCATGAAAATCAGATTTAACAAAAAAATGAAATAGAACTGAATGGAATTGAATAAGATAGAAAATATCAGAGTACATCGCATGTGGTCAGTGTAAATATTATTCATGAAACTGTCATTTCTGTTGTATTTATGTATTTATTCATCTACTGGGTCATAATGTACAATATATTTGTTACCATAGATAGTGATAAAAGTAAATTTGAAAAAAACTAATTTAATATATGGTCTCAGGGAAGGCTGCTCTGAGGAAGATATTACATCAATTACCAATGAATTGATTAACCTGGTATTTTATTTTTATTGACTAGTGAAACTTAATGATCATGCTTGAAACTGTAAGTCAAACAATAAAACAACAAAATTTAATACTAACCTTTTATTACAGGAAGTAAAATTGCTATGAGTTGTTCTTTTCAAATAGTAATTCTATCATTTTGAATGGAAAAGCATCTTAAGTTCTAAATGTTCATTAAAAGTAGTAGATCGTTAACAGATCTCTTTAAAACTTACTGGCAATAATAAAAATGTGCTGCTTATGTTTCAAGAAATAGTCCTCTTTTTCTCCAGAGCAGCCATCATTGTCTTCAATCTCGTATAGCTACGCTTATATAGCTATAGGGTCACTGTGGGGTCGCTATGAGTCTGAATCAATTCGATGGCAACTTTTTTTTTTTTTAATATGGCTAGAAAGGTGGTATTAAAAACTAGCATAGACATTAGAACTCAGAGTTTAAATTTAGTTCCCACATTTTCTGCTTATTCTCAGATTTAATAGACTCACCACCACACCATAATCCATGGTAACCCCTGCATCAACTAAAAAAAAATGAAGGAGTAACACAACATATAAAAATTTAACACGTTTATTTTACATATTTACTTTAGTTTTACATAGGGTATTTCAGTTACAAAAAAAAAAAATACACAAGTAAATAATCCTATACATTCCAGAAAAGACTTCCATTTTGGACTTGAGATGTTTTTTAAAAACAGAATTTCTTTGTTCTCCAAGTTTCTGATCTCACATTTTCTTTACGAGATTGAAGAAGCTCTGAGCATCTTCTTTTGGACAACATTTCCTCTAATGTATCTACAGATTCTAAGATCTTTTAAAATTGTTCAGGGATAGTCTTTCTGGTCCCTTTGCCTCCTGATCTAAAGTCAGCATGTCTGGCGAAGTGCCCCGCTGAAGCCACTACCACTTCCTAGGAACCAATAACATGGCTGCTGAAGTGCCCTGTGGGACCCTTAGGCTCTTGCAAACAACTTACTAGCCCTCCCCTAGACCCCTTGGCATGGATGACAAAGTGCCCTGAAGGACCCTCAGGCCTTTTGCTCTTCCAGGATGGTATTATTCTCAATTGACCACCCTGCTGAATTGACAACCTTGCTCATTACACCGATTTGTCAAGCTGCTAGGTGTTGAGGTGACCAATTAGGACAAGGATCCAAACTGAAAGTAACAATCAAGACTTTATTCACTTACTGTGACAGTGCAAGCAAGAGGCAAAAATAGGTTCCAGCTCCCTGGTGTTCCATTTTTTCCCCATGGAATACATACCGCTAAGCAAGGGTCAGATGATATGCAGTGCAGTCTGGGGGAGTTGTCTCACTGCTGAGGAACCTCAAACAAAAGACTCATATCGTTAGATTATAAAATATTATTCCAGTCTTTTCCTTCACAAAGTGGTATAAGATAATTTCCAGTGATGGAGAAATGTTGCTTTTGCAATATTTTCCTGTAAACATCTGAGAGCATGGCTACTACCTGGGCCAGCAGCAGGCAATGAGACAGTGACATTCCAGAAGCCCCTGGGGTAACCTAGTCACCTTTGTTTTATTTTACAATCTTTGGACCTCAGATGTAATACAACTGCCCATGAATTCTGGTGGGAAGAGCTCTGGAGACACCAACTTATCAGGCAACTTCCATTTAATTCAAGATGACACGACATACATATACCAGTATCTGAAATCATTTGAGCAACTAGCAACAATTGTGTCCCGACATTGACCAAGGAGCTAGGAGATTCTTCATTTATTTTGAGCTCTTTGATACAATGCCCCATAGTGCTATTCAGAGGGGAAAATTACAAAATTAATGTATCAGCCCTCTTAGTTGCTGTCTTAGGCTAGGTTCTCTAGAGAAGCAAAACCAGTGAAGTATATATGTACATGTATATATATGTGTATATATATATATAGAGAGAGAGAGAGAGATTTATCTCAAGGAAATGACTTACACGGTTGTAGAGGCTGGCAAGTCCCAAGTCTGTGGGTTAGGCATCAGGATGGAGGCTTCTCCTGACTCATATAGCTGCAGGGGCTGATGAACTCAGGATTGAGAGGTCAAATGGCAGGCTGCTGGCTCACAGGTTGTGGAGGCTGATGAATCCAAGATTGGCAGGCAGTACCGAGGCCGCTGGCTCAAGTCCCAAGAAACAAGGTCAGATGATAATGAGCCTGATGCAGGACCCAGAGCGAGGAAAAGCCAGTGAGCTTTGCCAGAACATCCATATATATTTGATGCATGCCACACTCCCAAGGAAACTCCCCTTACAACCAATTGGCTGATCATATCAGATCACATCATGGAGCTGATTACTCTGTATACAAAATGGAGGATAACTATATCATTATATAACTGCAAATTACATTATTACATAACTGCCAAATCACTGAGAATCATGACCTAGTCAAGTTGACACATAACCTTAACCATCACAGTTGTAAACAACAGAACCCACTCCAACTAGAATAAGCAGAAAAAGATATCAGTCCCACTGCTAGGCCAAAGTGCAAATGAAAAAGCCACTCCATTCCTCAAGACATTTCACTGCTTTTTGTTGAAATGAATTTCCAATTGTTATAATAAATAAGTGATGACTATGAATATGAATGATGCCCCTCTGAAGTTGTGCAGTGTATAAACCTGTAGCACCCTGGACCACCACCCTGGATATCATGTGAGTCACATAATTTCTGGAAGGGTCTAAGAGTCCAGCTTGGAGGCTGCACAGAAATGAAACACTCCCAAATTATATTGAGGTCTGCTTTAGAGAACACCTAGAGCCCCTGCTGCTGGGCACAGACACCACAGCTAACCCTGCTTTCCCTGGGCATTGGCACTCCAGCTTGAACCTCTCCATGTCAGTTCTGGAAGCTGCTATCTTCCAACCTTCACCAGAATGGAGTCCACCAAGTACCTGCTTCTTCACACCACTAACTGCTGAAACACAATTGCCCAAGTCCACCTGATTGACAAAGTCTTGGTCAGTTGTATACATCTTAGCTGCAAGAGATGCTGGGAAAGTAAATTCCTGATTCTACTTTGGGAAGGTGTCAACTCATAAAGTTGGAAATCTCCAAATTTAGTAAGGTGTTCAAAGGCACCCAAAAAAGCATGACAGATGTGTACTGCAGCTAGCAACTATTGTGTTTAGCAATCCCTTCTCTCCTTAGTGTAGTTTCTTTCACACTTCTTAGTGTCCCCTCCCCATTACCATAAATTTTTAGCCTCTTCTAAGATCCTCGTTGTTGTTAGTTGCTGTGGAGTCAATCCCAACTCATGGCAACCCCGTGTGTGCAGCATAGAATTTCTCCACAGGGTTTTCAAGGCTGTGACCTTTTGAAAACACCTTACCAGGTCTGTTTTCCGAGGCACCTCTGGGTGGGTTTGATCTGCCAACCTTTTGGTTAGTAGTTAAGTGCTTAATTGTGTCACCCAGGTACTCAAGATCTTTATACATTGGTGAATTCTCACTGGGGAGTAGGAGACTTTTCTCCCCTTTATGAATATCACTGTTTTAATAAGCTACTCCCACTGATAATGATGGAAGTGTATAGATTATGTCAGGTTTGATGGGATGAGAAACTATTTGAGAACCACTGCTCGAAGGTGAAGAGAGTTTAATGAGTGATCCCTTCCAGAGGTGCCCACATTTTCCTGAGAGATTCATGAACTTCTAAAAGAACTCAAGGAGCAATAGAATCTTGGCTACTCTTCCAGGGCCCCAGACTCAATTTAATCAAAGACCCCAGGACACTCTCTCTCCAATGGCAGGGATATGAGTGTGCAGGAGAGGGAGACTCTAGCCTTTTCATGGGCCAATATTTTCTCTCCCAATCCCACTACTCTAGTTCAGGTCTTACTACCTTGTCTGCATTAGTGCATCTGCCTCCACACTAGATTCCCCAGACTCCAGTTATAGTCTCTCTAATAATTCTCCAAATTGTAGTTATAATAAACTGGTAAGGACATCTCCCAGATTAGACACATTCAATACGCCGTACCAAATACAGAGAAAGGTACAAGTTCCTTAACACATCATTCGAGGCACTTCATGGCCAGGTTCTACCTTGCTTCCTGTCATTTTTCATGATACATACCTACTGCATCCTCCAGCAACCCTGGACCACGTATCATTTCCTGAACATGCCTCATACCTACTTGTCTCTGTAGTTTGCAAAGCTATTTTATTTGTTCTTTTGTTCATTCTTTTATTTAACAAACATTTATTAAATCATTCTCTAAGACAGGCACTATTTTGGGTATTGGGGATAAAGAAGTGGACAAAAAAGATCCCTGCTCTCATGGAATTTACATTATGGTAAACTATATGGGGGTGAAGAAGTGGTGAGGAACAGTAGACTATTAACAAGAAAACTAATCTATTAATAAAATAATTCTAGAGAGAAACAAATGCTATGAAAACAACACAGAGTGTTGTGAGGAAGTAACATTGTAGCTGAGATTTGGATGATCCAACGAAGGCAGCCGGGTGATGATTGAGGGAGGAGTCTTCCAAGCAGAGGGAAAAAAAACAAGAAACCAAACCCATTGCCGTTAAGTCGATTCTGACTCATAGTGATCCTATCGGACACAGTAGAACTGCCCCATAGGGTTTCCAAGGAGAGCCTGGTGGATTTGAACTGCCAACCTTTCTGTTAGCAGCCGAGCTCTTAACCACTATGCCACGAGGGCTCAGGTGCAAAGACCATAGAGTGTGAACAAGCTTGGCATTGTCCTCTAGGACAGGAGGAAGGCTAGTGTGGTTGGAGCATGGAGAGCAGGGGTGCAGTTCCAGATGCAGCCACAGAAGTAGGTAAGGCTGGATCAGCAACTGTTGGGCTTTGTAAGCTGTGGAAAGAAGTTTGGATTTTACTGGAAGTGAAGCTGAAAGATATAAGTAGAGAAATGATTAAGGTTACTGTCTGGAGCATGGGTTGTAGGAGGCAATAGTGGAAGTAGGGAGACCAGATAGACTCTGTTGGAACTCATGCACATTGTCATGTTTTAAGACCCAGCTCAAATATCATCTGTTTCCTAAGGCAGAGCCAGTGTCTCTTTCTTAAATTCACCATATTCCCTTAGGCAGGTATAGCATTGTCTTAGTCTTCTAGTGCTGCTGTAATAGAAATACCACAAGTGGATGGCTTACCAAACAGAAGTTTATTCTCTCACAGTCCAGTAGGCTTCAAGTCCAAATTCAGGGTGTCAGCTCTAGGGGGATACTTTCTCTGTTGGCTCTGGAAGAAGGTCCATGTCATCAATCTTCCCTTGGTCTGGGAGCATCTCACCGCAGGAACCTCAGGTCCAAAGGACATGCTCTGCTCCTGGCACTGCTTTCTTGGCAGAGTGAGGTTCCCATGTCTCTCTGCTCACTTCTCTCTTTTATATCTCAAAAGAGATTGGCTTAAGACGCTACCCAATCTTGTATACCTCATCAGTATAATTGCTGCTAATTCATCTTATTAGATCATAGTGACTGAATTTACAACACGTAGGGAAATCACATCAGATTATGAAACGGTACACAATCATACAATACTGGGAATCATGGCCCAGCCAAATTGATACACACACTTTTTGGGGGACATAATTCAGTCCATGACAAGCATTTATGCATATTTCTCTCTCAGTAGACTGAGATCCTTCAGGGTCCCCTGGGCAGCCTCCACTCCTGTGCTGCCCCGTTCACTCGTTCATAGGGGAAATGGAGTAATAGGGAGAGCCTCTTAAACTCTGTGGGTACAGGCTGTCCTTCCAGTTAAGAGGGGGTTCTCTGGGGGATGTATGTTTGGCTTTCTATCTGAGGTAATATAAGTTCAAATGTTTATAGATGTTTGAAGCTGGGATGAAAGCGTTTCTGTTCATGCTGCTAGATTCTGTGAGTCTTTTTTTTTTTTTTAGTCGACAGCCCATAGCAAAACGTTGGTTACTTGGCTGGAGACAGGAATGTAGTGTGAGGAGCAACATTTCATCTTCTTGCTCTGAGCCCAGAGGCAAACCTGGAGCAGGAGCAGCGGGAGGGCAGAGCCCAGGGGCTCCTCAGTTGGGACCAGGCCAGAGGCACCTGGGGATCTGACCCTCCTGGGAAAGAAGGAAAATCATGGAGGGTCGGGCAGGCTGCAGCTTTCGATAGGACCCCCCCACCCCGGGTTTTACAGGCGAGGGCAGAAGTTCCGAGGAAGCAGAGGCTGGCGGGGTCAGGAGTCCCCCAGCCTAGCGCAGACGAGGCAGCTCGTGACGCAGGGCAGGGGGCAGGCTGGTGACCACCGGGGCCGGAGCCTGGGCCGCCGCGCCGCTGGCCCGCTCGCCCCAGACATTCCGTTTCTGCCACTGGAATGCGCAGACAACGCTACTTGTTGGCCTTGGGCAGGGTTCCCCGGCTGGGCCTGGCGGTCACCGCCCCCTGCCCTGTCTCCGGCCCTCGCGGCCTTCCGGGGGCGGGGCGGGGCGGGGCCTAGGGCCGCGGGATCTTTAAATGGGCCGCCTCTGCGCTGGACACACGTCCCCGACTGACTGAACGACTGACCGACGACCCGACGGACAGACACATAGGCAGGACCGCCGAGCCCGCCATGCCGCGCCACCTCCTGAGAAGCCTCCTGCTGCTCTTGCCACTGCTGCTGCTGCCGCCCCCCGCGGCCCCGGGCTCCCTGGCCCGCCGCTCTCCCGCCGCCCTCCCGTGGTCCCGGAGGCTGGGGACCCGCGGGCCAGCGGGCAGCCCCGGGCGCCGCCCCGCTCCCACAGACGCACCCTCTTTGCGAGTCAGCGAGCCCGGCGGGGCCCGCGGCGCAGGTACAGCTGGGTTGGAACAGGCGAGGAAGCCCAGATTGAGAGGGATAGGAGGGGGCTATAGGTAGGGAACCCCAGCAAGAGGAAAGGAGGGAGATCTGGGCTGAACTGGGGCGGGCTGGGCAGGAGGATCCAGGCATTGAACAAGGAGGAGAAGCCTCGGTCATCCACCAACGCTTCGTCGCAGCCAAGCTTGAGCCAGACAGTGGTGCTTGAAAGGTGTGTAGCGTGAGGAGCAACATTTCATCTTCTTGTTCTGAGCCCGGAGGCAAACCAGCAGCAGGAGCAGCGGGAGGGCAGAGCCCAGGGGCTCCTCAGCTGGGGACCAGGCCAGCGGCACCTGGGGATGGTGGATGGAGAAAGAAAGCCCTTCGCCATGAATCCTGTGGGGAAACTGAGCTCCAGAGAATGGAAGGGAGATGCCCAAGGTCAATAGCATGTCAGGGCTAGATTTGGGGTCTTCTCAACCTCAGACTCTAGCAACTTCTCCCTCTGATTTGGGCAGGGAGAATAGGGCAGCAGTGGAAACAGTGGCCTGCCTCCAGCTCTCTTAGTCCCGGACCCCTCGGTTGCGCTGAACAAATCCTTCCTTAGATTCTGCTTTTAGTTCTCTTGAAATCCCTCCATTTATGTTGCCCCAGATTGATGGTGATCCTTCCTGCCCTCCCCACGGGTATCTAGAGGCCCTCCAGTGTCGGATCTGGGCCAGAATTCAGATTGGAAGGCAGAGGTGGGGGCTGTGAGGCAAGGAAGGAACTTTTGAGGAGCACGGGATGCCCAAGCGCCAGTCTTGTTACCATCCTTGTCTCAATCCCTGTTCTCTTGCTTGAACTGACTGGGCACCACACCTAACCTGAGCTGTCTTAGATCCTCAAAGACCCAGAACTTGTGGTCTTTGGCGAACAATTCCACTTCATTTTTTCCTCGGTAACTGGCTCCTGAGGCAGAGAAAAGCTCCTAGAGCAGCAGAGCTGGAAGGTCATCTGGCCCACCTCTAACAGCACACACAGGGAGGGAAAAGGAAGCTTATTGAAGGGAAGGGCTCAACAAATTAGTGTCGGAGCTCAGAGTAGAACTCAAATAAAATCAAACCCAACCCATTGGTAACCAGTTGATTCCCACTCATAGCGACCCTATAGGACAGAGTAGAACTGCCCCATAGGGTTTCCAAGGAGCAGCTAGTGGATTTGGACTGCAGACTTTTTAGTTAGCAGCCAAAATCTTAACCACTGTGCCACCAGGGCTCCAGAGTAGAACTCATCTCTGAAATGCAAAGCAAAGGCTCTTTTTACTGTTCCAAGTTGCCAAGCTCTTAATATGATATACTTATAATTTTCTCTTCGTTAGCAAAAGTCCAGCTTCAGTCTCACTAAAGAGACTCTGCACCGAACTGTCTTCTGGGTTTCTAGTCTCACCTGGCCAGAGATGCTTCATGCCTCAGACTGCTTTGCATTGTCTACCTCCTCCTGCACCTTTCTGGATAGTGTGGAATGAGCCCTTTTCCACACCAGCCCCAGTGGGCTGGATTTGAAATGGCAACAGCATTGAGGCTGGAAATGCCCAGGATTCACAGGGTTTAAATCAGTTGGTGGATCCAGGCCAGGAATAGGGACAAAGCCTTTGTTCTAGAAGTTAACATTACCTCTGGTCCAAGGGAGATGGGACTGGGAGAGGGTGGAGGGATTCTGCATGGGTGGGGTGGCCATGTTCTCCCCTAAACTGCACTGGTTCTTCATTCCCTGGGATCCATACCTGATCTTGAAGGATAATTCTTTAATAAGCACCACATTCCAGACTTTTCCAAATTCTCTCCTTTTAGCCACCAGAAATTGCTAAGCTTTGCTAAGGGCTTTTATTTCTAGCAGGGGTTTCAGGAAGTGATAATATTGTGAGTTATGAAAACATTGTAGGAAATTCAGATTCTCACTTTGTTTGCTCCTGAGAATTAATTTGCTGCTCTCTAGTAAATGGGAGTAAGGGTTAAAAAAGAAAAAATTGATGATGGTTGCCAAGGGGATCCAAATCAGGAAGAAACCAGATGCTCACAGGATTCCCTACCACTCAAGCCTCTGCGTTAGTTTTCTATTGCTGCTGTAACAAATCATCACAAACTTAGTGGTTAAAACAACACATATTTCTGACGTAGGTCTCACTGGGCTAAAATCAAGGTGTCAACAGGCTGTTGGGGAGAAACCGTTTCCTTGCCTTTTCCAGCTTCCAGAGGTTGCCCACATTCCCTGGCTGCTGGCCTTCCTCCTCCGTCTTCAAAGTCAGCAAAGCCTCCATCTTCAAAGTCACATCTCATCACTCAGGCCTCCTCTTCTGCTCCCCTCTTCCACTTTTAAGGACCTTTGCGATTACACTGGACCCACCCAAATAATCCAGGATAATCTCCCCATCTCAAAGTTTTTAATCACACCTGCAAAGTCTCTTTTGCCATGTAAAGTAATATATACACAGATTGCAGAGATTAGGATGTGGGCATCTTTAGGGGCTATTATTCTGTTTACCATACCCCTTGTAAACCCAGGTGAAAAACCAAGAGGAGAAGGAAGAAATCATGCACATTTAGTTTTAAGAATGTAATCATGATATTTATAAGGTCACTATTTGAGTTTGTGTGAAAGCATTGTCAGTTACAGGGTTCATATCATCATGGATTTGTCCATTTATGCCAATTATGAAAAAAAAAAACACCCTAAATCCATCTCCAGGAAGGATTTTCAACATAATTCTTCCTCCTTACTTCCTGATCCATGATAATATCAAGGGATGAAGTGAAATTTTGTAGTTGTTTAAAAAATATTTTTAACTCCCTTTGACTTAACTAAATACATGACGCCCAGCATATGTCAGGGTGGTGGCTCAAAGTCATCCAGCAAGATGTTTACTAGGTACATGAGATAATGTTATTTTTGTGGTGGAAAAATGTTACTTCAGAGAAGGCAACTGTGGTGCCGTGGAAAGCCCCTAGTCTGGGAGTCAGGAAACCTGGAGTCCAATCCATACTCTACCACTTTCTAGCTATTGCATCTCCCTGAACCTTAACTTTCTCATCTGTAAAATGGGCATAAAATCAACCTCTGCACCTCCAACTTCACAGGGTTGTGGTTTTGGTGCCCTGTGATCCCTAAAATGTCATTCGAAGTAAGATATCATTTATTCTCCTAGTTGAATACCTCCAGGTAGCAGGATAAACCCAAGAGGATAATTTTGAGCTTTTTAAAGAAATTGCTAACCTTTCAGTTAGCAGTCAATTGCTTTAACCACGGCACCACCAGGGCTCCTTAAAAACAACAATAGGTCCTCAAAAAATATTCAGTGAATGAATAAATGAAAGAGAATTGACCAAGAGAGTTTGATGGGGCAGTAGCATAGATACGAGGTCACAGACTCTGCTTCTGAAAACAACAAGACAGACTTACAGAGTTGGAAGCGGAATAAATATCTATCAGATTGTCATCCCTCTCTCCCAGTAACCTAACTCAGGGCTAGTTGGGTCGAGAAGTTTACTAAACATGAATGAATGATAAGATGAGGGAGAACTGAGGGCTATTCTGGAGCAGTTTTCACCCCCCTGAAGTGGAGTAAAAGAAGGAAGACGCCAGAAGAGCATCAGAGTGCCTTGCATCAAACTCTGCCATTGCCTGAGGGGCCTGAGAAGACCTGGGCAGGGTGGTCTGCAGTGAGGTTGGCCCTGGGAGTCCAGGGCCTTTTACACTATTTGTGGACAGTTTGTTCCATTGCCTCAGATGGCCAAAGTGTCCAAGAGAGATCTGGAATACATTCATTCTTAGGAATCAAGGGGAACCTTGGGAGCAAAACATTAAGAGAGAGAAGGTTCTAAGTGAAATTTCAGGGTTCAGCCAGCCCATAAGTGAAGTATTTGGTGGAAATTTCATCCCTCTATTTGAATTCTTACTAGGGAATTCTGAAGGCCTTGGTGCTTTCAACACTCAAAGGGAAGATGATCTTGGGGAAGATAGTAGGCAGTGGGTTGCTGGGTTAGAGGATTGTTTTATTTCTGTTGTGGCCTGATCATTGCTTAGTTTTTTTCTGCTCCCCACACCCTTCTTTGCAGGTGTTTGCAAGAGCAGACCCTTGGACTTGGTGTTTATTATCGATAGTTCTCGCAGTGTCCGGCCACTGGAATTCACCAAAGTGAAAACCTTTGTCTCCCAGATAATTGACACTCTGGACATCGGGGAGGCAGACACGCGGGTGGCAGTGGTGAACTATGCTAGCACCGTGAAGATCGAGTTCAACCTCCAGGCCTACTCAGATAAGCAATCCCTGAAACAGGCCGTGGCTCGAATCACACCCTTATCAACAGGCACCATGTCGGGCCTGGCCATCCAGACAGCAATGGATGAAGTCTACACAGTGGAGGCAGGAGCTCGGGGGTCCAACTCCAATATCCCTAAAGTGGCCATCATTGTGACAGATGGGAGGCCCCAGGACCAGGTGAACGAGGTGGCAGCTCGGGCTCGGGCATCTGGTATTGAACTCTATGCTGTGGGCGTGGACCGGGCAGACATGGAGTCCCTCAAGATGATGGCCAGTGAGCCCCTAGACGATCACATTTTCTACGTGGAGACCTATGGGGTCATTGAGAAACTTTCCTCTAGATTCCAGGAAACTTTTTGTGGTAAGTCTGTGCTTCCAACAAGAAAGGATGTTATATTCAGATATTGTGTATCCATAGAAAAAGAGATTTATTTATTTATTGTTTTGGTGGCAGTTTTATGGAAAACTTAAAATATAGGCAGTGCTTTTTTGGTGTGTTTTTTACCAACTTAAACACACTTTGTTGGCTTGGGAATATAGAGTTGCATTATATATAACTTGGTTTGCTCATAAAATCTTCATGTTTGCATTAGAGACGTGAAGTTCTGGAAATATCCAGGATAAATACTCCTGCTGTTCCCTGACAAGGTCAGGGAAAAAAAAAAAAACTCAAGATGCCTCTCTTTTCCCCTCTGCCCCACACTATATTTTTTTTCCAGATTTTTTTTTTTTAGCTTTACCATCTCTAGATTTAACAGAACTCTGCTTGTTCTCCTACAGAAGACAGGGAGCAGCATCTGTTCATGGAAGGGTCGGCTGGCCCATATCCCAATGTAACTGTCAGTGCGCGTGTACATGTAAGGCATACTCTAGTTTTCAGATTCTGCTCTGTCTTGGACTATCCTCTTTGGTGGGACAGGATTATGGACCAGGGAGGTTGGGGTTTCTGCTCACTTGAGAGATAGCAAGAAACATATATATATGTATATATAAATTTTATTGTTGTTCTTTAAGTGAAAGTTTACAATTCAAGTTAGTCTCTCGTACAAAAATTTATACATACATTGTTATGTGACCCTAATTGCTCTCCCTGTACTATGACAGTACTCCTCCTTTCCACCCTTGATTTTCCGTGTCCATTCAACCAGCTCCTGACCCTCTCTGCCTTCTCATCTCACCTCTGGACAGGAGCTGCCCATTTAGTCTCACGTATCTACTTGAGCTAAGAAGCACACTCTTCACAAGTATCATTTTAAGTCCCATAGTGCAGTCTAATCTTTGTCTGAAGAGTTGGCCTTGGGAATGGTTTTAGTTCTAGAAACAGATATTTTAAAAAATCATTCCATTACTCTCCTTCTACTCCTTTCTTCCTTTAGGAAGGAGTTTGAATGTGCACATGTTAATTTAATTAGTTTTTAGTATGAACTAGCCAAGTTCATTAATACTAACCCATTCAAGGCTTGGGTGTATTTTAGTCACTCATCAAAACTATGTATTTTTGGAACTAATACTTTATTGTCTATCATTTAGAGATATTCTTTCAAAGCCCCCTATGGAATTATCCAAGCAGGTGTGGACAAATTTCTACTACAGGTGAATTTTCACTTGATCTGAGCTAAAAGACTGAGAAATGATAGCTCAAGTATGTTTTAACACATAGATACCTTTCTGATATAGAATTTATTCCACAATTTATTTATTCAATATACCTTTCTTGATCACTGATGATGCAAAAATAAAGACAGTCCTTCCTTGTCATCAAGTCTGAGGGTGAAGGGTGAGACAAACCAGTGAACTAATAATTAAAATTGTCAATTTCAAGGAGACTTTATATCTAAATTAATGCGAAACCCAGCAATCACGAGTTTGCCAGGAAATGGAACATGAAGTCTTGGCCTGGGCTGAAGCCTGGTCTCATTCAGACAGACCTGGTCTGGATCTCCCTTGTCTTTCCTGTCCCAGCACACTGGACCTTTACAAGCCTTCTTTGGCTTTGGTAGCATCTACTTGGAATTCATTGGTTTCCCCAAAAGAAAATGGCTTTCTTTCTCCCAGGAAAAGTACCCCCTGGCTTGTGGGTGAGAGCTTTTCCATAAAGGTGTTGTTCTGTGGCAAAGCTGGGTCTCAAAGTTAGCACCTGGGGTTGGGCCTGAGGACCATCAAGTAACAAGTGGTGAGTGGTAATCTTTTCCTTTTGGAAAAAAAGGCCTGCTTGTCCTGGGGGGACAATATCCTCTCTGTGGAAAAAAGACTGAGGAGCTGCTTGTTGTAGTCAACGGGTTAGAAAGATCATTCCATGAAAAAGCCCTTCTTGGGGAAATATTAGCCTTGTCCTGTGGCCAAGGGCAAAGGGGGCCGAGTTACCCACCACAGAAGTGCTAGCCTCCTCCAACAGGCTTCCTCGGTTTCTCAGAAGTGACTACATTGATTGATTTATTTTTCAAAACAAGTCACTACAAAAAAAAAAAAAAAAAAAATCCAATGACATATAAATGGATCCAGGAACAAAAACATGGAGATGCAGTTTAGCTCATGTATTCTCATTAGTTTTGTTCTTTCTTCCTTTTATTTTTACTTGTTTGTGTTTAGTGTATGAGTTCATTCTCCCTGAAGACATCAGGGACTCAGTAGTTGCATATGGGAGCCCTGGTGGTGCTGTGGTTAAGAGCTCAGCTGCTAACCGAAAGGTTGGCAATTTGAATCCAGCAGCTGCTCTTTAGAAACCCTATAGGGCAGTTCTACTCTGTCCTATAGGGTCACTATGAGTTGGAATCGACTCAACGACAGCAAATTTGGTTTTATTAGTTGTGTATGTATATATTTGGATTCAAGAACCCATGCTGCATATTTATAAGGCAGTTACCTGCATTGTCCTCCACCATTTGGATGTTCAAGTATGTGTCACTACCCAAGTATGAGTAAGGTCCAGGCCCAAAGGAATGCCTGTGTGTGAATTCTGCTTAGATGCAACTCAAGAACGTTTGGAAACCAGATTCTTGTTGCAGTGGGACAACTGGCTCATAGAACTTCAGAAGTATATTATTATTCTCATCTCTTGTGGTTGAGAAACAAAAATCTTTTTCATGGGCTGTTGGGTAAGCTGAATAATACATTAAGTTGTCTGACCTATGTAAGTGTTTGGTTTCAGCTCCAAATTTAAACTTCCCTTTCTCCTTTGAGAAACTCTACAACAAGCTCTGCAATTTTAAGTTAGTAACATTTCTAGTTTGAGTGTTATTTCTAGTAAGCTAGAGGTATAAAACAAACAGACAATTTTTATAGTGAACTAAAGATAGAGTTGGAAAGGAACCTGGAGAGAATGTTGTTGTTGTTGTTTTTTCTTTATCTGAAATGTTTCTTAGATGTTAATACTGACTGCTCTAAACTTCCTTTGCACAGCTGTGGACGCGTGTGTGCTTGGCACGCACCAGTGCCAGCATGTGTGTATCAGTGATGGAGAAGGCAAGCACCATTGTGAGTGTAGCCAAGGATATGCCTTGAATGCTGATAAAAAAACATGTTCAGGTGAGGCCTTGCTTAGGAAATGGCGGTTGACTAGGAGTTATTTGGGAGGTCTATTCCGCAGGTTTTGGACTGGGCTTAGGCTTTGACTCTCAAACCCCTTTTCACCTAACTCCTTTTGGCTGGTTTACTGTTGTTCATCAACAATTCTTCTGGAAAAGGAACATGGGGATAAAAGTGAGATAAAACATAACTCAATCTGTTGTGTTACTTATTAACCAGTCTTAAGGGAAAGGAATTGTAGGGAAGAGGGCCAAAACTCTTGGCCCTTTTATGTGAATTATATTTAATTAAATACAAGCTATCCCTTCCTCTCTGTTACCATAGTTGCTCATAGAATCTAGAAGAAAATTTAGAAAGGTCTTTATGCATTTTTAGTATATGAATATTCACATAGAATCAATGAGATTAGGTTAATTTTTTCAAATCCTAGAAAAAAATTTTGAGAGGAAATTTAGAGATCATTTAATCCAACCCACTCATTTAATAGATAATGAAATTGAGACCCAGAGAGAGGGAACATCTTACCCATGTCACTGGGTCTGTTAGTGATAGAGCCAAGACCAGAAAGCTGGTTGCCAGCTCTGAGTCCAGTACCCTTCCTCTTGTGCTGTGCTGCCCCATGCATCACTAGCAGTGTTTTGTATGTGTGTGAGCGAGTGTGTAAGCAGTGAGGCTAATAACTACTTACCGTATATTCTCCATATGCTCACATTTATCCTGATCATCTTTTGATAGCTGTTGACAAGTGTGCTCTTAACACTCATGGATGTGAACACATTTGTGTGAATGACAGACCTGGCTCTTATCATTGTGAGTGCTACGAAGGTTATACCTTGAATGAAGACAGAAAAACCTGTTCAGGTAAGTGAGGAGGAGTCTTTACTATTGCTACCTATCTATCTAACAGCCTATCCAGTGTGGCCGGGCAGATCATGTTGACTGGAAATGATCTGTTTTCCTCTCTTGCCACCCTTAGCTTTTCCCATTTCTAAGTCTTATTGGAAAAGATAGAAATGGTGGCATGTATGTATCATGGCTCACACGTATAAATGTGTTGTTCATTTCCTTCTCTATACCTAGCCCCAAAAGTTCTTCCCAAATGCTAATGACAATATAGTAAGTTAAAACCAAATAACACTGCACAAGATATTTATTACTCCCAACGGGAAACACAGTAACTTTATAGTGGAGAAATCTGGCAGACACTACCTTAACCAAGCCATCAAAGTTAACATCACCAGTAATGACACCTAATGACATCATGTATCTATAACATGATATACTGAGGGTAAAATAGCACCTTACCGACCAGGTTAAATGATGTGATTGGTAAGAAAAAAAAAATGCATAACCTGAATTGACTCATGAGGAAACATCAGACAAACCCAAATTGATAGACACACTACAAAATAATTTTCCAGTACTTTTCAAGTGTGTCAAACTCACAAAAAAGAGAAAAACTAAGGAAATTTCTTTCCTAATTTGAAGGAGACTAAGGAAACATGACAACTTAATGCAATGTGTGATTGTAGATGGATCATGGACCAGAAAATGGACACTAGTGGAATAATTGGCAAAATTTGAATAAGGCCTATAGGTTAGTTAATCATAGTGTATCATTGCTAATTTCTCGTTCTGATATTTTATGCCATGGTTAGGTAGGATTTGGTTAGGAAACTGGGTGAAGCACAGGAAGTTACTGTATTATTTTTGCAACTTTTTCATAAGTCTGAAATTATTTCAAAATGAAAAATTTAAAAATAAAAAATATATAGTTTAGAAATGTTATCTCCATACAGGAACGTGACTGAGTGAAAATTTAAGTCTTGAGATCTGATGCTGGTTCTGAGTCAGTTGGTCTCCTCCTTCAGACTTAGTTTCGTCATTTATGATAGGGAAGAGTTGAATTATAATTACTTCAAACTCTATGTTTTTCTGAATCTAGTGTAATTAGTCACACAGCTATTGACATCCTCCTGATTTTGGATACATACAATAAACCTAAAAGGAATTTTTTTGAAAGTACTTCTGAGATACTTGTATCATAAAAACTCAACACTGATGATTTTGAAAAGGAGTTGGAGAAAGCAACAGAATGATTATTGGGGTGTGTAGAATTTTGTTTAACTTAGCTAACCTCTATTGTCAGTTGCTGTCAATTCCAGCTCACGGTGCCCCATGTGTGAAGAGTAGAACTGCTCCATAGTGTCTTCAAGGCTGTAACTTTTCAGAAGCAGATTGCCAAGCCTGTTTTCCCAGGTGCCTCTGGGTGGGTTTGAATCACCAACGTTTTGGCTTGTAGTCAAGAACTTAACTGTGCCACACAGAGCTCTAGGTAACCTCTAGTGAGAGCAAATTGTACCAATGGATTTAATAGTTTCAAATAGGATTTCCTCTTATACATTTCTAGTGGCAAATAAGATTTCTGTAAATGGGTAATAAAACACTTTCAGTTTTTATTTCTTTTCTACCTGACTTCTGTTTGATAGCTCAAGATAAATGTGCTTCTGGTACACATGGGTGTCAGCACATTTGTGTGAGTGACGGAGCTGGGTCCCATCACTGTGAATGCTATGAGGGTTACACTCTGAATGAAGACAAAAAAACATGTTCAGGTAAGGTCCACTCAACAAATTCTTTCATACTTGGCTTTTTCTATTGCAGTGAAACCAACTTTCAGTTCACCAGAAGAGAGATTCTTAAAGGTAAAATTTTAGACTCAAGGTTCAGGCATTCTGCCATACTCACAGGCTAAGCCATGCATTGCTCAGAGAGCAATGAACTAACTAGGTTTTGCAAACATAGATTATTCCAGAAAATTACTGGAAATGGGGTGGGGGGAGTATAAGAAAAGCTAACTGAATGGAGGGTATTTATCCAGGAAAATTTTATAGCTCTGTCCACTGGGGACTTTTAAAGCAAATAGGAAACTTCATAGGAAGTCAGTTGGACAGTAACTATTTGGTGTGATAGGCTGAACTGAACTTTTTTCCAGTTAAAACCTGGCCTGGAACTTTTCTGTAGTGTTAATCTTACAGATTTTGGTAAAGGGGACTTTGTCAGTGACTGAATTAGACCCACATGTATCTTCCAGTAAGTTTGAAGCAAGTTGTTCCTTGACAGTTTCTAGATGGTGAGTCTTCAGTGAATCTGAGCCTTGTGAGGGACTTGGCTAATGAGCCCACACCAGGACTGCCGATCCTCATTAATTTGATTTAAACTCACTGGCAGAACAGGGTAGCATTTATAAAGAAAAACACTTCTAAGAGATATTCTTAGCTCTCAAAGTGGTGTTTAGTTTTGGCTTATTCAGTATGTTTCAGATTTATGTATATTTTCCTCTCCCTTGAGGAAATATATTATGTGATTTTTTTCAAGATAGATTAAGGGAAATGGCATATCACCAATTCTCCTTTTTATAAAATGAAATCAATAAAAGAGTACTGAGCACCTGTTTTGTTCCCAGGACTGTGCTAAGCACTGTGAGGATATGAAGAAGCATACGTTTCTGCCTCCAAACAACATAGCCTGGCTGGAAAGGGTATCAATACCTCAAGAAAGGAGAGAATGAGTAGCTAGTGAGAGGGATTGCCATAACTAAGGGCTGTTGGAGTCTAAGGAAGGCAGGATGTCTGGGAAAGGACACAGAGAGGTGGGGTTGGGCTTGGGTCTTGAGGGATCGCGAAGGTTTAGATAGAGACAAGTGAGGAACAGTATGGGCAAGGGGAATGACTTGAGTGAGTTTGTTCAGGGGAGTAGGACTAAATCAGGGTGGAGAGGACTCACGGATAGCTGCACTTCTCAAACAGATTATAAGTATCCCAGTTGGCGCTTTAAGCCGTCAGGAACATTGAAGACCTGGGAAAACAAAACAAAAGAAATTTACATTTAAACAAACAGATATTATGGAATAAAACAAAGCCTTTTATTATAAAAACATGAAAGAAAATTTTCAATTAAGGCAGACTACTTCAGGCAATACTCCAGATACTGATCGCTAACATTCTTCAGTGCCTACTGTCTGCCATGCCTGGTCTAGGCATTTAACTCATTTAATTCTCACATCAATTTTGTGAGGAAACTAAGGTACAGACAGATCAAAGATGTGGTGAAACTACAGATCAGTAAGTAAACACAATTAAGCCCATGTGCACCTTGCTTACTGTAAGACAGCGCATACCGACAGTGCTTACTGGTCAATCCACCCCTGTGAGTAGCCCCAGATAAGGGGTCAGCGGTGGTAGCAGGCCCAGTTGTTATCTCTAGAGTGGGTACTGAGCTGAGATGAGATGAAAAAAGAAACATTCTGCTCTTAGGCATTTTGCTGGGAAAATCTCAGTTGTAGGGATGAAGGGGAGAATCAGTGTTAAGGTTGGAAAGGCACTTTATGGATAGATTACACAGAGCCTTGCATTTCAGGTAAAGCTATTCTGTAGGACATAGTGAGCCATGGAAGGTTTTTGAGCATGGAATTACATTTAGTCAGAAGGGAACAAGTAGAGTGGTTTGGCCCCTGCATTGGCGGGGGAAGAACCTATGTCTCCCAGCAAGCCTTTCCGAGTATTAAAGGAGAACTGCTCTTTTTATTTGTCCTGAACACGGTACTAGTACAGCATTTTCCTCTGTTCTCTACCAAAATTTGGGCAAACTGTTCTCATCCCTGAAATGCATTTGTGATAGATAATGAGTACTTCACTTCTATTAGACACTGCCTTTGTTGATGTTGTTATAATTATTTTTATTATTTTGTTTTCCATCTATGTGTGTGTGTGTGCATGTCTCTGGGTCAGTATTTTCTGTCCCACTGTTTAAACTATTCAGGGCAGGCCCTTGACCAAAGTAGTCCTTTCTGTCCAGCTCCAAACTCAGTTCCATGTGCAGGCAGGTCCCTAATTAATTGCTTTTGGTGATGGTGATGATCATCCAGAAATAATTGGAGACGGTGGTGGTGCTAGACATTAGGAAAGGGCAAAGGTAAGTTCTGGAATATGATCAAGACTCAGTGCAACCTCAGTGCTGTGGGTAGAAAAAAAGAGAAGCCACCTTCAGATATTAACGAGAAATAAAAAGGAAAGGGGTGTGTGCAATTAAAGGTGAGGTTTAAGGGATGTGAGATATGGAAACAGAAAATAGGCTTTCTATTTCTGAAACATGAGAGACTTGCTGCTGACTACTGAAGGGATCATTCTCAGCTTTGTTTGGTACCAAACTGAAGCTTTGTTTCTCCCAGAAGTTTGCATGTTGTTTTCTATTTTAATTTGTAAACATTTTCTTTCCTGCACCACTTCTGGTCAGTACATAACAAGTGTGCTCTGGGTACTCATGGCTGCCAACACATTTGTGTGAGTGACGGGGCAGAGTCCTACCACTGTGATTGTCACCCTGGCTACACCTTGAATGAAGATAAGAAGACATGTTCAGGTAAAGGCCATTCCTTAATGCCTATTTTTTTTCATAGGAAAATCTCCTAGGAGTAAGCTTTCCTCTTCATATCTGAAGCATGGCTGTGATTGACTCTTTCTCCTTGTCAGAATTCTCCAGTGGCTCCCAGTTGTCTACAGAATAAAATAATTTTACTCCTCAGCCAGACATTCTACCTTCCGTAATCTGATTCCATCCTGTCTTTTTATTTTATTGTGGTAAAATATAGATGACATAAAATTTACCGTTAACCAGTGTACAATTTGGTGGCATTAGTTATATTTACAGTGTTGTGAAACCATCACCAGTATTTGTTTCCAAAACTTTTTCATCACCCTAAACAAAAACTCTATATCCATTAAGCATTAACTTCTTATTCCTCCCTTCTCCCAGCCCATTGTTATCACTGATCTACTTTCTGTCTCTATGTATTTGTCTATTCTTATATTTTGAGTAAGTGGGATCATATGATATTTGTCCTTTTGTGTATGACTTATTTCACTTGGCATAATGTTTTCAAGGTTCATCAATGTTGTAGCATGTATTAGAACTTCATTACTTTTTATGAATGAATAATATTCCATTGTATGTATATACCACACTTTGTTTATGCATTCATATGTTGATGGACACTTGGGTTGTTTTCACTGCTTGGCTATTGTGAATAGTGCTGCAATGAACATTGGTGTACAAATATCTGAGTCCCTGCTTTCAACTCTTTTGGGTATATACCTGTCTTACTTATCTAGTGCTGCTATAACAGAAATACCATAAATGGGTGGCTTTAACAAACAGAAATTAATTTTCCCACAGTTTAGGAGTCTAGAAGTCCAAATTCAGAGTGTTGGCTCTAGGGGAAGGTTTTCTGTCTCTGTTGGCTCTGGAGGAAAGTCCTTGTCTCTTCAGCTTCTGCTTCCTGGTTCCTTGGAGATCTCCATGTGTCTTGGCATCTATCTTCCCCTGGGTTTAGGAGGTTCTCAGCTCAGGGACCCTTGGTCCAGAGGATGCACTCTGCTCCTGGCTCTTCTTTCTTGGTGGTAGTAACGTCCCTCTCCTCTCTGCTCGCTTTTCTCCCCTTTTATCTCTTGTAAAAGATGTGACTCAAGCAAGGGTGTGATTTGAGTAAGAGTGTGATTTAAGTAAGAGCGTGACTTAAGTAAGGTGGTGAAGATGTGACTTTAGTAAGGCTGTGACTTGAGTTTTACTAAAGGGCATGACTCAAGATATACCTCACACCAATCCTGCCTTATTAACATATAGAGGTTTGGGATTTACAACACATATTTATATACAATGCCACAAAATGGAGGACAATTACATCAGATTACAAAACGGAGGAAAAGTGTCATGCATTGAATTGTGTCGCCCAAAAATTTGTGTGTCAACTTGGCTAGGCCATGATTCCCAGTATTGTGTGATTGTCCACCATTTTGTCATCTGATGTGATTTTCCTATGTGTTGTAAATCCTACCTCTATGATGTTAATGAGGTGAGATTAGCGGCAGTTATGTTAATGAGGCAGGACTCCATCTACAAGATTAGGTTGTGTCTTAAGTCAATCTCTTCTGAGATATAAAAGAGAGAATTAAGCAGAGAGACATGGGGGACCTCATACCACCAAGAAAGCAACACTGAGAGCCGAGTGTGTCCTTTGGACTTGAGGTTTCTGTGCTGAGAAGTTACTAGATCAGGAGAAGATAGATAACAAGGACTTTCCCCCTAGAGCTGACAGAGAGAGAAAACTTTCTCCTGGAGCTGGCACCCTGAAATTGGACTTCTAGCCTCCTAGACTGTGAGAGAATACATTTCTCAATGTTAAAGCAATCCACTTGTGGTATTTCTCTTATAGCAGTACTAGATAACTAAGACAACAAGTAACACAATACTGGGAATCATAGCCTAGCCAAGTTGACACATATTTTTTGGGGACACAATTCAGTCCATGACATTCCACCCTTTGGACCCCCAAAATTCATGTTCTTGACACATGTATTATTTTCTTGGAGGACAACAGATGCGGCTCCTTTGGCCATTTTCCTGCCTGTAGAATTCCAAGAGACAGATAGCATTCTCTCTTTTTGTTCTTTCCTGTATCCCCTTCAGTCTAAGAGGACAGGTTTTCTGCTGTGGTAGTTGGTTAGATCCATCAGAGGCTTCATATCTTTAATAAAAGTTTGTGTAGCCACGTCCTTGATGAAAATTCTAGGCCAAATCTTTAAGTTTTGTTTTCATTTTGCACCAGTCATTTTTAAGTCCATCTCTTTCCACTTGCATTTTACTGTAAGCGGCAAGGAGAAACCACGAGGCCCCTTTAAGATTTTGCTTAGAAATCTCATCAACCAGATATCCAAGTTAATCACTTACAAGTTCTAACTTCCACCAGACATTTGAACATAATTCAGACAAGTTCTTTGCCACTGCATTGAAAGTGTTGCCCTTCCTCCATTGTCCAATCACATGTTCATCATTTTCTTTTAAAGCCTCCCAGAAAGCACATTTAATGTCCAAATTTCTAGCACTGTTCTGTTCCTGGCACCATATGTATTCTCTGAGACGATAGATACTTTCTCTATGGCACTCTTCACTTCATTCTAAGCCCTTACCAGAATTGCATTTGACATCCATAAATCTACTGACAGTCTTTTCAAGGCACTCTAGGCGTTTACTATTATGCACCTTAAAACTCTTGAAGCCTCCACCCATTACCCAATTCCAAAACCACTTCCACATTGTAGGTATTTGTTAGAGTAGCACACCATTTTTGTTACTAAAGTCTGTGTTAGTTATCTAATGCTGCTATAAATGAAATAACATAAGCGGATAGCTTTAACAAACAAATCTATTTTCTTACAGTTTAGGAGGCTAGAAATCTGAATTCAGGGTGCTGGCTGTAGGGGAAGGCTTTCTCTCTCTGTCAGCATTGGAGGAAGGTCCCTGCTTCTTCTGAGCTTCTGCTCCTGGACAATCTTCATGTGGCTTGGCACGTCTCTTCCCCCATATCTGCTTCTCTTGCTTGCTTGTTTAATCTCTTTTATATATCTAAAGAGATTGACTCAAGACACACACTGCAGTAATCCTGCCTCATAAACATAACAAAGACAAACCATTCCCAAATGGGATTATAACCACAGGCACAGATGTTAGGATTTACAACACATATTTTTGGGAGACATATTTCAGTTCATAACAATACCTAAAGTGAAATTGCTGAGTCATATGATTTAACTTTTTGCAGAACCACCAAACTTTTCCACAGTGGCTGCACCATTTTACATACCCACCAGCAATGTAAAGGGTTTCAGTTTCTCTATATCTTTGACAACACTTGTTGTTTTCCATTTTTCTGATCATAGCCATCCTAGTAGGGGTGAAGTAGTATCTCATTGTCGTTTTGATTTGCATTTACCTAGCCCTGGTTGCACAATGGTTAAAGAGCTTGGCTGCTAACCAGAAGGTCGACAATTTGAATCTACCAGCTGCTCCTTGGAAACCCTACGGGGCAGTTCTACTCCGTCCTATAGGGTTGCTGTGAGTTGGAATAGACTCGATGGCAACAGGTTTGGTTTAATGACTAATGATGTTGAGATCTTTTCATGTGGTTATTAGCCATTTGTATATGTTCTCTGGTGAAATGTCTATTCAAGTCCTTTGTTAATTTTTGATTGTGTTGTCTTTTTGTTGTTGAGTTGTAGGAGTTCTTTATATCGTCTGGATATTAAAACTTTATCAGATATATAATTTCCAAATATTTTATCTCATTCTGCAGGTTGTCTTTTTACTTCTTTGATGATAACCTCTGAGGCACAAGGGTTGTTTGTTTTGTTTTTTTTTTAATAAAGTCCCATTTATCTGTTTTTTCTTTTGGTTCTTATACTTTTGGTGTTGTACCTAAGAATCCATTCCCCAGTACAAGGTCCTGAAGCTTTGCCCCTGTGTTTGCTTCTAAGAGTCTTATGGTTTAAGTCTTATATTTAGGTTCTTGATCCAGTTTGAATTAATTTTCATGTATGGTATGAGGTAGGGGTCCAACTTCGTTATTTTGCCTGTGGAGATCCAGTTGTCCCAGCACAATTTGTTGAAGGGATTGTTATTTCCCCATTCAGTGTACTCAGCACTCTTGTCAAAAATCAATTGAGCATAGATGTATGAGTTTATTTCTGGAATCTCAGTTCTATTTCACTGGTCTATATGTCTATCTTTATACCAGTAACACATTGGTTTGATTACTGTAGACTTATAGTATGTTTTGAAATTGGAGAGTCTGAGACCTCCTCAATTTGTTCATCTTTTTCAAGATTGCTTTGGCTATTCAGGGCCCTTGCAATTCCATATAAATTTGAGAATTGGCTTTTCCATTTCTACAAAAAATCCTATTAGAATGTTGGTAGGACTTGTATTCCTTTCAATCCATAAAGACAGGATGTCTTCCATTTATTTAGGTCTATTTTAATTCTAAATTTATTAAATAAATTTATTTAATTTCTTTCAGTAATGTTTTATAGTTTTTGGTGTACACATTTTTTATCTCCTTGGTTTAGACTTATTCCTAGGTATTTTATTCTTTTTAGATACTATTGTAAATGGAATTGTTTTTTTCAATTTCCTTTCAGATTATTCAAAACCTAACTGATTTTTGTATGTTGATCTTGTATCCTGTAACTTTGCTGAATTCATTTATTAGCTCTAGTAGCTTTTTTTGTGTGAAATCTTTGGGATTTTCTAAATATAGAATCATGTCATCTGCCAATGGAGATAGTTTTACTTCTACATTTCCAATATCAATGCATTTATTTCTTTTTCTTGGCTAATTGCTCTGGCTAGGACTTCCAGTACAATGTTCAAAAGCAGTGGTGAGAGCAGGCATCCTTGTCTTGTTTCTGATCTTAGGGAAAAATCTTTCAGTCTTGCATCATTGAGTATGATGTTGTTGTTAGGTGCCATCGAGTCATCTCCAACGTATAGCAATGCCACGTAGAGCAGAACAAAACATTGCCCTGTGCTGCGCCATCCTTACAATTGTTGCTATGTTTGAGCCCATCGTTGTAGCCACTGTGTCAGTCTATCTTGAGGGTTACTCTTTCTTTCGCTGACCTACTTTACCAAGCATGATGTCCTTCTCCAGGGACTGGTCCCTCCTGATGATGTGTCCAAAGTACGTGAGATGAAGTCTCTCCATCCTTGCTTCTAAGGAGTATTCTGGCTGTACTTCTTCCAAGACAGATTTGTTTGTTCTTCTGGAAGTTCATGGTATATTCAATATTCGTTGCCAACACCATAATTCAAAGGCATCGTTCTTCTTAGGTTTTCCTTGTTCATTGTCCAGCTTTCGCATGCATATGAGGCTATTGAAAATACCATGGCTTGGATCAGGGGCACCTTTGTCCTCAAAGTGATATCTTTGCTTTTGAACACTTTAAAGAGGTATTTTGCAGCAGAGTTGCCCAATGCTATGCATCGTTTGATTCCTTGACTGCTGCTTCCGTTGTGTTGATTGTGGATCCAAGTAAAATGAAATCCTTGACAACTTCAATATTTTCTCCTTTCATCATGATGTTGCTTACTGGTGCAGTTGTGAGGATTTTTATTTTCTTTATGTTAAGGTGTAATCCATACTGAAGGCTGTGGTCTTTGGTCTTCATTTGTAAGTGCTTCAAGTCCTCTTCACTTTCAGCAAGCAAGGTTGTGTTATCTGCATATTGCAGGTTGTTAATGAGTCTACCTCTGATGATGATGCCACATTCTTCTTCTTATAGTCCAGCTTCTCGGATTATTTGCTCAGCATACAGACTGAATAAATATGGTGAAAGGATACAACCCTGATACACACCTTTCCTGACTTTAAACCACACAGTATCCCCTCGTTCTGTTCAAACGACTGCTTCTTGGTCTATATACAGATTCCTCATGAGCAAAATTAGAGTTCTGGAATTCCCATTCTTTGCATGTTATCCATAATTTGTTATGATTCACACAGTCGAATGCCTTTGCATAGTCAATAAAACAGAGGTAAACGTCTTTCTGGTATTCTCTGCTTTCAGCCAAGATCCATCTGACATCAGCAATGATATCCCTTGTTTCAGGTCCTCTTCTGAATCCAACTTGAATTTCTGGCAGTTCCTTGTCAATGTACCGCTGCAACCATTTTTGAATTATCTTCAGCAAAATTTTACTTGCATATGATATTAATGATACTGTTCGATAATCTCTACATTCTGTTGGATCGCCTTTCTTTGGAACGGGCACAAATATGGATCTCTTCTACTCGGTTGGCCATGTAGCTGTCTTCCAGATTACTTGGCATAGATGAGTGAGCGCTTCCAGTGTTTCATCCGTTTGCTGAAACATCTTAATAGATATTCCGTCAATTCCTGGAGCCTTGTTTTTTGCCAATGCCTTCAGTGCAGTTTGGACTTCTTCCTTTGAAACCATCAGTTCTTGATCATATGCTGCCTCCTGAAATGGTTCAACATTGACCAATTCTTTTTGGTACAGTGACTCTGTATATTCCATCTTCTTTTGATGCTTCCTAAACCATTCAATATTTTGCCATAAAATCCTTCAGCGTTGCATCTTGAGGCTTGATTTTTTTCTTCAGTCCTTTCAGCTTGAAAAATGCTGAGGATATTCTTCCCTTTTGGTTTTATAATGCCAGCTCTTTGCACATTTCATTCTAATATTTCACATTTTCTTCCCGAGCTGCCCTTTGAAATCTTCTGTTCATCTCTTTTACTTACTCATTTCCTCCATTCACTTCAGCTGCTTTATGTTCAAGAGCAACTGTCTTCTGACATCCATTTTTGTCTTATCTCTTTCCTGTCAATTTTTTTTTAATTTCATTGTGATTTAGGTGAAAGGTTACAGTGAAAATTAGGTTCTCATTCAAAAATTTATACACAAATTGTTTTGTGATGTTGGTTGCAATCCTCACAATGTGTCAGCACTCTTCCCCTTTCCCTTTACACCCTGGGTTTCCCATGTCCATTTGTCCAGTTTTCCTGTCCCTTCCTGCCTTTTCATCTTTGCTTTTGGGCAGGTGTTGCGCATTTGGTCTAGTATACTTGATTGAACTAAGAAGCACGATCTTCATGTGTGTTATTGTTTTACAGGCCTGTCTAATCTTTGGCTGAAAGGTGGACTTTGGCAGTGGCTTCAGTTCTGAGTTAGCAGGATGTTCAGGGGCCATGATCTCGGGGTTCCTCCAGTATCTGACAGACCAGTAAGTCTGGTCTTTGTTTGTGAATTTGAATTGAGTTCTACATTTTTCTCCCATTCTGTCTGAGACCCTCTATTGTGATCCGTGTCAGAGCCATTGATAGCAGTAGCTGGGCATCATCTAGTTCCAGGCTCAGGCTGGTGGAGACAGTGGCTCATGTGGTCCATTATTCCTTTGGACTAATATTTTCCATGTGTCTTTGGTTTTCTTTATTCTCCTTTGCTCCAGACAGAATGGGACCAATAGATGTATCTTAGATGGCTGCTCGTAAGCATTTAAGACCCCAAACACTACTCACCAAAGTAGGATGTAGCCCATTTTTTATGAACTATGTTGTGCTCTTTCCTGTCTTTTTAATGACGTCTTGCTTTCTTCATGTATGATGTCCTTGATGACATCCCACAACTCATCTGGTCTTTGGTCATTAGTGTTCAATGCATCAAATCTGTTCTTGAGATGGTCTCTAAATTCAGGTGGAATATACTCAGGGTCGTACTTTGGCTCCCGTGAACTTGGTTTAATTTTCTTCATCTTCCACTTGAACTTACATGTGAGCAACTGAGGGTCTGTTCCACAGTCAGACCTGGCCTTGTTCTGACTGATATTGAGCTTTTCCATCATCTCTTTCCACAGATGTAGTCAATTTGATTCCTGTGTATTCCACCTGGTGAGGTCCACATGTATAGTCACCGTTTATGTTGTTGAAAAAAAGTATTTGCAATGAATAAGCCTTTGGTTTTGCAAAATTCTATCATGCAATCTCCAGCATTGTTTCCATCATCAAAGCCATATTTTCCATTTACATCCTTCTTGTTTGATTCTGACTTTTGCATTCCAATTATCAATGCATCTTGATTGCATGTTTGATCAATTTCAGGCTGCAGAAGTAGGTAAAAATCTTCAGTTTCTTTGTCTTTAGCACTAGTGGTTGGTGAATAAATTTGAACAATAGTCCTAGTAACTGGTCTTCCTTGTAGGTGTATGGATATTATCTTATCACTGAAAGCATTGCACTTCAGGATAGATCTTGAAATGTTCTTTTTGATGATGAAGGGGACCCCAATCCTTTTCAATATGTCATTCCCGGCATAGAAGCCCATAGGATTGTCCTATTCAAAATGGCCAGTAGTAGTTCATTTCAGCTCACTAATACCTAGGATATTGATCTTCAAGTGTTTCATTTCATTTTTGACAATTTATAATTTTCCTAGATTCATACTTCATACATTCCACGTTCTGATTACTAATGGACGTTTGCAGCTGTTTCTTCTCATTTTGAGTTGTGCACCATCAGCAAATGAAGGTCCCAAAAACTTTAGTCCATCCATATCATTAAAGTTGACTGTACTTTGAGGAGGCAGCTCTTTCCCAGTCGTATTTTGAGTGTCTTCCAACCTGAGGGGCTCATCTTCTGGTGCTATGTCAAATAATTTTCCGCTGGTATTTATAAGGTTTTCACTGGCCAATTTTTTTAGAAGTAGATCATCAGATTCTTCTTAGTTTGTCCTAGTCTGGAAGCACTGCTGAAACCTGTCCACCATAAGTGACCCTGCTGGTATTTGAAATACTGGTGGCATAGCTTCCAACATCACAGCAACACACAAGCCACCACAGTATGACAAACTGATGGACGAGTGCTGGAGCATGTTAGCTGTGGGTTTTTCACTAATGGCCTGTATAATGTCGAGGAATTTTGCTTCTATTTCCAGTTTATTGAGTGTTTTTATTATGAAAGTGTACTGGATTTTGCCATATGCCTTTTCTGTGTCACTTGAGATGATCATGTGAGTTTTTTTCTTTGTTCTGTTAATGAGGTATATTACATTGATTGATCTTCTTATGTTGAACAACTCTTGCGTTCCTAGAATAGATCTCACTTGGTCATGGTGTATCATTCTTTTAATATGCTGTTGGATTCAGTTTGCTACTTTTTTTTTGAGTATTTTTGCATCTATATTCATAAGGGATATTGGTCTCTAGTTATTATTTTTTTTTCCTTTGGTGTCTTCATCTGGCCTTGCTATAAGTGTAATGCTGGGATCTTAGAACGAGTTAGGATGTCTTCTCTCCTATTTTTTGGAAGAGTTTGAGAAGGATTGGTATTAATTCTTCTTTAAATGTGTGGTAGAATTCCCCAGTGAAGCCATCTAGTCCTGGACTTTTCTTTGTTGGGAAGTTTTTGATTACTGATTCAATCTCTTCATTTGTTAATATTCTATTTCTTCTGGTATCAGTTTAGGTAATTTGTGTGTTTTTAGGAATTTGTCCATTTCATCTAGATTATCTAATTGTTTGGTATAAAACTGTTCATAGTTTTCTGTTATAATTCTTTTTATTTCTGTATTATTGGTAGTAATGTCTCCACATTGATTTCTCATTTTAGTTATTTGTGTCTTGTCTCTTTTTCTGTTTTTCAATGTTATTGATATTTTCTAAGAACCAACTTTTGGTTTTGTTGATTCTTTCTATTGCATTTATCTCTGCTCTAATGTTTATTATTTCCATTCTTCTACTATCTTTGGCTTCAGTTTGCTCTTCTTTTTTCTAGTTCCTCAGTGTGTAAAGTTAGGTTATTGATCTGAGGTCTTCTTTTTTTAATATAGGCATTTACAGCTATAAATTTCCCTCTGAGCACTGCCTTCATTGCATCCCATAAGTTTTGGTATGTTGTGTTTTCCTTTTCATTCATCTCTAAGTATTTTTTAATTTCCCTTATGATTTCTTCTTTGACTCATTAGTTGTCCATCCTACCTTTTAAAACTTCTTTTATAACTTCTTTATATTTTTCCCCAGATTTATTCCTTCTCCCCAAATCCGATTGTCTAGCTACAGTGGACTATTTGATATTCCAGGAACATGTCCTGCACTCTTCTGTCTCCATCCTTTGCTGACATCCACTTCCCTCATTAATTTTGCTTGTCAAAATCCAAGAACCACATCCTTGCCAACATTAGGTACTATCAGATTAAATTTTTGCCAATCTAGTAGATGTAAAGAAGTATCTCACTGTAGTCTTAATTCTTCCATTTCCTGGTTACTAATGAGGTTAAGCATCTCTTCCTATGTTTATTGGTCATTTGTGTTTCCTATTTTAGAAATGCTGTTTATGCCCTATTTCTATTTTTCTATGGGATTATTTGTACTTTTCTTATTGGTTTGTAGGAACTTTTCACATATTTGGAAATAAATTCTTCATTCATTTTATGTATAAAAATATCTTCGCCTAGATTATGTTATCTTTTCACTTCTTTTTTAAATTTTATTTTTGGTGAAAATTTAAACTGATCTTACACCCATTCAACACTTTCTACATGTACAGTTCAATGAAATTGGTTGCATTCTTCATGTTATATCACTGTTCTTGCTATCTCTCCCCATATTATTTCACTACCATTGACTTAGACTCACTGCCCCATAAACTACTCATCTATACTTTACAATTACTGGTGTCAATTTGATCTCATACAGATAATTCTTTAACAGAGTGCAGTGTTCAAGGCAAACATTCTTTACTGATTCAGCTAAACTGTTGTTTAATTTGAAGATGACTTCAGGTGATAGCTTCAGTTCAAGGTTCAGAAATTTTCTCAGGGCAGCAGATTTGGGGGTTCGTCCAGCCTCAGTGGGTCTAGTAAGTCTGGATTCTATAAGAAATTGAAAATTCTGTTCCATATTTTCCTGTCTTTGATTAGGACTCGTCTATTGAATCCTTAATCAAAACATTCAGTAATGTTAACTGGGCACCATTCAGTTCTTGTGTTCTCATGGCAAAGGAAGCAGTAGCTCACGGAGGCAACTAGACCTGCAGTCCAATTCCTTCTCCAGTTCCTGGGTCTCCTTCTTCTTCTGTCGCTCCAGATGATTAGAGACCAATTGTATCTTGATGGCCACTCACAGCTTTCTTTCTTTTTTCTTTTTGTACTTTAGATGAAGGTTTATAGAACAAACTAGCTTCTCATTAAACAGTTAGTACATATATTGTTTTGTGACATTGGTTACCAACCCCACGACATGTCAACACTCTCCCCTTCTCGACCTTGGGTTCCCTATTACCAGCTTTCCTGTCTCCTCCTGCCTTCTAGTTCTTGTCCCTGGGCTGGTATGCCCCTTTAGTCTCATTTTGTTTTATGGGCCTGTCTAATCTTTGGCTGAAGGGTGAACCTCAGGAGTGAAGTCATTACTGAGCTAAAAGGCTGTCTGGGGGCCATACTCTCGGGGTTTCTCCAGTCTCTGACAGGCCGGTAAGTCTGATGTTTTTTTGTGAGTTAGAATTTTGTTCTACATTTTTCTCCAGCTCTGTCCAGGACCCTCTATTGTGATCCCTGTCAGAGCAGTCAGTGGTGGTAGCTGGGCACCATCTAGTTGTGCTGGACTCAGTCTGGTGGAGACTATGGCAGTTGTGGTCTATTAGTCCTTTGGACTAATCTTTCCCTAGTGTTATTGGTTTTCTTCATTCTCCTTTGCTCCCAAAGGGGAGCAAGGAATATCTTAGATGGCCACTCACAAGCTTTTAAGGCCTCAGACACTACTCACAAAAGTAGAATGTAGAACATTTTCTCTATAAACTATGTTACGCCAGTTGAGCTAGATGTTCCCTCAGACCATGGTCTCCAAAGCCTTCAGCCTAGTAATTTGGTCCCTTAGGGAGTTTGGATGTGTCTATGGAGTTTCCATGACCTTGCCTTGGACAAGTTGTGCTGGCTTCCCACTCACAAACTTTTAAGACCCTAGGTACTACTCACTGAACTGTGAGGTAGATCAGAAACTCTAAAAAACAGTGTTAGGCTAATTGGCTGGGAAGTCCTATGAAGCCATGACCCTAAGCCTTGAACCAAGAGAACTAATCCCATGAGGTGTTTGGTTGTACATAAGTAGTATCAGCAACTGCATCCTCTTTCTTTTTTTAGTTGCTGTTGCTGTAAAATTATATATAACACAACATTTGCCAGTTTGCCATTTTTCTAATGTACAACTTAGTGATATCAGTTACCTTAGTCAGGTTCTATAACCATTACCCTTATTCAATGCCAATTTGCCTATCTTCATAGACATAAACTCACTACTTCCTAGAGAATGATTCCCTCTTTCTGTCCCCTTCCTGCCCCAGGTAACCACTTATTACCATTGGTCTGTATATATTTACCTATTCTTGTCATTCCATGTAAGTGAGGTCATACAGTATTTGTCCTTTAGTGATGGGTTTATTTCACTCAGCATAATGTCTTTAAGGTTTATCTATGTTGCAGCATGCATCAGGAAATAATTTCTCTTTATGGCTGAGTAGTAGTCTGTTGTATGTACGTACCACTTTTTTTAATCCATTCATCTGATGATGGGCACTTAGGTTATTTCCACCTTTCTGCTATCGTGAATAGTGCTGCTAGGAACATAGGTATACATATGTCTGTTTGTATCACCACATTTAGGTCCCCAGGGTATATGCCTAGGAGTGGAATTTCTGGGTCACATGGTAGTTCTATTTTTAATTTTTTGAGGAATCATCATACTGTATTCCACAATGGCTGTACCATTTTACATTCCCACCAGCAACGGATAAGAGTTCTGATCGCCTCGCATCCTCACCAATATTTGTTATTTTCTGTTTTTTTGATCATTGCCATTTTGATAGGAATGAGGTGGAATCTCATTGTAGTTTTGATTTGCTTCCCTTTAATGGATAATGACAATGAGTATCTTTTCATGTGTTTGTTGGCAACTTGGATATCCTCTTCAGGGAATTGTCTCTTTATGTTCTTTGCCCATTTTTTGATTAGGTTGCTATTTTGTAGCAGTTATATATATATATTTTGTTGTAAGTTATAGTAGTTTTACACATATTTTGGATATTAGACCTTGTTGGATATATGGTTCCCAAAGATTTTTACCAGTCTGTAGGTTGTCTCTTTACTCTTTTGGTAAAGTTCTTGATGAACACAATTCTTTAATTTTTATGATATCTCAATTATCTGTTTTGTCTTCTGTTTCTTGTGGATTTGTTGTTGTATTTTATAGTCTATCATTAAAAAATAAAAAACAAAAAAACAGCAACTATGTCCCATAGCTTTGCCCCTATATTTTCTTCCAACAACTTTATGGTTTTGAGTTAACATTTAGGTCCTTGATCCATTTTGAATTAGTTTTTGTGTAAGGTGTGAAGTATGGATCTTGGTTCCTTTTTTTACATGTGGAAATCCAATTTTACCAGCACCATTTGTAGTAGAGACTCTTCCTTCCTCTTGTTGAAAATCAGTTGACCATAGATGTATGGTGTTATTTCTGGGCTCTCAATTCTATCCTATTGATCTATATGTCTATCATTAAACCAGTACCAGGATGTTTTGATTAATGTAGCTGTATAGTATGCTTTGAAATAGGGAAGTAGGAAGCCTCCTACTTTGTTCTCCTTCAAAATTGCTTTGGCTGTTCGGGGCCTCTTGCCTTTCCATAAAAGGTTGAGAATTTGTTTTTCCATTTCTGTAAAAAATGCTATTGGAATTTTGATTGGGATTATGTTGAACCTATAGATCACTTTGGGTAGTATTGATATTCTCACAATATTGTCTTCTAATCCATGACCACAGAATGTCTTTCCATTTATTTAGGTCTGTTTAAGTCTCTTGCAGAAGTGTTTTACAGTTTTCATTGTATAAGTTCTTTATATCCCTGGTTAGGTTTATTCCTAGATATTCTATTTTTAAGTGCTACTGTAAATAGAATTGTTTCCTTGATTTCCTTTTCAAACTTTTCCTTGTTAGTATATAGAAACCCAACGATTTTCGTGTGTTGATCTTGTACCCTGCAAATTTGCTAAATTTTTCTGTTAGTTTTAGAACATTTATGATGGATTCTTTGGATCATGTTGTCTTCAAACAGAAGTACCTGCTGCTGTCAAGTTGATTCCAACTCATAGCGACCCTATAGGACAGAGCAGAACTGTCCTGTAGGGTTTGCAAGGAATGGCTGGTGGATTCAAACTGCTGACCTTTGGATTAGCAGCCAAGCTCTTAACCACTGCACCACCATGGCTCCTAAATAGAGATAGTTTTTATTTTCTGACTTCTTAAATGATATCTTTTCAACAGTGTTAGTAACATTTTAATTCTAAAGTTGGGTATAGGTTTTTTAGTGTTTATTTTTATTATGCTTCATAACTTACATTTGTGTTAAATGAATTTCTTTGTGGCAGAAGGTAAGTGCTGTGGGTGTTCAGAAAAAACAGATCACTGAGGGTCTGAAAAGTTGAGTACAAATAGGTTCATCACTTCTAGGCATAGGACTCTTAAGTCCGCATCTACATCTTTCAACTTTTTAAAAATAGCAGCTTTATTGATATGTAATTTACAAACCACAAAGTTGCTCTTTTAAAGTGTACAATTTGGTGGTTTTTAGTATATTCACACAGTTGTGCAACTATCACCACTATCTAATTTTAGAACATTTCATCACCCTGAAAAGAAACCAGGAATCATTTACAGTCACTCCTCCACTCCACTCCCCAGCCACTGGCAACCACTAATTTACTTTTTGCCTCTATGGATATGCCTATTTAATATAAATGGAGCATACAATATGTAGTGTTTTGTGACTGATTTCTTTCACTTAGCATGTCTTTATTTTAGCCATCCTAGTGGGCATAAGGTGAAATCTCACTGTGGTTTTGATTTGCATTTCCCTAATGACTAGTGATGTTGAACATCTTTTCCTGTGATTATTGAACACTTGTATATCTTCTTTGGAGGAATGTCTAGTCAAGTCCTTTGCTGATTTTTAAATTGGTTTGTCTTACTGTTAAGTCGTAAGAGTTCTGTATGTATTTTAGATAGTAGACTGTTATCAGATATGAGTTCCTACATAGTCTCTCCCCGCTGCATAGTTTCTCCTATTATTAACATCTTACATTTCTGTTGTACACCCCTCCCCCTGAACCCCTGGTACCACTTAACTTGTCTCTATAGTTTTCCCTTTTCCAGAATGTCATATGTTGTTGTTGGGTACCATACAGTCAATCACAACTCATAGCAACCCCATGTGACAGAGTAGAACTGCACCATCGGATTTCCTAGTCTTTTTCCCATGGAGCTGCTAGATGGGTTTGAATGTTATATAATTGGAACCAGAGAGTATGTAGCTTTTTCAGACTGGCTTCTTTCTCTCAGCAATATTTGTGTAAGGTTGTTCCATCTCTTTTCATGGCTTGATAGTTTTTTTTTTTTTTAACCACTGAATATTACTCCATTGTATGGGTGCATCAGTTTATCCATTAATCTATTGAAGGACATCTTGGTTGATTCCAATATTTGGCAATTAAGAATAAAACTGTTATAAAAATTCGTGCACAAGTTTTTATGTGGACATACGTTTTCAACTTGTTTGGGTAAATACCTAGGAGCATGATTGCTGGATCGTATGGTAAGTCTATGTTTAGCTGCCAGACTGTCTTCCAAAGTGGGTGTACAATTTTGCATTCCACCAGCAATGAATGAGAGTTCCTGTTGCTCCCTATCCTCTCTAGAATTTGGTGTGGTCAGTGTTTGTTGTTTCTATCTTTTTATTATTGAGTTGGAAATGTAAGAGTTTATTTCAAGATTCTCAATTCTATTCCACTGATCTATATGTATATCTTTGTGCCACTACCACATTGTCTTGATTACCATAGCTGTGTAGTAAGTTTTGCAATCAGAAAGTGTAAGCGTTCCAACTTTGTTCTTTTTAAGATTCTTTTGGCTATTCTGGATCCCTTGTATTTTCATATACATTTTGGAATCAGCTTGTAGATTTCTGAAAAAATGGCAGTGGGGATTCTGATAGGGACTGTGTTAATCTATAGATCAATTTGGGGAGCACTACCATTTTACAAGGAGCCCTGGTGGTGCAATGGTTAAGTGCTTGGCTGCTAACCAAAAGGTTGGCGGTTAGAACCCACTAGTAGCTCCTTGGGAGAAAAGTCCTGGCTATCTCTCCTGTAAAGATTACAGCCTAGGAAACCCTATGGGGCAGTTCTACTCTGTCATATAGGGTCACTATGAGTAGGAATTGACTCAACCACATACAACAACAACATTGTTTTAACACTCTTCCCGTCTGCTAACATGGAATGTCTTTCCATTTCTTTAATTTCTTTCAGCAATGTTTTGTAGTTTTCAGTGTACACATCTTGCACTGCTTTTGTTAAATTTATTTATAAGTATTTTATTCTTGTAAATAAATTGTTGCAAATGGATCCATTGTGAATGGATTCATCTCTCAACTTTCAAATGTACTCTATCCCAGTTTTCCAACTTTCTATGGAGCATTTTAGTTAGGATATTCCACTAAGTCAACTCAAACCGAGCGTGTTCTAAATGAAAATCAAAATAATTTCTTTCAAAATAACAGACTTGTCAAATTGCTTCAGAGTCTGCGCCCTCATTGACTTCACAGCTTATCAGGCAAGACAGACCCTGGAAAAGTATCATAAGTACTCATTTTATACTCTGTACAGGAATGATGGGCATGTAGTTGGTATTTAATAGATACTTTCTGGTTTACTAATTAATTGACTGATTAAGATGGGATTTTGGCTGGCTCTTCCTAAAAGGTTCAATAGGATTTGGACAGATAGCTAGATGATATTTAATCAAGTAAATATATGCTCCCCCGGCCTTATATAGATTGACCAATATCATTAATGTCATACACAAGTAAAATTTTGCTGAACATAATTCAAAGGTAGTTGCAGCAGTACATTGACAGGGAATTGCCAGAAATTCAAGCTGGATTCAGAAGAGAACGTGGAATGAGGGATATCGCTGATGTCAGATAGATCTTGGCTGAAAGCAAAGAATACTAGAAACATATTTATTGACCATGCAAAGGCATTTGACTGTGTGGATCACAACAAATTATGGATAACATTGTGAAGAATGGGAATACTAGAACACTTAATTGTGCTCATGGAGAACCTGCACATAGACCAAAAGGCAGTCATTCAGACAGAGAAAGGGGATATTGCATGGTTTAAAATCAGAAAAAGTGTGTATCAAGGTTGTATCATTTCACCATACTTATTTAGTCTGTATGCTGAGCAGACAATTCAAGATGCTGGAGTATATGAAGAAGAATGCGGCATCAGAATTGGAGGAAGACTAACAACCTGTGATATGCAGATGACACAACCTAGCTTGCTGAAAGTGAAGAGGACTTGAAGCTCTTACTGATGAAGATCAAAGACCACAGCCTTCAGTATGGATTACACCTCAACATAAACAAAACAAAAATCCTCACAACTGGACCAATAAGCAACATCATGATAAACAGAGAAAAGATTGAAGTTGTTAAGGATCCACAATCGATGTCAATGGAAGCAGCAGTCATGAAATCAAAATGATGCATTGCATTGGTCAAATCTGCTACAAAGGACCTCTTTAAGGTGTTCAAAAGCAAAGGTGTCACTTTAAAAACTAAAGTGTACCTGACCAAGCCATGGTATTTTCAATTGTCTCATATGCATGCGAAAGCTGGACAATGAATAAGGAAGACCAAAGAAGAATTGA